>NC_083686.1:13864166-14167196 GCF_033118175.1 Dama dama | reverse complement strand
CCCTTGTGTATTTCATGTTCAGCTGCTTTACTGGCTGGCATAAAATGTTAACACACCAAGACAAATTGTGTTTGAACCAATCCGACTTTCACATTAAACCGACATCGTTCTCCTGCTTGTGAATCGTGTAAGACCTAATTTGCTTTGCAAAAGCAGTGGTTGTACCAGTACTGGCCGTACAAAGGCAAGCAGCATGATTAAACGCAGGAGAGGGAGAGCTGTGACAGGGCTGTGACTCAGGACTGTTAATCCAGTTGCCTAGGATGAAAAAGGGTAGGAAAGAGGTTTTATGAGAATTCCAGCGCAGACTCATGAAATGCAGTCTGCCTTTCAGAAAACCTAGTGAAACTGCAGCTAAGCCAGCAGCAGAACTATTTGGTTCAGAAGTTTGAAAGATGAAAAATGAGTCAAAATATTTCTATCTCCTCCCTGCCAAGGGCCCATGGTTCTGTTGTGATGGGAAAACTTACTTATAGAGGCAGGAGACCCTGGTTCACTGACGCAAAAGTGAAAGCAGTTTATCTGCATGGGGTTGTTGTGAGGATTCAATGAACACGGTGTGAAGGAGCAGACGGTGGAGATGGAGATGGCATTGAAGTGATAAAGGAGATGCTCTCAGATGACTTGGCTGACCCCGCCTGTCATTTCCATAGGCGTTTGGGAAAGGATGGCACACGTCATTGGCCGCCCTGCCTTTCTCTGTGCGTTAAGTAACAGGGCTTATGTATGAGTCTTTACGAGTACATTTCAGTAAACACAGAAGACAGATGGCAGGGACATAACTCCTTCTGCTGCTTCTCTTTGCTGCAATTGAGTTCAGTTTTGAAAAAAGGAGTCCAGAGGATTTATAAATGACAGGAGACCTGGTTGAGGAGGCATTTGATGAGAGCTCTGTTCCCAGCTTCCTCTGGCTCTGATCAAGCCCTGCTCCTTTCTGAGCCCCAGATCCGCATCGATAAAAGAAAGGGGTTGTGCCAGATGGGCACAAGAGGTTTTTCAGGCCTTATGTCTCAGCTCTCCTGTTGCCAGCAGAGTAGATGGATGGCTTAAGCTAGAGATGTAATTTATTTCTAAGCAATTCCAGTTGTGTTTCTTGACAGCTAAGCCTAACACTTTACTGGCCTTTTTGAGGAAATGGGGCAAGATGCTTGTCCTTCACCTTGGTAACTGTTAAACTGGGATGCCCAAAGAAGTCAGGCGGGACGTGTCAATGAGCAAAGTACAAAATCTCTGTGGATGGTGACTGCAGCCATGAAATTAAAAGACGCTTGCTCCTTGGAAGGAAAGCTATGACAAACCTAGACAGCATATTAAAAAGCAGAGACATCACTTGGCTAACAAAGTCTGTATAGTCAAAGCTATGATTTTTCCACTAGTCCTGTATGCCTGTGGGAGTTGAGCCATAAAGAAGGCTGAGCACTAAGGGATTGATGTTTTTGATTTGTGGTGCTGGAGAAAACTCTTGAGAGTCCCTTGGACAGCAAGGAGATCAAACCAGTCACTCCTAAAGGAAATCAGTCCTAAATATTCATTGGAAGGATTGATGCAGAAGCTGAAGCTCCAGTACTTTGGCCACTTGATGTGAAGAGCTGACTCATTGGAAAAGACCCTGAGAATGATTGAAGGCAAAAGGAGAAGGAGCTGGCAGAGGATGAGATGGTTAGAAAAAGTATCATTGACTCAATGGACATGACTTAGAGCAAACTCCAGGAGATAGTGGAGGACAAAAGAGCCTGGTATGCCACTGTTCGTGGGGTTGCAAAGAGTCTGATACAACTTAGAAACTGAACATCAACAGCAAAATGTGTAAGGAAAACAGTGCAGTGTGATGCTAGGAGTAGCAAGATGATATCCAGGCCCTAGGGAGTGATGGGAACTGTGGCATAAGGGGTGAGCATAGCCTTGTGGGAGTCTAGAGTGACAAGCTCTTACAATTCTAAAAAGAAATAAGATATTTGGGTTTGTATATAAAATCTTTCCATTTTTAAATGTTCCTCAAGAAGTTTTTTAAACATTTGGGCTAAAACTCAGCTATGGGCTGAGTTGCCTGTATAGAGGTTGATGAACTGTGGTCCACTGGACTGCCTCCTGTTTCTGTAAGTGAAGTTTGAATGGAACACAGTCACACTGATTGGTTCCGGGATTGGCTTTGGCACTTTCATGCTGTAGCAGCTGAGCTGAGTAGTTGTGACAGAGTTAGTAAGGTCTACAAAGCCTAAAATCTTTACTGTCTGGTCCTTCATAGAAAACATGTACTGACCCTTGTCTATATTATGAAGTCATTGTGGGGCAAGGCAAACATTCTGAATTTGATGCCTGTATGACCCGAGTTCAAAGCCTGGCTCAGAGAAGTCCACTTGTAAAATGACAGAGGAAAGACAGCTTTCCCCCTTTTTCCATTTGGAAATTATCCTGAAGCAATTTCCAGGATAATTTCCTGGAAATTATTTGCCTTTGCAGTCACTGTGGGGCAAGGGAAGGCAAGTGCTATCTTTGATGAAACCAGAGCATTTGGAGCCTCGTACATGGGGAAGTCCAATAAAGGTCAAAAATAAGCACAGGAGGGATCCAGGGAAAGAGAAAATTTGAGGCTACAATAGAAGAGCTCAGATGGAGCAGGAGAGCCAAACTCTGTACCCCATGTGGTGCATGCAGAGGGCAAGACCTGCAGCCTGTTTTGTGGGGGGGAACCGAGTGCATCCACTGGTGTGGGAGCCTCCCAGCTCTAGGGTATTTTTTTTAATTGAGATATAATTGACATACAGTATTATGTTAGTTTCAGGTGGATAACACAATAATTCAATATTTGTATACATTGGGAAATGACCACCATAGTACGTCTAATTACCATCCATCAGTCACCACACACAATTACAACTATTGTTTCTTGTGATGAGAACTTTTTAGAACTACTCTGATAGCAACTTTCAAGTATACATTATGGTGTCATGTATGAACTATCGTCATCGTGCTGTGAGTTGCATCCCTGTGACTCATTTATTTTATAGCTGGAGCTTTGTGCCTTTGAACCACTTCATCCATTTTGCCCACCCCCAACCCTCTGTCTCTGGCAACCACCAATCTGTTCTCACGGCTGGTTTTTGTTTGTTTTTAGATCCCACATGTAAGTGAGATCATAAGGTATTTGTCTTTGTCTGATTTATTTCACTTAGCTTAGTGCCCTTAAAGTCTACCCATGCTGTCAAAAATGACAAGAGTTCCTTCTTTCTATAGCTGAGTATTCCATCACCTCTCTCTGCCCTATGTATATATATATAGGTGTACATATCCCAGGTGGTGCTATTGGTAAAGGACGCACGTGCCAGTGCAGGAGACACACAAGAAACGTGGGTTCAACCCCTGGGTCAGGAAGATCCCCTGGAGTAGGAAATGGCAACTCACTCTAGTATTCTTGCCTGGGAAATTCCATGGACAGAGGAGCCTGGGCTACTGTGGGCTACAGTCCTGGGCTACAGTGGGGCTGCAAAGAGTCAGACACAACTGAGTGATTGAGCGCATGCGTGTGCACACGCACACACGCACACACACACACCACATTTCTTTATCCCTATATATATTCTTTCACAGATTCTTTCCCATTATAGGTCATTATAAGATATTGAATATAGTTGGTTCCCTGGGCTATGCAGTAAATCCTCATTGTTTCTCTATTTTATATATAGTGGTGTGTGTCTGTTAATCTTGTATTCCTAATTTATCCCTCCTCTTTCTTTCTCCTTCAGTCACCATAAGTTTGTTTGCTGTTTATGAGTCTGTTTCAGTTTTCTAAATAAGTTCTTTTGTATTATATTTTAGATTTCATATATAAGTGACATCATACAATATTTGTCTTTCTCTGCCTGACTTACTTCACTCATTATGATCATCTCTAGGTTCATCTATGTTGCAGCAAATAGCAATATTCCATTCTTTTTTTATGGCCACGTAACATTCCCCAAATGTAAAATTTGAATTTATGGATTGAAAAAAATATATAGTGAGTGACCAAGTAAATGTTGGTATGCTAAGGTTAACACAAAGACACGTCACAGAAAGGGGGCTAATTTTCTTATAATTCAAAAAGAACGCCTCTCGGGAATTCAGTAGAAAAATAACATGAGCTGACAATTCAAACAAAAGGAAATATAGATATGTTTTACATGTATGAAAAGGTGTAATCAATCTCACACATCATAAGCAAATGGCAAGTTAAAATGAGATGCCAGTTTCATCTAGCATATAGACAAGATCCAAGATGTCTGCTAATATACCATGGTGATTAGGATATAAGGGAAACAGGAACTCTCAGGAACTCTTGACTCAAAAATTTCACTTCTAGGGATTTCCCTGCTGGTCCAGTGGTTAATAATCCACCTTCTGGTGCAGGAGACACAGGTTTGATCCCTAGTTGGGGAACTAAGATCCCACATGCTGCAGGGTAACTAAGCCCTTACGCCACAACTAGAGCTCTCACGTGCGGCAACAAAGTATCATGCATGCCACAACTAAGACCCAACACAGCCAAAAATAATTAAATCTTTTAAAAGAGTTCACAGTTAATCCATTATCAACTGATGGGGAAACAATGGAAACAGTGAGAGACTTTGTTTTGGTGGGGGGGGAGTGGGCTCCAAAATCACTGCAGATGGTGACTGCGGCCAGGAAATTAAAAGACACTTGCTCCTTGGAAGAAAAGCTATGACCAACCTAGACAGCCTATTAAAAAGCAGAGACATTACTTTGCCAACAAAGTCTGTCTAGTCAGAGCTCTGGTTTTTCCAGTAGCCATGTATGGATGTAAGAATTGGACTATAAAGAAAGCTGAGCGCCGAAGAATTGATGCTTTTGAAGTGTAGTGTGGGAGAAGACTCTTGAGAGTCCCTTGGACTGCAAGGAGATCCACCCAGTCCATCTTAAAGGAGATAAGTCCTGGGTGTTCATTGAAGGACTGATGTTGAAGCTGAAACTCCAATACTTTGAGCACCTGATGTGAAGAACTGACTCATTGAAAAAGACCCTGATGCTGGGAAAGATTGAAGGCAGGAGAAGGGGACGACAGAGGATGAGATGGTTGGATGGCATCACCGACTCAATGGACATGAGTTTGAGTGAACTCCAGGAGTTGGTGATGGACAGGGAAGCCTTGTGTGCTGCAGTCCATGGGGTCGCAAAGAGTCAGACACGACTGAGCAACTGAACTTAACTGAACCCATTATCAAATAGAAATACTCACACAAGTGAGAAATAACATTTGTCCATGAGATTCATTGTGGCATTGTTGGTAATGCAAAAGGATGGAAATAACTGTAATGGCTATCCATGCATGCTTGCGTGCTTAGTCAGTCAGTCATGTCCAACTCTTTGTGACCACATGGACTATAGCCTGTCAGGCTTCTCTGACCAATGGGATTTCCCAAGCAAGAGTACTAGGGTGGATAGTTATTTCATTCTCCAGGGGATCTTCCCAATCCAGCGTTCAAACGCAGGTCTCCTGCATTGCAGGCGGATTCTTTCACCGAATGACTATCCATAGGGAACTAGTTAAATTAGTTATTCCAGAGTATGATAATGTACAGAAATGAAAAGAATGAGGGAGCTTGATGTATGCTCATCTAGAACAACGTTTAAGGCTTTTTAGGCAAGTTGGGCCAGATGCAGAAATGTGGGTGATTTGTGACACTGTTTATGATTAAATATGCTGTCTTCTGATTGCTTATGCATGGAGTAATCCTAATAATATAACACATTTGAAACTGTGGTTTGCCACAGTTGGGAGAGGTTGCCACCAGAGGTTGCTCCTAGGTGGGGGAGCTGGGCGCAGAGGGAGAAGGGTGTTGGGGAGACTCGTTTTCACTATTGGTTTTGTTGTCTTGTTGTTGTTCAGTTGGTCAGTCATGTCCAATTCTCTGTGAACCCATGGACTGCAGCACGCCAGGCTTCCCTGTCCCCCACTATCTCCTATAGTTTGCTCCAGAGCTTATTGTGCCCTTTGCATAACCAAAGGCTACACAGCTTAGAGACATTCTGAACCTAAGCTGTTTGAGTCCAGTTGCTGGCTGGTCCACATACCAGGGCTTTCCTGGTAGCTCAGTTGGTAAAGAATCCACCTGCAATGCGGGAGACCCCGGTTCGATTCCTGGGTTGGGAAGATCCCCTGAAGAAGGGAAAGGCTACCCACTCCAGTATTCTGGCCAGGAGAATCCCATGGACTGTATAGTCCCTGGGATCGCAAAGAGTCAGACACGACTGAGCAACTTTCAGTTTCAGTTTCCACATACTAGATGTGACCCTGAGCAAGTTACCTCCCATCTGAGAATCTCAGGCATGTATTGGAGTTAATGATGCTACCTACTGCTATGGGCTGAATATGTCCTCCCAAAATACACATATTGGATCCTAACCCCTAAGGTGATGATATTAGGAGGTAGGCCCTTTGGGGGGTGGTGAGGTCATGAGGGCATAGAACCCAGATGGTTGGGAACAGCATCTTATCCAAGAGACTCCACAGAGCCAGCTTGTCCTTTCTGCTTTGTGAGGTTCTAGTGAAAAGACAACTATCTGTCAGGATATGGGTCCTCATCACACGTTGAATGTGCTGGCACCATGGTCTTGGACCTCCTAGCCTTTAGAAATGAAAGAAATAAATGTTTGTTGTTTAGAAGCCACTCAATCTAAGTTATTTTTGTTCAGTTCAGTTGCTCAGTCGTGTCTGACTCTTTGAGACCCCATGAATCGCAGCACGCCAGGCCTCCCTATCCATCACCAACTCCTGGAGTTTACTCAAACTCATGTCCATCGAGTCGGTGATGCCATCCAACCATCTCATCCTCTGTCGTCCCCTTCTCTTCCTGCCCCCAATCCCTGCCAGCATCAGGGTCTTTTCCAATTAGTCAATTCTTCGCATCAGGTGGCCAAAGTATTGGAGTTTCAGCTTCAACATCAGTCCTTCCAATGAACACCCAGGACTGATCTCCTTTAGGATGGACTGGTTGGATCACCTTGCAGTCCAAGGGACTCTCAAGAGTCTTCTCCAACACCACACTTCAAAAGCATCAATTCTTCAGCGCTCAACTTTCTTCACAGTCCAATTCTCACATCCATACATGACCACTGGAAAAACCATAGCCTTGACTAGATGGACCTTTGCTGGCAAAGTAATGTCTCTGCTTTTTAATATGCTATTTAGGTTGGTCATAACTTTCCTTCCAAGGAGTAAGCGTCTTTTAATTTCATGGCTGCAGTCACCATCTGCAGTGATTTTGGAGCCCAAAAATATAAAGTCTGACACGGCTTCCACTGTTTCCCCATCTATCTGCCATGAAGTGATGGGACCAGATGCCATGATCTTAGTTTTCTGAATGTTGAGCTTTAAGCCAACTTTTTCACTCTCCTCTTTCACTTTCATCAAGAGGCTCTTTAGTTCTTCTTCATATCCCAAGTGGGCCAAGGCACTACCTCATCAGGTTTTGGAGGATTGTTGTTGTTGTTCAGTCACTTAGATGTGTCTGACTCTTTGTGAACCCATGGACTGTGGCACGCCAGGCTCTTCTGTTCTCCTCTATTTTCTGAAGTTTGCTCAAATTCACGTCCATTAAGTTAGTGATGCTATCTAACCATCTTGTCCTCTGCCGTCCCCTTCTCCTCCTGCCCCCAATCTTTCCCAGCATCAGGGTCTTTTCCAATGAGTCAGCTCTTCGCATCAGGTGGCCAAAGTATTGGAGCTTCAGCTTCAGGATCAGTCCTTCCAATGAGTACTCAGCATTGATTTCCTTTAGGATTGACTGATTTGATCTCCTTGCTGTCCAAGGGACTCTCAAGAGTCTTCTCCAGCACCAAAATTTGAAAGCAACTGAGTTTATTCAAATGATATAATCAGGACAGACCTTGGCACTAATAGTCAAATTAGCTACTATAATTACTGTGTCTGTGGTTGAACCCAGGGTCTGGATTTGGAGCCTGTATGCCTCTTGGCCCAGTGGGGGTGTCTAACCTGGCAACAGACAAACCACAGTCAGGCAACAGGAGGTCTGGAGTGGGTTGCTAGGGAGGGACAACCAGCTCATCCTGGGGCTCAGGGAGGCCCTCTTGCTGAATTCTTATGAAGGTGAATGAATGGGGAAAGGGGGCAGTACCATATTATACCCTGCAGATCCATAAAGAGATCTTGCAGTCTCGTGATCCCAGGTGTCGGATGGAGTGGAGAAACACAGGCACACCTCTCTCAGGTACACCACCATAAGAAGCACTTTTTTTCTTTTTTGCATTGCATGCGTGCTCAGTCGTGTCTAACTCTTTGCAGCCCCATGGACTGTAGCCCGCCAGACTCCTCTGTCTTTGGGATTTTCCCAGGCAAGAATACTGGAGTGGGTTGCCATTTCCAAATGAGAGCAAACCACCTGGAAAGGAGTTTGCCAACTTGGAGAAATGTGAATGACGTCCCAGGCTGACAGCCCAGCTATTCCTTTCCTGAGTAAATAGGATAGAAAAACTCTTGCATCTACACACACAGAAATCCATTCAATAGTATTCTAAAATCCAAAAAGCACCAAAAGATATTTTATAACTTGCTTGGCAGTAAAACCTGACTTAAAACTGATGTCTTAAATTGATTTAGAGTTTTTATTTATCTGTTTAGTGTAAATGTTCATATGTTTTGCTACAGAAACAGAAGTGTGTTTGAGTAGGGGGTACTGGCACACCCCAGATCCTCCCGGGGATGATATGTGGTATACAGAAGGCAGGGCTGGGACCTGTTCTGACTTGTGCTGGGCAGGGTCCCCGGGGATGGCTCAGAGCAGACAAATATGTATGGAAAGGCAGCCAGGAGACCAGAAGTGTTGGTTAAGTGCTGGTCCAGCCTCCACCCCAGAACGGCACAGCTGGACAGTGTCAGGGACGGGCTTGAGACTGTGGGGCTCCAGGCCCTCTCAGCAGCTCCCCTGAAGCTAAGACGAGGAAAGGAGTGCAAGTTATTTGCTAAGGAAGTGTCCCCAGTGGAGATCAGGCCAGGAGCAGGGAAGGCGGGACGGGAAGGTGAGGCTGCAGAGGAAGAAAGTTTCAGCCTGATCCCCGAGGATGTGCCCTGAGCTTGTCCACACTGGGGTTCAGGCGGCTACACTGCTGTGGGCCTGGGGTGTGGAGGGCCTCTGAGGCCCTGCCTTATTTTACCCGGGAGGCGGGCCTCATCCACTGGTGTTCTGGGCGGCTCACACGAGTTGGTGAGAGTCAACTGCAAACTTCATTTTGGATCTGTGAGCTGGTCATTATCTTGTGGGTAGTTTAGAATTGGTCGTGATAGGAGTATTCACACCGTGGATGTGGGCAGATGCTACAGTTCAGGGTCTAGCCAGTTGTTAAACATTTGCCAGCAACTGCCAGCTGCCTTGCAGACCTTCCCCTCCCTCGAAATTCCTCTCCCCCTTTCCTGGGTTATGCTGATTCCTGGGCCTTGAAAACCCTATGGTATCTGTCATTTAGGATCTCGGGCACTCTCCTCCCGAGAGTGGGTTCCCTTAAGGCCATGCTTCTCAAAGAGGGGCAAATGGCTGGGTGCCCTGGGAGAATGTAGCTTATCATGGAAAAGGACATAGATTCACATGAAGTGAAAGTGAAAGTCTCTCAGTCGTGTCTGACTCTTTGCGACCCCATGGACTGTAGAATCCATGGAATCGTCCAGGCCAGAATACTGGAGTGGGTAGCCTTTACCTTCTCCAGGGGATCTCCCCAACCCAGGGATTGAACCCAGGTCTCCCCCATTGCAGGTGGATTCTTTACCAGCTGAGCCATAGGGGAAGCCCAAGAATACTGGAGTCTGTAACCTATCCCTTCTCCAGCGGATCTTCCCAACCCAGGAATCAAACCAAGGTCTCCTTCATTGCTGGCAGATTCTTTACCAGCTGAACTACGAGGGAAACCCATGACCACTTCTTAAATGGAAATCCACATGCCCAGGTTTGCTCTTGGCCCAGATACGTGGTGCTACAACCACATAAGCCCTGGGTAGCATCCTAAGATTATGCAATGGAAGCCTACAGGCAGGGATCAGGTCCCTGTGGATGCGATATATGACCCTGGGCAAGGCATTTGACCTATCTGGGCCTTCAGATGGAGGAAGCCACCTCCATGTAGAGTCCTCAGACATTGTTGGATGCAGTAGGGGGCACAGCTGGCCCTCATCCTACCCTGGCTCCTCGGGTCCAGCCTGCACTCAGACCCTTTCTTCTTGGATGTGACTGGGCATCTGTTTATCCCCCGACAACGAACTCTGTTCGATCAAGAATTAATGTCTGTGGTGTTAGCACACAATAAAGCTTCAAGGAGCTGGTTAAACAGTATGAGGCGGGTCATAAATTTGGCTTTTCAACATTTCAGAGCTTTCTTATTACAGAGAGTGAGAAGCCAGAGGGAGCAGGGAGGTGTATTCTGTAGTCTGTTTGATTTAGAGCAGCGGTCAGGCCTGCTGGGCACCTCAGGCTGTTTGCACCGCGGACTCTCGGCTGTAACTCTGATCGATGGCGCGCAAATTTATCATCGTGCTCAGCCGATTACTTTTAAGTTTCTTTTGAAAATGCGTCGTTGATTTCTTTAATGGTTTTTCTTCTTTGCTGTCTTCAGTGAAAACACATCTCAGTGAGGCTCTCGATCTTTTGTTCTTGTCTTCTCAGGTACTAGGGCCTGCAATTTACTGTTAATTGATTATTAATTATCTGATCTGAGTCATACCTTAATTATTTTAAGGGATGTGAAAAATTAGCTTAGAAAAGAAAATTAAAATGGGGTGTTTAAGTTAGAAAAAGGCAGTGATGTGGTCAGAAATTTAAGGCTGCTTCTGCACCGTCCTGTGGTTTAAAACAAGGGTGTGGCAGCAGCAGCCCATGAACCACATCAGGCCCACTACCTGTTTTTGTAAATAAAGTTTTATTGAAATGCAGACATACCTGTTCATTTAAATATTGTCTGCAGTTGTTTTTTCATTACAAGAGCAGGGCTGAGAAGTTGCAACAGAGGCTGTGTGGCCTGTAAACCGTACATATCCACCCCTGTCCTTTGTAGAAAGACTTTGCCAACTGTGATAGTTAATTTTATCTGTCAACTTGGCCAGGCTGTGGTGTCCAGATATGTGCTGAAACATTATTCTGGATGTTTCTGTGAGAGTGTTTTTGGATGAGAGTATCATTTAAATCAGTAGACTTTTAGTAAAGCAAATTATCCTTCATATTGTGGCCTCATCCAGTCAGTTGACCTCATCCAATCAGCTGCTCTCCTCCAGGCAGAGGGGAGCTCTGTAGCAAATGCATTTGGGCTCAGACTGGAGCCTTAACTCTTTCTGGGTGTTCAGTCTGCTGGGTGACCCTGCTTGGACTCTTCAGCCTCTTAGTCATGTGAGCTAATTCCTTAAAGTAAATCCCTCTCTCCATGTCAACATCCCATTGATTCTGTTTCTTTGGAGAAACAAAAATAGAAACATCGGTTTTGTTTTTTCTGACTAATATACCACCGTTGCTGTTGTTTAGTCGATAAGTCATGTCCAACTCTTTGCAACCCATGGACTGTAGCCCGCAAGGCTCCTCTATCCATGGCATTTCCCAGGCAGGAATCCTGGAGTGGATTGCCATTTCCTTCTCCAGGGGAGCTTCCCCACCCAGGGATCCAACTCATGTCTCCTGAATTGGCAGGCAGATTCATTGCCACTGAGCCACCTGGGAAATCCAATACACCTAATATTGGAGGTCAGATGGTCTGTAATGAAGGACTACACAGGGCCTGGATGTCAGACAGACCTGGGTTTGAATCCCATCTCTGCCATTTCCTGGTTGGGACTTTGAGCTGATCTCTGCACCTCTCAGGGCTCTGTTCCTAAATCTGTAAATTGCAACTAAAAACTGGGGCTGTTGTTAGTGACTGACATATTTCACAAGGCGCCCAGCACCTGCTGGGTGCCTCTTTCCCGTCACTGTCAAGGACTGTGAATGAATTTTTGGGCTTATTCATCAGTTTCTTGTGCATTTGGTCCAGATGAGTCAGCCCTTCAGGCCCAGCTGCCCTGACAAGATGTGGTTTCTGAACCAGAAAAATGGTGGCCCTGACTCTTGATAGTGGAGACACTGTGACACTCGTATCTGCCCTGTCCTCCACCCCCCTCAACAGAACCAAAGAAGACTCTGGACTGTGTGGTCACCCAGGCCCAGTGGGAACCTCTGGCTTGGTTGCAAATGGCAGCACCAAGGATGCAGTGGTTGAGTGAATTGGAAGGAGTTTTCCTGCTAGGATTTTCCAGGCTTCATTTGACCACCAAGGTGCTGAACTGTGACACTTTATCCTCTGGTTTAGTTCATTTATTCAGTCAACAAACATTTATTGAGTACTTGCTGTGTGCCAGACATTGTTCTAGGTACCAAGCATACAGAAAAAGCCCACCATCCTGGCCCTCCAGGCGGCATGGGTGCAAAGCATAAGTACCAGGGCTTAGAGCGTTACCCTCACCCCGTTTGGCACACATTGGCACAGGCTGTTTCCAAGTCAGATTTTCTCTTCTTGGGCTGCAGCTCTGCTGTGCCCCTGCTGGAAGTGAAGGCACAGGTCAGGCGAGGCAGACCTACCAGTGTGAACTCCACCCCAGGAATCATCTCCCTGGGGCAGCAGCTTGACCTGGAACCATCACTGCCCACCCTCATATACCTGTATACCCTTTGTGCTGTGTGCCAGGTTCCAGCTCAGTTTCAGGCCCATGGAAAAGGTTCTTAAAATTACATTTTAAAACTGGCTCATCCCCATTTGGTTTCTCAGGAACAGTCCAGCCTGCAAAGCTGGGCAAGCAGGCATCACTCAAGTGTTCTGCCTAGTGGGTGCTGGTGAGCCAAAACCAGGCTCAACCCAGCGGTGTGGGTCTCATGAGCAAAGAACAGGGCTCTGGGCCAAAGAGGGGAGTGAGGGTGGCCTGCTGTGAGGTGGGGAAAATGCAGGTTTGAGGTCAGAGCTGAGCAAGAATCCTGCTCTGCCAGGTGACTGCTAGGTGACCATGGACAGCTGACCCAACCTTTGGGGGCTGGTCCCTCTCTATATAAAATGAGGAGTCTGCAATGGTAAAGAATCCACCTGCTGATGCAGAAGACATGGGTTCGATCCCTGGTCCAGGAAGATCCCACATGCTACAGAGCAACTAAGCCTGGGCACAACTATTGAGCCTGTGCTCCAGAGCCTGGGAGCCACAACTACTGAACCTACATGCTGCAGCTACTGAAGCCCACCCTCTCTAGAGGGAGTGCTTCACAACAAGAGAAGCCACTACAGTGAGAAGCCTGAGCATCGCAACTAGAGAGTAGTCCCCGCTCGCTGCAATTATAGAAAAGCCTACACAGCCACAAAGACCCAGCACAGCCAAAAAATAAAATAAATAAGTAAAATAAAATAAAAAAATAAATAAAATAAGGAATCTGAATGTGATTTCTCAATGGCACCTTCCGGCATCCACTTTCCAGGATGCTGTTCCTAAGCTCTTCCACTATAATCTGTTCTGCCCTCTTCTAACCCAGGCACTGAGTGTTTCGGAATGCTGGCAGGGTGCGTGGAATAAAGTGGGCATGCTGTGGGCTTTGCTGAGATGATGCTGTCCTCGCATCTGAAACATAAGGCCTATCCTCATCACGGAGGTATAAATGGCTGCAGGAGACATTTGCACGCTTCCCTGAGCAGACTGAGCAGGCCACACCAGTCTGGGTCACAAACCCTTTGAGGACATGCGTCTGGCCTGGCCTGAGGTCACAAGTACAACAGCAGGGCCCCCTCTCATGCCTCTTCATCCCGGTTCTCAGCCTGGAGCCCAGCATGCCGTTGGTGAGTGGGAGGTGCCTGCGGAGCGAACACTTATGGGAATGGAAGGATTTTCACGGTGGGTATTTTTCACAGCTGACCATGAAAGTAAGCTGGACCGCAAGGCCGCCCCCACCCCCACCCATGCCTCCCACTGCGGTGCTCCAGGTGACTAGTGTGTTGCAAGGGCTGCAGGCTTCCAGCCACTGTCTGATCCCAGCTGCCGTTTCCTGACACTCCCAAGGCTGGGCAAAGAGACCCAACTGGTCCCTAAGACTGAGTCAGCCAGGCAGGGAGGTAACTGGTGTGGTTCAGTGGGCATCATAGCAAGAACTGGGTGCTGACTGGGCCCTTGGATCTGAGTTGCAAAGGAAGCAGGGGTGACCTCTCAGAAATGGCCCATGGCACCCCCACCCTGACCCAATCCTGATGGATTCTCAAGCTCCCCAGGCAGGCTTGAGTATGGATTCCGGGGCCCTGTCCTCTGGGCCCACTGATCTGCCTGAGACAACACCCTTCCCCACTGCCTGAGTCCACTTGGGCTGCTCTAACAAAGTACCACCGCCTGGACAGCTGAACAACAGACATTAATTTCTTACAGTGCCAGAGGCTGGAAGGCTGAGATCGAGGTGCCAGCAGATCCAATTCCTGGTGAGAACCCACTTCCTGGCTTGCAGACAGCTGCCTTCTCCCTGTGTTGTCATGTGGCCAAGGGGGAGAGAGGAAGCTGGCTCTGCCATCTCTTCTTAGAAGGGCACTAATCCCTCGTGAGGGCTCCACCTCCACGACCTAGTCACCTCCCAAAAGCCCTGCCTCTGAATACCATCCTGTTGGAGGCTAAAGCTTCAACATATGAATTGAGGGGGACACAGACATTCAGTCCACAAGCCCTGGGCTCCAAAGGTGGAGTGGATTCAAAAACACCCAGGCTGTGCTGAGGACGGGCCAGGCCATGCTTTCTCAAGGGTCCTGTGTGTGCTGAGTGGGAAATCACAACTGCTCAGGCTGCCCGGTTCTCTGCTCCTGCAGAAAGGCAGGTGGGTTCACTTTTGCCCAGAAACCAAGAGCCACATGTTGCCATTGGGCCGGTGCAGAGATGAACAGTGCTCCTGAATCTTTGCTTCTGCACACGTGCTCTGAGCCCCAGGGAGCCGAGAGCTGGATGCTTCATGGAGAGATGGTGGGGACCCTTGGGCTTTGGGCTGCACTGCACATCAGTACTGGCTGACCCCAGGCCCTCACCGAACTCTCTGGGAGGGGCTGGCATGACCCGATCTCCAGGTGATGCCACCGCCCCCAAGTAGTTTAGATCAGAGAGGTTATGCTTGGGTCCGGGACACACAGCAACACAAAGAGCTAAGTGTGGCCAGCACCAAGCTCCTGAAAGTGAAAAAGTGTTAGTCACTCAGTTGTGTCAGACTCTTTGTGATCCCATGAACTGCAGCTCACCAGGCGCCTCTGTCCATGGGATTTTCCAGGCAAGAATACTGGAGTGGGTTGCCATTTCCTTCTTCAGGGGATCTTCCCCACCCAGGGATCGAACCTAGGTCTTCCACATTGCAGGAAGACTCCTTACCAACTGAAGGAAGCTTACCCACCTTACCCACCAGGGAAGCTTATGGCCAACACACACAAGGGAAGTGTGGCCGGAACCAAGCTCCTGAGCCTGTTCTTAATGTGTGGGATGGATGTCACTGAGCACCAGCCCAGGGGACTCACTGTCTCCTGGGAGAGGCAGATGGTGAAGCTGTCATTTAGGGAGCAACTCGGGCTGCTGCAGAGACCCAGCAAAGAAGGTCCTTGACCCTCAGGCAGCCTCTGCCACAGGGTGCTCATTGCTGCCACTTTCTTGCTCCCATCCTCACAACAACCCTGCATGAATGAGAATACCAATCACAAATGCTTTCTTGGTAGTTTTTGGGCACCAGACTCAGGCTGAATCCTTTGCCCGCATAAACCATTTATTCCTTAAGACAACCCTAAAGATGGAGACTCTGTTATCCACATTTTACAGAGGAGGGAACTGGGACATAAAGAGGCCACCTGACTTTCCCAGAGCCACACAGCTAGGCAGTGGTGGAGTCCAGATCTGAATCTGAAAGTCTGCCTCCAAGGTGTGAGGTTAGCCATTTAGAGGTAAAGAAATAGACTCTCTGAGGGGAGGTTCTTGTGCCAGGTTTCTGGGAAGTGTGGGAGATGGTCCCAGTAGTTCCAAACACAGGGACGTGGTCCCATCCCCACACCTTTGCACGTCCATCCCCTCTGTTGAGTATGCCCTTTATCCACACTGTCAAACCCCATCAACAGTGAGGAACCTGCACCAGGACCCGAGAATATCTTCCCTGGTCTCGTGCTGGTGCACCTCACCAACGCCACCTACCTGTTCAGGGTCTGTCTTCCCCAGTAGAGTGATACCTCCTGAGGGCAGGGACCGCGTGTTACGTGCTTACTAAACTACCCCCAGGGATAGCGCAGGGCCTGGCACGCAGTGGGGCTCCATGGATATCTGTGGAAGGACTGAGTCAGTGCCGGGTGAGGGGGCGGCTGTCCCTTCCATGTGGGGCTGTGGCAGGGAGGGAGGGAAGCCTAGGACAGAGGATGAACCCGTCTCGCTCGGGTTGTTCCCTGGATTAGAGATGGTGCACGTAAAATGCACGCTGTGTGGCTGGCACTTAGTAGGTCCTCTGTCAGTCATAGTTATTATTTGAAAAGCTGCAGTCAAGCAGCTGTGACACTTCTTGAGGTCCTACTGTGTGCTGGAGCCTTTGTGTCTGTTACTGTGTTAAGAGAGCATTGTGTTCTCCCAAATTCACATGACAAAGGCCTAACCCCCAGCACCTCAGAAAGTGACTGCGTTTGGAGATGGCCCTTTAAAGAGGTGATTAAGGTAGAATGAGGTCACTAGGGTGGGCCCTGATCCACTCTGACTTGGGTCCTTATAAGAAGAGGAGATTATCTCACATACAAGAGGGAACACCCTGTGAGGACGGAGGGAGGAGGTGGTCACCTACCAGCTTAGGAGAGAGGCCTCAGGAGAAATCAACCTTGCTGACACTTTCATGTTGGATTTCTAACATCTAGATCTGTGAGCGGAGAAGGGCCTCATGTAATTCTCTAGGTTCTGTGAGGGGAGGAGGAGTGTTAGTCACTCGGTCATGACTGTTTGTGACCCCATGGACTGTGGCCTGCCAGGCTCCTCTGTCCATGGAATTCTCCAGGCAAGAATACAGGAGTGGGTCGCCATTCCCTTCTCCAGGGAATCTTCCCAACCCAGGGATCGAACCCTGGTCTCCTGCATTGCGGGCCGATTCTTTACTAAGCCATCAGGGATGCCCCTGTAAGGGGAGTAATTTTTTTTTTTAATTTTTGCCAAAAAGTATTAAGCTCAAAGAGGTCATAATATATGCTGGTAGGTGCTGATATTTGAACCCTGGTCCACTTGTCTTTCTCCAAGTCTGGTTCAGGCCAAGTGGGTGCTAAGCTCAGAGGCAGCTGTTGAAATCGCACCATTATTACTGGCTGGTTGCAAATGCACAACAACATGAATGTGTAAGAGCCCCATCAACCTCCCAGACTTGGGTTTCAGCTTCCCCTTTGGGCCTGTGCCTCTTTAGGGTTGTAGAATACTTGTGAGGCACAAGATTTAACCACTCAAGTCTCTACTTAGTTTTTAAAAAATTCCACCAATGTCCCATTGGGGCTGCAGGCTCAAAGGCAAGACTCAATTATGCAGCCAGAGGCTGTTGGTGACACATTATGAGGAATTCTGGGGTTTTTTTTCAAGTTGACTCATCACCTTGTATTCTGCTCAGCACATAAAAAGCATTTGATGACGAGAAGAAGAAGTAAAGTGATGGTCCTCTTGTAGACTGTCTGTACCTGGCCTGTTCACCACGCCCCTTTACACCCCCATCTTTCATTTGATGCCATGATCCCTGTAAGTGGGCGGGGCAGGACTGTAATTTCTCATCATCTGGATCTCAGCAGATGTGGAGGACTGCCTGCGAGCCAGAAGGCTCCCTCCCTGGGCAGCCCTGTGCCCTCTCCTCTGTATTCTCAGCGCCCTCACCTTGGAAGTCACCTCGCTGGTTTGCAGTTCGTGGACCATCTCCTGTAAGCCATGACAGGCAGGTCTGGGGCAGCCCGTGGGGACCTGGCACTGAGCGGGTCACTACCCAGAGCTGTTTGTCAAGGTGATGCACAAACACTTACTAGGCACTTAGGTACCAATCAGAGTGCTCTGAACTGCCAGGAGTGAGTCCCTCCCGGGCTTCATCGGGGCCTTGCAGATTCTCGAGAACTGGAAAACCAAGATTTTAAATGGCAGCCTGGGAAGTGAAGGAGCAGGAAACACGTGGCTTGCCTTTCTGTGGAGCCAATCAGCTGTCTGACCCCAGCATTGCCTCCAGGGCCACTGAGACCAGGATTGGACTGAAGACTGATGCTCCTTGGGCAGCGCCTGATTCCAAGGGGGCATCTGATTGGCCCGTGTTAGTCAGGATACATGTGATTGGCTGATCCCAGGTCACATGCTGCAAAAGGAGGTGGGGCAGAGAAAAGCGTCTGGCCGCTCCATTTCTGTGGACTGTCTGCAGCGAAGGTTCACCCCAATAGGAAGGGATTCCCATGGGCCAAAGGACGTAGAAGCCCACCGCTCCCTCTGTGTGCCCCCCACCAGTGCCCGCAGGGTGAAGGAGACAGGAGGAGGTCAGAGCTGTGCTCCCTTACGTGCTTCCCACACGGGGTTGTGCCTCCTGCCTTTGATCGCAGTGATCCCTCTGCCTGGAAGAACCTTCACCCATCTGGGAGCCCAGCCCCTGCACCCCTCCTCCCAGTAGCCCTCCCCAAGCCCACCAAAGAGAACCGACTGCCCCCCCTCACTGCGGGCCGCAGGGTCTTCTTCAAATACCCATCCTGGGAGTAACATTCAGCACATACTGGTGAGCGCTGAAGAATGGAAGCACAGTCCTGGCCCCAGGAGTGTCTTGACCGCGTGTTTATGTCAGATGCTCATCTGAGCCATCATTGTCAGGGTTTGCACTGTGTGCCCATGCCATGTCACACTTACCCACTCTTTATTTTTGCTTGGACATTAGGTTTCTGTGTTTATTCTGTTTAATACCACCTGCGAGTCCCCAGAATCCATCGCTGCTGTCGGCATGCTCTGCAGTAGGCTGAAGAGCACAGGGAAGCAGTCAAGGGTGACAGTGTCCCCGGCAGGCCACCAGCCAGCAGCAGGTCCCTTTCCAGAGCTGAGCAGGTGGGAGCAAGAGGTGGGCGCTGGGAAGCAGTGAGGGGCCTGCCCCTGGGGCTCACAGGCAGGAGATGTGGCTGTTGCTTTGTAGAAAAAGTACATGGGGTCTCTGAGACCAGAAGCCACATGGGCAGCTCCAAATCCCGGCCTACCCTTGTGAGAGGCTTGCTGCCTGCTAGGTGAATGGGAGGGAAGGGCTGCTTTTGATTCACGCACAACGAACGAGCTTATCCTCACCTTTATTGCCAGTGGTTAGTTTTCGTGGAAGGAGACATTGGCAGTGGGACTTGGCAAGAAACAAGCCATTTGTCATGGCCACGTGCCAGCCCATGTGTCGTCCCACAGCCTGTCCTTGGGAAGTCTTGCTCTCCTGTCATGTGGAGTAGAGCATCTGTGTGCATG
This sequence comes from Dama dama, assembly GCF_033118175.1. Classification (NCBI taxonomy): domain Eukaryota; kingdom Metazoa; phylum Chordata; class Mammalia; order Artiodactyla; family Cervidae; genus Dama; species Dama dama. The sequence goes on along the minus strand of NC_083686.1, from coordinate 14,147,731 downwards.
TGTGTGTGTGTGTGTGTGTGTGTGTGTGTATAAGAGAAAAGTGTCCTCACTTCTGATGATACATTCCCCAGAGGAGGCAGCATTAATGGGTGGAAAAAATTAGAGGCTCCAGACTATGGGAGGTTGAATATTGTCCCCCTGCCGAAGTTCATGGTCACCTAGAATCTCAGAATATGACCTTACTTGGAAATAATCTTTGCAGACATAACTACTTAAGATGAGATCATACTGGAATAGCATGTGTGCATGGGTTCCTGCTCAGTTGCGTTAGACTCTTTGTGACTGTATGGACGATAGCCCGCCAGGCTCCTCTGTCCATGGAATTTTCCTGGCAAGAATACTGGAGTGGTTTGCCATTCCCTTCTCCAAGGGATTTTTCCAACCCAGGGATCAAACCCGCATCTCCTGCATTGGCAGGCGGATTCTTGTACCACTGATCCACCAGCGGTAAATCCAGTGGCTGGTGTCCATGTGTGAAGAGAGACACATGAGGAGAATGTCACATGAAGACAGAGGCAGTCGGGAGTGATGCATCTATAGACCAAGGAATACCAAGTGTTGGTGGCAAGCACCAAAGGCTGGGAGAGGCAAAGCCCCTCTCAGAACCTCCAGAGGGAGGCAGCCTCGCTGACATCTTGACCTTGAACTTCTGGCCTCCAGACTGGGAGACAATGCATTTCTGGTTTCCGCATTTGCGATGGGAAAGGAAACAAAGGCACAAACCCAGCCCCTAAGTTTCTGACCCCAATTTTCTTCATCTGCTAAGTGGGGTGTTGGACTGAAGCAGGGGCAACAAACCTTTTCTGTAAATGGTCAGAGAGTAAATGCTTTAGATTTTGCAGGCCTAAAATACAGTGTCTGTTGTGTATTTTTTCTTTGCTTTGTTGTCATTGTTTGTTTTACAGTGTTTTAAAAAGGCAAAAATCATCCTTAATCCTGGGCTTGATTTGGTCCACTGGCTGCATTTTTTTCAGCCTGGACTCGAGGCTTCAATTCCACTTGGAGGGAGATGCAGTTTGTCATCAGGCCACGTGGTCGTATTCTGCTGTTGTGCCACATGCTGATGGTGGAGGAGCCAGTCTGGAGCCCCAGGGGTCAGTTTTCAGAGCTGTCGGTGGGGATGATGACTGGTTTTCCCAAAGGAAGGCCACAGGGTTCAGGCCCATCCTGTGTCCATCCCGGGGCTTGTCTCTCTTGTTCAGCTCCGCTCCCTGGTGCTGAGCACAGAGCCTGGCTCAATAAGAGCTCAGGGGAGATTTGTTTGAAGGAAACTTCTGGAAGCCCTCCCTGGTCTGGGCCCTCGTCTGAGTTCCCACTTCCATGACAGTGACTTCCCGGTGTCCTTATCCCTTTGGAAGGGCAGGTGCTCTGACTGAGTCACCTCTGTACAGTGTTTGATGGCAGAGGGTAAACGTCAGCCAAAGTGAGGTACACTTGACAGGTGTCCAGGCCAGTGATGTGATTCGAGCCCCACCCAACCCCAGTGTGAATCCACCTGCCGTGCAGGAGAGCCGGGTCTAATCCCTGGGTTGGGAAAATCCCCTGGAGAAGGGAAAGGCTATCCACTCCAGTATGCTGGCCTGTAGAATCCCATGGATAGAGACCCTTGGTGGGCTACAGTCCATGCGGTCGCCAAGAGTCAGACACAGCTGAGCATCTAACATAGCAACCCTAGCACAGCCAGAAGTTTGGTCCTGGAGGTGCAGAATCTAGAGAAGAGGGCAATGATCTCTAAAAGCCGCATGATGCCAGTGTTGGGAGCACAGAGTTTGGAGTCAGGCAGACCCGAATTTGAATGCTAGCTCTGCTGCTTTCTGGCAGGTGTGTGACCCTCAGTGAATGTCTTAACGTTGCTGGGCTTCAGCTTCCTCTGCAGGAGAGCCCAGTAGGCCCTCCGTGTCATGTCCATCCTGAGGACACAGTGAGGTGTGGCCAGCATAAAGGAGCCTGGAACACAGGGTGTGTGCTTTTAGTGACAGCTCTGTGTTAGGTAGCTCTGAATGGCAAAACCTCGCATTTTTTCCAGTCCACTCTCCCTCCAGAGTGGGTCTGCATCCCCTACCCCTTTGGATCTTTCCCATCCCGGCTCTGTCCAGGGGTTACCATGGCCACCTCATTGTACAAATGAAGCAACAGAGGCTCAGCAAGGGAGGTGCCTGACCGAGGGCTATAAGGCAAGACAAGTGGCAGGATGGGGACCCAGTTGAGCCTTCCTGCCACCCTCTCCCCCACTTCTCCCGAGCTGCCTGCTCAGGGCTTTGTCGGGCACATGGGCTGGAGCCGAGGGAAACCTCCATCATCGCAGATCATTGGATTGAACGGCAGAAATCTTCCAGGAAGGCTGCCATTTGAGGCATGGTGACCCCACTGAGCACCCCATGGTGGCTACTCCAGGAACCCACCCTCCCCTCCCTGTGTATGCACACACAGCCCAGATCCCTTTGGTAATTAGATTCTCCTGCCTTTATCAGACTCCGTCCTGAGAAGGCTTGTTTCTTGCCCTTGATTAGGAGGCATCTTTGAGTTTTTACTGCAAAGCTGAGGCTGTGGACTGGGGTCTCTGGGTGCCCCCCACACACCTGAGAGTCACTACAGGAGAATGTGTTTACCCCGAAGCTAGAGCAGCATCCAGAGGGAACCAGGCAGGCTGTGCCCTGGAGATGAGCCCAGCTGAGTTACCCTTGGGATTTGAGAAGACTGGAGCTCTTCCCAGTGTACTGAAGGGAGGACATTTTATGGAGAAGGCAGTGGGAGGGGCATTAAGCTGATGCCAGCTTTAAAATGGGCTAATGGGCGGAGGAAGTGGAGGAGTGGATTTGTTTTGGAAGATGATGGACTCAGTTCTGGGGCTTCCCAGGTGGCACTAGTGGTAAAGAACTTGCCTGCCAATGCTGGAGACATAGGAGACATGGGTTCTATCCCTGGATCGGGAAGATCCCCTGGAGGAAGGTACAGCAACCCCGTCCGGTATTCTTGCCTGGAGAGTCCCAGGGACAGAGGAGCCTGGCGGGCTACAGTCCATGGGGTTGCAAAAGAGTCAGACATGACTGAAGTGAGTTAGCACGTGTGGGTCCAGTTCTAGACATCTTGTGTTTAAACCACTGGTGAAAATCCAAATAGAAAGACCGGTTTGAGAAGCAGGGATGGGAACTAAAAATTGGACCTGGTCCCTATCCTGTGGATGCTGGGGAACTAAAAATTGGACCTGGTCCCTATCCTGTGGATGCTGGGGTTGAACGCTCTGCGTGGGCACAGCTGACAAACCTGGAACAAAGGGGGAAACTAGTAAGGGCAGACTTGGAGGGTTGTGTTCTCACCCCTGCAGCTGCCTTCAACTGGAATGGGCTGTGTAGGGAGGTAGTGAGTTCCCCATCGAGGGAGGTATGAGAGTCTTGGCTGGAGATCTCCTTGGGGACCCATGGAGAGAGGACACCAGAGAGCGTAAGACTGGATGACCTTCAGGGCCCCGCCTGAGCATCCACAGCTCTTCAAAGCCCTTGGCCCCTGCCCGGCCTCTGCACAGCGTTTGAGACACAGAGAAGTGTTTGGGAGGTGTCACTGTCATCAGGGGCCCAGACACACACCAGACATACTGGGCTGGGCAGAAACGGTAAAACAGGCACAAATTTGCCTTTAAAATAAGATGCTGAGCATCTGCCGAAGTCTAATGGATTTAAACAGCTGGAAACCTCGCCTTGAGACGTGTCCTTGGTAGTTTCAGAGGGGCTCTGAGCCCCTGTGTGGGCTGTCACGGTGGCCCCCCCAGCACTGGTGGGTTTGGGCTTCTTGTTTGGCGACTGACTGGCAACATGGTGTTGATCTCCGAGCCTCTGATTCTGAGGAAGTGAGTGTGATGAAGGGACCGATGCTGAGGCCCGGGCTGGAGGGGGAGGATGAAGCCCCAGGGGGAAGAGGAGGGAGTGAGCAGGGGTTTCAGGGGATGGCAAGGTGGTGGGAGCTGGCCGGTCCTTGTGGGGGGACTCCAGCTCTGCCACTTACCAGCTATGATCCCAGGCCAGTCACTCCACTTCTCAGGGTCTCAATTTTTCTGCTTGCCAGCAAGAGGGTTGTGGGGGTGTTGAAATATAAAAACAGGGCTCATGCACCAGCTTGCAGTGGGGATCTGAGTCTGCTTTCACTGCTATCATCACAGAAAACAAGGCACATGCCCTTGTGTCGGCAGAGAAGGCAGCCAGGGTCTTCTCACCCAGCAGGGATCAGACCCTGACTCCGGTGACCTCCCCAAGACAAGGAGCCTTGGCCTCCCAGACAGGCACCCAGCCCCACCCTCCTGGAAATTTAATTACAGGTTGAATTGGGTTGGACTGGCGTCACCAATGGTGCTTCATCAGCGATAAAATCGGGCCCAATGTGAAGACTCTGACTTTGACCCCAAGTAACTGAATAAACAGGGTTCAGCTTCAGCTGGTGGGGAGTGTCCGTGTGTCAGTGAGTGTGTGTGTGTGTGTGTATGTGTGTGTTTGCTGTTTATTCTCAGAGGAAAGAGCAGGAAATCTTTCAGAAATGACTGTGTACCAGTCCCATGAGTGGAGCGGGTAGGCATGTGACTCTGTTAGACTCATCCTTGGTACTTGGCCCACCTTTCTGACGCAGGGCTTTAGGTGAGAATGCTGTCAGACTTGGAGAGAAGATAAAACTGTTAAGTTCCAGGGGCACAAAAGCACTGGGTGCAGTCTTTTGAGGCACTCAGGTTGGGGTTCGAGTCCTGACTCTGCTCAGAAGTTGTGCTGCTTGGATGCTTCTTCATTTTTTGTTCAAGCACACAGCCAGCATCTAAGGAGCACTTGCTGTGTGCCTGGGGACATAAAAATAAAGTGCAAATCATCATTATATTTGTCAGGGACTTAGCCTCCCTAAGCCTCATCTTCCTTACCTGTAAAATGGGTAATACCACCCACTGTGAGGGTGGAACAATAAGATGAACAGTGGCAACATCTAGCATGATACCCAGCACATTGTTTACAAATGAATAATCCTCCTCCTCTCTGCTTTTGACTGGCAAATAATTATCAACTTCTGAAGTCATTAAGAGAATGGCTTTTTAAAAATAACTCTCAGACAGTAAAGAATCTGTCTGCAATGCAGGAGACCCAGGTTTGGTCCCCTGGGTCAGGAAGATCCCCTGGAGAAAGGAATGGCAACCCACTCCAGTATTCTTGCCTAGAGAATTCCATGGACAGAGGAGCCTGGCGGGTTATAGTCCATGGGGTCGCAAAGAGTCGGACACAACTGAGCGACTGACATTTTCACTTTCATAATAAAAACTGACATTTTATCCAAGGTAGCTTTTTAAAATCATCCAGAGAGGGTTTACTCTGCGTGCTCCTCCCTGGACACAGGCCCAGGGTGGGCCATCACTGGGAAGTGTTGGCAACTGCTCTGAAGAGCTCACTTCCAGGGTGAACTCGACCACCCTGTTTATTCAGCTCCCTGGGGTCAAAGTCAGGGCCAGAGGAAGCCCAGTGCCTAAATGATGCTTCAGTTTCCCTCCACAGCATTTTCTACAAGGGAACCTGCCCCTTCTGCTTGCACACAGTCAGTGACGGGGAGCTTACCACCTCTCTATCATTCTACTTTCAGCTTCAATTGATAAGTTCATCCATAAACTGAGTTGAGTTTATCTCCATGAGTTTCCACTTATAGGACTTATGTGGTCCCTTGGACCCCACAAACTGAGCCATCTCATTCTTTACCATGAGAACCTCCTGGAGACTTCACAGCAAGCCTTGTCTTCCTGAGTTTTATCTTCTCCTGGCTAAACATCCCACATTTCTTCAAGGGCACCTTTCAAAATGGGGTTTGGACTGCTTGTGCCCCCTGAGTGTTTAGCTCAGAATGCACTTGGGTTTGTCTCTGTTCCCCCAAAGCAGCTTGGCTGTGATCGAACCCAGCTCCCCAGCACACAGCAGCTCAGACCACCTCTGCCCTGGTCCTCATGGCACTGTCCAAAGTAACACTGGAAAAGTCACTTGAACGCCCTGCACCTCAGTTTCTTCATCTCTAAAATGCGAATCCAGTGAACACTTCCTGGCGTTGCCATGGTGATTGCAAGAGGAACAGCAGGTGTGCAATGCGTGGAGATGCTCCATCCCTGTGACTGCCGTGATCATCATTTATTTATTATTGGACTGGACTTCTGGAGAGCTCTTTTATTGAACTGGGCTGGCGGATGTGGCCCAACCCCAAGTCTGTTCTCATCAGTCTGATGTAGGAAGGGCCTATCACATGCACACCCACTGGCAAGAAAGGCTAAGGGGAAAATGGGAACCGGCAACTGACTTCCTATTTAACGCTTAAATAGGCCTTACTGGAAAACAGTCTTGTGGCTGCCAAGGGGGTGGGGGTGAGGGAGGGTAGGATCAGGAGTTTAGGATTAGGAGATGCAAACTATTAAACACAGGATGGGGGCTTCCGTGGTGGCTCAGTGGTAAAGAATCTGCCAGCCAATGCAGGAGACACAGGTTCGATCCTTGGTCCAGGAGGATCTCACATGCTGCGAAGCAACTAGGTCTGTGCGCCACAACCACTGAGTCTGTGCCCTAGGGCCTGTGCTCCGAAACAAGGGAAGCCGCTGCAATGAGAAGCCCATGCTCCCCGCAACTAGAGAAAAGCCTGTGCAGCAGTGAAAACCTAGCACAACCAAAAAAATATATATATATAATAGATAAACAACAAGGTCCTCCTATTACAGTACAGGGAACTATATTCAATATCCTGTGGTAAACCTTAAAGGGAAAGAATATATCAGATCAGTTCAGTTGCTCAGTCGTGTCCAACTCTTTGCCACCCCATGGACTGCAGTACACCAGGCCTCCTTGTCCATCACCAACTCCCGGAGTTTACTCAAACTCATGTCCACTGAGTCAGTGATGCCATCCAACCATCTCATCTCTGTCGTCCCCTTCTCCTCCCACTTTCAATCTTTCCCAGCATCAGGTCTTTTCCAATGAGTCAGCTCTTCGCATCAGGTGGCCAAAGTACTGGAGTTTCAGCTTCAGCATCAGTCCTTGCAATGAATATTCAGAACTGATTTCCTTTAGGATGGACTGGTTGGATCTCCTTGCAGTCCAAGGGACTCTCAAGAGTCTTCTCCAACACCACAGTTCAAAAGCATCAATTCTTGGGTGCTCAGGTTTCTTTATAGTCCAACTCTCACATCCATACATGACTACTGGAAAAACCATAGCCTTTTTCTCTCTCCTCTTTCACTTTTATATATGTATATAATAACTGAATCACTTTGCTGTATAGCAGAAATGAACACAACTTCGTGAATCAACTTCAGTAAAATTTTAAAAATAAATAAATAGCCCTTACTGTTTGCCAGGCAGTAAGTCATTTTCAGCTACTGACTCATTTAATCCTCAAAACAATCCTTGATGGATTATTATGCCCATTTCCCAGTTGAAGAAGCTGAGGCACATGAATAGTAAGTAACCACAGTGGGTAGCAGAGCCAGCAGGTTAAAAGGCTGATGGAAGAGTCTGGATGGAGAAGAGATCTAAATTTTAAAAGTTACAAAAAGTTGTGGTTGGTTTGGGGAGAAACATCCTTTGTGTGGAGCAGGGGGAGCCTAAGGAGGAATGATGGGAGGAAGGTTGAAAGGGGCCAGGAGAAGGAAACCTCCTTCCTTCTCCGCCTTGCTGCATGCCAGGCCCAGAGCATCACATCCCCAGCACTAATCTTCATACCAGCACTGGAGGTCGGCACAGGCAGTGAGGCTGAAATCCTGGCCCCACCACTTTCTGGCTGTGGGCTGTGGTCACCATACTTGCCCTCTCTGACCCTCAGTCTCCTCATCATTCAGTTAGGTTCAGTTGCTCGGTCACATCCGACTCCTTGCAACCCCATGGACTGCAGCACGCCAGGCCTCCCTGTCTATCACCAACTCCCGGAGCCTACTCAAACTCATGTCCATCGTGTCGGTGATGCCATCCATCCATCTCATCCTCTGTCGTCCCCTTCTCCTCCTGCCTTCAGTCTTTCCCAGGATCAGGGTCTTTTCCAATCAGTCAGTTCTTCACATCAGGCTGGATGTATTGGAGTTTCAGCCTCAGCATCAGTCCTTCCAATGAATATTCAGGACTGATTTCCTTTAGGATGGATTGGTTGGATCTCCTTGCAGTCCAAGGGATTCTCAAGAGTCTTCTCCAACACCACACTTCAAAAGCACCAATTCTTCGACACTCAGCTTTCTTTATAGTCCAACTCTCATATCCATACATGACTACTGGAAAAACCAGAGCTTTGACTAGACAGACTTTGTTGGCAAAGTAATGTCTCTGCTTTTTAATATACTGCCTAGGTTGGTCCATAGCTTTTCTTCCAAGGAGCAAGCGTCTTTTAATTTCATAGCTGCAGTCACCATCTGCAGTGATTTTGGAGTACCCCAAAATAAGAAGTTCTTCGCTTTCTGCCTCAGCATTAAAATGGGAATAATAACAGTCCCATGGGCTTTGCTAGTGGCTCAGTAGTAAAGAATACCCCTGCCAATGCAGGAGATGCAGGTTTGATCCCTGGGTCAGAAAAATCCCCTGGAGAAGGAAATGGCAACCCACTCCAGTATTCTTGCCTGGAGAATCTCGTGGACAGAGGAGCCTGGCAGACTACAGTCCATTGGGTAGCAAAAGAGTCTGACACAATGGAGCGACTAAATAACAACAACAACAAATAATAATGCCAGCTCCAGAGGACCATGGTGAGGATGAAATAATCAACATATGTAAATGACTCTGATCCTGCATAAATGTTTCTGAAAAAGAACAACTTGTCCAGCCTCACTAAGTGGCAGGGCCGGGTTTCATCTTCACCCGTGCGCATGCCAGCCAGAATGGCCCATTCCAAGGTCCCTGCTTCCCATACCAGACATTCTTGCCACTGCACCACAGGGTATGTGTCATCAGCATGTCCCCCCCATTATCTTTTCGATATTTTATCTTCCACCTAAATCTGAACTCAAATCCCAAACCCCCCTAGTGGGCGAGTGAGCTCTCTCCCCTACCAAATCTCCCTCTAGTGAACACCCCCAATTACTCAGTCACTGCCACTGTTTCTCGAGTTGGGGTGGGGGTCTCCTCCTTCACAGTGGGTGGTGAGGGCGTAGAGGGTTAATTAAATCATGCAGCGAGGTTTGTAGAACACAGGATGCTTCATTAGGCTCTGCGTGATCAAGCACGCCCAGCCCACTCCCGGCTCATGAGCAGCTGTAATTACAGCTTATACATGGCTTCACTAGCGACTCGAGGCTGCCCGTGGGGGGTTCCCTGCTTTTGGGTCCCAAGGAAAGTGGCCCTGAGGCTCAGCAGCTGAATTCTAAGCAGGTGTGTCCATCTCTTGCCAGCTTGCTAGTGGTGCGAAGCTGGGGCCCTCTGTTTATTTAGGGCACTCAAGGGACATGTGTTTTGCTGGTGATGCAAGGCTGGCTCATTGCTATAAACTCTGCTTCCTGAGAGATGTCCCCAGACTCTGAAACCAGGGAAGGCTTCAGGTAGTGATGAAAATGCAGCTTTCATCAGACACCTGTCAAATGGAAGACAGGAAGGGCATTCTAGGTCCATCTGCTCCAAGCTAGTGGACCGAGTGCCTGGCACCCACTGGTCAGTTTTCCAGGGAGCTCACTGAGGCCACATTGGATGGGGGCCCTAGTGAGGATGCCCTGGGGATCCTCTTGGGGTCTCTGAGACAGTGATACCCCTGGCTGGTTCTCACTCCCAGAACTGGACTCAAGGCAGCGGCCCCTGTTCTGCTTCTCATGCTCCATCCTCACCCTCTACTCACTGGCTTCCGAAAGCTCTGTCCTTGGGGGCGACGGGGGGTTGCTGGGGAGGGGGGAATCTCACAGTGTGAACCCACAAACCTCTTTAGCAGGTGCACTCAGAGGTTTGTGTAAAACACAGATCCCCAGGCCCCCCTCAGACTTCCTAGGGCAAGACCAGGAAATCTGAATTCTTCAGCACTGCTGTAATTGCCATGCCTTTCTCTGGATTATAGCCATCCCTAGGTATCTGCGAGGCAGGGGTGGGGGCAGCGGAGGGCGGAAGGTTATTGTTCCAGGACCCCCAAGGTCCAAACTCCGCTGATGGTCGCTTATATAAAATGGCATAATATTTGCTTATAATCTGTGCACATCCTCCTGTATACTTTAAACATGTCTAGATTACTTGAATACCTAATAGAATGTAAATAGTTGTAAATACAGTGTAGATGCTATGTAACTAGTTCCCAGGCTTGGGGAAAATTCAAGTCTTGCTTTTGGGAACTTTCTGGAATTTTTTTTCAAATACCTTTGATTCGAGTATGCAGAACCCAGTGATATGGAGGATCAGTTTTATTAGTGTTTCTCTGGGCCTCAGCCTGCAGGCCCGCAACCCCTAGAAATCCTTCACAGTTTCGGAGCTCAGTACTCAGACCTGGTCTCCGTCCCACTCTGGAGCTGATTGGCTCAGCTCTCTGGGCAGCCTAGTGATTGGTTGCCTCTAAAGGAGGGTGTCTACCTCTTGATCCAATCAGCTGAGGGAAGCGTGGGGGCGTGGTCATATGATAAAGAACTCTGTTGTTGGGCAACAGTGGTTTAGGGGCAGTAATAAGTCACCGCGGCAGTTTATCTAACATTTAACCCTTTGGGGATGCCTAGTCTTTTCTGCCATTCAAGTATTTTCTTGTAACCAGCCTAATGGCACACCCATCTCTTAAACTGCCAATAACTATTAAATGTTCAGCATTCTGTAAATCAACACTGAGCAATAGAAATGTAATGTGAGCCACACGTGTAATTTTAAATTTTCTAGTAGCCACATTATACAAGTAAAAAGGAATAGGTGCAATTAGTTTTAATAATTTACCTACATACCCAAAATACGGCCAATATGTAATCAACGTAGACATTGTTAATGAGATATTTCACATTGTTTTTCATACTAAATCTTTGGAATCTGGTGTGTGTTTTACACTGATATCACATCTCAGTTTAGGCTGGACACATTTCAAGGGCTCAGTGACCACACGTGGCTGCTGACCACTGTGCAGGGCAGTGCAACTCCGAATGATGACCTTGCTCTGTATCCTTTTGACTATTTTCACCCACTTTGGAACAGTTAAAAATAGTTTAGGGACTTTACAGCCCATTGGTTAAGATTATTTGACTTTAAAATACTGGCTTGCCAACAATACATGCTCGTAAAATCTGCTAGAGTTTTGGAGGATTGAGTCCACTCATCCTGACTCACTGTGTCCTGTTGTTGCTGAGTCCTTGTTGACCGGGTCAGGTAGCCCATCATCAATGTCCATTTCTGACCAGCGAGTGTATTTGTTTTCTGGGGCTGCCACAAACTCAGGGACTTAAAACACCAAGAATTCATTTCTCACAGTTCAGCAGATCGGGAGTCTGAGATCAAGGTGTTGGGAGGGCTGTATTCTTGCCTACCCTCTAGGGAAGAAAGCTTCCTTGCTTTTCCAGCTTCTGGAGTCCGCCCGCATAACTCAGCTTACGGCCACATTGCTCCGATTTCTGCTTCCCTTACCACGTGTGTCCCTTTTCTCAGTGTGACTCTCTGCGTGTCTCTCGTAAGGACGCTTGTCACCAGTATTAGGGTCCATTCGGGTGGTCCTGGGCGATCTCGTTTTGAAATTCTTTATTACATCTGCAAAGACTGACAAATAAGGTCACACTGACAGGTTCTAGGGATTAAAACATGGGCACGTCTTTTGCAGTGCCACCTTTCAGCCCACCAAAGTGAAACACTCATGTGTGACAGTGAGAATGAAGAAGCAAGGAGAACGAGACAGCGTTTTATTTTCTAAGCCATGAAATACATGCTGTCATAGTGGGTTATGAAAGGCCAGCTCTACTTGGCATTATTTCCCATGTAACAGGATGTGCTGGTCCACACCGTCTGGGGTTTAGATCACTTTAGCCAGGACTGGACAGGGGTTAATTTGATGAACATGTATGTCATATGCATTCAGGAAGGCGAATCGAAAGACAGCAGAAAAGCAAGAATGTCTTAAATCATTCGAAAGTAGATACAGTGATGCTTGTAACATGCTCTGAATAGGGCCACACTCAGCATCAGCACTTTATAAATGCTAAATGTCATCATCGTAACTATAATTATCATTGCTGCGTATTTATCTCCATATCATGTACATCTATATTATTAATGAGGCTGACAATAGGTAAAATAAGGGGGGAAGAGACCCCTGCCAGCATGCAAAACAATGAATTGAACTGAATCCTTGTCACTGAATGGGTGTTGATGACAAAAACCTTTGTTTACGAGTTCTCCCACCTCACTGACGCTGCCGTTACCCATGACCGTGCTTGTTCATGGCTTGCTTTATATGCCCATCCTTCTTTTATATGATCATCATATGGCACGAATTTGGGTTTGCAAATGAGGTTTTCTTGATGTTGTCATGTCAGCATCTGGATTTAAGATGGGCTGCTTCCCAGACCCGGACCCTCTGGTGTGGCCCCCGGAGCAAGCCCAGCCCCTCCCGCTTTCTAATCACCCCCCCAGGAGTCTGGAGGATTTGCTAATGGATCCAGGAAGCCATAAACGGTAATGAAAGTGTTAGTATGACTGCTGGCATGGGGTTGCCCTAGGGGTTCCTTCCTCATCATTAAGTTGGGAATCCTCCTTTTATATTTGAGCTCAAAGACATTTATCTTCCCTGTGGCATTCATTCATCCCTTCATTCCCCTTCACTGCCCCTTCATTTGTTCATTCATGTGCTCATCCATTCATTTGTTCAGAAAATCACTGTCAAGTGTCTATTCAGAACCAGTTTGGAGTGCTGCGCTCCCATTCCCCAGAGGCAGGGTGGGAGGTGGCCAGGCTGCAGCGGAAGGAGGCAAGGTGGGTTGTGGGGGTGCCCTGACCCAGTTCTTCTACTCAGGAGTGCCCATGACCATGGGAAATTCCTTTAACCCTTCTTTCTTGACTTCCTCATCCTTAAAATAGAGAGGCTAGTGTAATACTAGCTAACTTACCTAGCTAGCTATGGTTGAGAGGGTAGAGAAGGTGGTGGATGTGATGTGCTGACTGGCACGGGGCAGTGTCAGCCAGAAGAATCCCTAACAATCACATAATGCTGGTTTTGTGCCACTCTTCTGAGTACTTTTCATCTATGTTGTGTCCGATTCTTTTGCGACCCCATGGACTGTAGCCTGCCAGGCTCCTCTGTCCATTGGATTTCCCAAGCAAGCATACTGGAGTGGATTGCCATTTCATTCTCCAGGGGATCTTCCAGACCCAGGAATTGAACCCATGTCTCCTACATTGGCAGGGGGATTCTTAACCACTTAACCACCAGTGGTGGCTTTTTCATCTATGAAAGAAGCCCTTTTCATCTATGAACTCATCTCATTTTCCAAGAAGCACTTTTCTGGTCATCTCTCAGCTTGCATAGGACCCCTTTCAGCTAGGCTACCTACTACACATCAGAATCTCCAAGGCAGTTGGCCGGTGCTCTGAATCCACCTTGCTTTTCCATATTCCCCACCTTTGTGCCTGCAGCAGACCCCTGCTCCCTGAGCGCTCCTGCCTCCTCCAGGGAGCCTGTTAAATCCTGATTCCTGGGCTCTACTCCAGTCCCCACTCCATCTCAGAAAGGCCATCCCTTCAAGTGTCAGCTCCTTTGTCTCTACGGATGACAAGCCAGCAGCCTGGTTGTCTCAGTCGATGTCCCATGTATGCAACCATGTATTGGATATGAACGCACCTTGAATCTGCAAAGTGCAGAGGGGCAGGGTCAGAGGCATCTGCTTTCTGTGGGCGGGTGGCTCTGGTAGGATGTGGTGGACGGATCTACACGTAGCTGCTTTCCTGGCTGTGGAAGAACAAGTTCTGCATGCCCTTATAGGGCACCTTCTGTGTACCAGCTCCTCGTTGGACCTGGGAGGCCTTGATGCCCTGGAAGAACTTGAACTTCTGGGAGATCAAGGCACCTTCAACCAAATCTTAGATGGGAACCACCCCCATCAAAGTCCCTCAGGAGCCTCACAGAGACCCATTATGGTGCTCAGCCCTTTCCCATGAGCAAGTCAACCTCTTGGTTAAGGAAGGCAATCCCACAGGCGCCCTCAGGGACACTAATTCCGAAGAGTAGACAGACTCTGATGGCGTCCGGAAGGGAGCAGGACCCAGGACACCTCAGGTGGTTTCTGGTCCCAGCTCCGCCACGTATGAGTTACTTCGCTTCTCTGAGCTCCAGCTTCCCCATTTGAGAAATGGGTATAATAATAATCTGCCTTATAGGAGGTGTGGGAGGGTCAGTGAAGCAACGCCTGCATGCATTGAGAGCTGATTAACCTTAGTAACCATGTTAACTGAGAGAATGTGCAGCTGGGAGAAATGAGACTAACTTCCGGGAAGGCAGCAGCAGGCCCGCCCCACTTCCGGTGTGTATCGGTAGTCGGTGACCATCACTGACCAGAACTCAGCTGAAAGGGATGAGGACGGGCCGGTTGGAAGGGAAGCCCTGTGAGGACTGGGTGGGGTCAGCTGCAGAAGCTGAAGCTCAGCCCAGGGTCTGCAGAGGATCTGAGGGGTGGGCCTAGGGGACCGGCTCCCAGGGCATCTCTGACCTTGGACCAGCTGTGTGAACCTAGGCAAGGCCCTCCCTCCACACTCTGGGTCTCCTTTTCCTCATCTTTACAATAGAAGCCTCAGTGTCGCCCCCCACCATCCCTTCTCAGGCTGTCATGAGAAACATATGGTTTGGGGGGCACATACTTGAGTCTCTCTGGGTGCAAGGTGGACCCCCAGTACGTGCAGTTTCCACTTGTGAATTCTGGGTTCTGCTCTTCCAGGCTCAGTGATGCTCAACAAAGAAGACTGATTGATCTGGACAGATTCTAATGAAGCCCATCCTCACCTCCTTCCCCTATCTCCCCTCCTTCCCATTTGGAATCTAAATTTTTTTTTTTCTCTCTCTGTCTGTTTTGTGAGTTTATTTGTATCATTTATTTTTAAATTCCACATATAAGAGATATCATACAATATTTCTCCTTCTCTGGCATTTGACAATATTTTTAATGTCATTTGGAATCTAAATCTTATTTAGAATAGGTAGTATCCCTGATAGGGACGCCAGATTCAGCAAATAAAAAGACAGGTTGCCTAGGACTTCCCTGGCAGTCCAGTGGTTAAGACTCAGTGCATCCAATGCAGGGGCCTTGGGTTCGATCCTTGGTCGAGGAACTAAGAGTCCATATGCCAGGCGACAACATGACCGAAGAGAAAAGACAGGCACCCCAATTAAATTTGATTTCAGGAAACGATTCTCTAGGATAAGTGTGTCCCATACAATATTTGAGATATGATTATACTGAAAAATGACTACCTAAAATTCAATTTTAACTGGGTGTCCTGACCTTTTCTGGCAACTCGCGTCCCTAAATACACGAGGAAGGTGTAGAACTGCAGAATTTCTGCTTTTCTGATGCAGCCACCCCTGTCCCCTTTACAGATGACCAAGCACCAGAGCCAGGGTCAAAGAGTGAGTTGGCAGCCAGCTAGGAGGGTGCTATGTCCCTGACTTCCACCCCAGGGCTCCTCTCCCGCTGTGAGAGTGATCAAGGTTGGGTGGCAGAGAATAACCCCTCAAATAACATATTTTTTAAGTTTTTCTAATGTATTTTTTAATTTTTATTTTATATTGAAGTGTAGTTGATTACCAATATCGTGTTAGTTTCAGGTCTACAGCAAAGTGATTCAGGGATATATATATGTGTATCTACCCTTTTTCGAATTCTTTTCCCAGTTAGGTTACCGTAAAATATTGAGCAGCGGTCCCTGTGCTATACAGTAGGTCACTGCTATATTTAAAATAGATAACCAACGAGGTGTTTGTATATTTTTAAGCCCCTGCAACCAGAGGAAAAGATTCTGAGAGAGAGTCCGCTGCTGCTTGAGTGATGACTGTGGTTTTTCCAGGAACTGGGCCTCCAACAGCCTCACTGCAGTCCAGCATTTCCCATAAACTTCACACACTTGGCAACAGAGTTGTGACTTAAGTGCAATCTTCCGTTTCCTTCTTTCATTTAATCAAATAAAACATTGGAGACGGGGAGGGAAGCAGAGGAGAAGGAGGAAGGATGGAAGTTCTTATTTTTTCTTGTCTCCAAGCCATTTCCTGACGTGCGCTCTGACCCCTGAGATAAACAATCTTGCATCAGGAAGACAGGAGTGTGCTCCGGGACCCCGCCTCGTTTTAATACCTTGCACCATGAGAGACATCCCGGTGGATTTAATCACCCCCACAGATGTGGGGATGCGCCTTCCTGCCGAGAGCGGTAATTGAAGTCCTCAAACTGCTCTGTGGTTCTAATTAGCCCAAAGTGGCTCCTTCTGGCCTGGGTAGGATTTACAGCGCCTCCACCTCCTGATTTACCAGCTGGTCCTAGAAAACGTGCATTAGTCAAGAGACAGCAAGAGGGCACACAAAGATTTCCATGATGGACCGGTCTTTCTCAGTGGGTCCTTCAAGGCCTTGCAGACGGGTGGTGTTCGAGGCCCCGTCTGCTTCCCTCTGCTCTACTACCATCCTCCATGGGATGGGCACTCCAGCCTTGCTCACACATGCCCTTTCACACCCACATGCCTCCCCATCAGCAGTGACCTCATAGGATTCAGCTTCGGTGCCTCCTCCTCCAGGAAGCCACCCCTGGTCCCCTGGCTGGACCCCCATAGTCCCCGTGTCTCCCTCTGTGGAAGCACTGGCCACGCCACATGGTGCTTCTTTACAGCTCTCACTTCCCTCCAAGACTAGGAGCTCCTGAGGGCAGGAGCTTCCTGTCTGACTCACCCTTGGCCTGGTGTGGTGGCACAGCATGTGTCTGCTGAGATGGAAGGAGGGAGGAAGGAAACAAGGGGGAAAAGGAGAGAAAGAAGGAAGCGAAGGAGGGCAGGCCGCAGTATGCCCATTCTGCAGAGGAGAAGACTAAGGGCGTGTGACCAGGAATGGCAGAGCCAAGCACCCCACCTGCTAGCTCATCATGCCTTCCATCTTGGGTCTAAAGTAGCAAAGGTAAGCTTCGTTTTCATTCGGTGAAACAGGAACAGCTTTTATGAGGAGCCACAGGTAAAGCGGAAAGCGCAGAGGTTTGAAATGAGGCCAGTGTGGATACAAAGCTCCCAGCATGGGTCTCCTCAGCCATAAAGTAAAGACCATAAGCCTCACCTCCCTGGTTGCTGGGTGGACCAGAGGACGTGATAGAAGCAGCAGCATCTACTTCTCATGTGTTACTGTTTACCCTGTCCTGTGAGATACTTGATAACCCTCATACCATGAATCCCAACGTATGGAGGAGGATGCCAAGCACAGAAGGATTAAGTAACCAGCCCAAAGTCACACAGCTAGTGAGTGTCAGAGCCAGGCTTGGAACCTGGGTCCCTAGGCTCCGATATTGGTGCCGTTGACTGTTCTGCTCCGCTGCCTGGTGGGCTGGTCCACCCAAGCGTCTAGTACCACATTGGGTGTCCAGTAGGTATGTAACCAGCAGCCAGTTGTCATCACCCTTCAGCACTCGCATGGTGTCAATATGGGAGATGCCCCCCCCCAATAGATTCTGCTATTTGAGCTTTTGACTTTCCTCTGTGAGTTTGTGGCCAGGGCACTTGGAGCTGATCTGTGGTCATGGCTCCATGGTTGTGGCCCCCAGAGCCACTTGGGTACAGTGAGGATGGTGGCGGGCTCCCAGGCCCATGATCCTGAAGAAGAAGATGGAAGTCCTTGAGTCGAGCTCCAAGGGGACCTCGGGCCAGAATGCACCAGAGCCTAGGGCTTGGCATATGTTGAGCCCCACGCTTGCTGGTCCACACTTTGACCTTGCTCTTGTTCTCTGAGAGGTCAGATAGCTGCATCCTTTCATCCTTGAGCTGTCTGGGATCGAGGTCCTAGGTTTATGAAGATCACTCTCGTAGCCAATGCATGACACAACTTATAGGCTGTGTGCGCATGCTAAGTTGCTTCAGTCATCTCCTACTCTTTGTGACCCTATGGACTGTAGCCCGCCAGGCTCCTCTGTCCATAGGATTTTCTAGGCAAGAATACAGGAGTGGGTTGCCATGCACGCCTCCGGGGAATCTTCCCAACCCAGGGACTGGACCCGCATCTCTTATGTCTCCTGCTTTGACAGGCAGGTTCTTTACCTCTAGCACCACCTGGGAAGCCCAACTTACAGGATAAGTAAAAATACTTAAAACAAATGTAGAGGTGAGGGAAGCAGACTAATTCCACTCCTAGAGGGGTCAGAAGCACCTTGGATAAGCATTGCCGCAGCGTCCATTTGTAGGGATGTAGATGCACAAAACTGCATCCTCGCCGTCACCTAAGTCCAGGAGATGGAGAGAAAAGATTTCATCACGGGTCAGTTTTCTAGAAGGGCAGTCGAGCTGACTAACTCTTAACATGGTTAGTAATTCAAATGCTGAGTACAATTTCACACTTATTCCCATAGTGCAGAAGTTGTGGTGGTGATATTTATCTTTGGCCCAATATTGATCGAACTGGTCATGCGCCATTTGGCCAAAATGTGCATTGGACATGCTTCTACTTTTGACAGAGTGTCTGTGTGAGTTGAGATCCTTTTTCCCCTTGAAATGTTCTCTCGGCCCCTCCCAGCTCAGCCTCCTTCCCACATCCACTTGACTGTAAAAACCCCATCCCTTATCCAAGACTTGGGAGCCACAAGCCACCAATGGAACATTTGCTCATCATCACGTCTCATTGACTCACCTTAACTTCTCCTTTAAGCTCTGGGCATCTTGTAACAAACGGCCCCAGCCTAGGAACTTGGAAGAGTCCTCCATGGGCCAGGAGCTCTAAGAAGTAAGGAACATTACTTGGATCGATAGATACATTAATAGATCAAACACCCAAATTATCCAGCTATTAATACTTTTAGGGCTGTGTTTATCAAATGTTTTGAGGTTAAGACCCTCTTCCACTCTTGAAAATGATTTCTTATCCCAAAGAGCTTCTGCATGTGTGGGCTGTATCTGTCAATGTTTATTTGCTGCAACATGGACAGCCCTTGAAATTCTCATACTGAGTAAAGTAAGACAGAAAAAGATGACTATCATATGATTCCACTTATATATGGAGTCTTAAAAAAAAAAAAAAGGTACATTTGAACTTATCTACAAAACAGAAATAGGATTTCAGATGTAAGAAACAAACATGATTCCCAGGGGGTGGCCGGGGGGAGGAGTAAACTGGGAGACGGGGATTGACATATACATACTACTGTATGTAAAACAAATAACTAATAGGACAGTACAATAATACAGCACAGGAAACTCTGCTCAGTACTCTGTAATGGCCTAAATAGGAAAATTACCTTAAAAAGAGTGGATAATGTATAACTGACTCACTTTACTGTACTCCTGAAGCTATTAATAACACAATATTGTATGTCTATTATACTCCAGTAACCTTTTTGAATAAACAAAGTGAAAAAAGAAAACCGAAACATTTAGAAATAGGTATATGCATGCTAAGTCACTTCAGTCATGTCCAGCTCTTTGCGACCCTATGGACTGTAGTCCACCAGGCTCCTCTGTCCATGGGATTCTCCAGGCAAGAACAGTGGAGTGGTCATGCCCTCCTCCAGGGGATCTTCCCAACCCAGGGATTGAATCTATGTCTCTTAGGTCTCCTGCATCCAGCAGGAGGGTTCTTTACCACTAGTACCACCTAGGAAGCCCAGAAATATGTATATATTCATTGATTAAAAATAGAAATAGCAAATCCATCACATGTTAACAGAAATAATATTTTTCTGAAAAATAACTATATTTTCTTAAATAAAAAAGTTACTGAGAAGAGTGGCACTTTTGTAAATCTCTGTAATGTCTGGCTCAATAGAGGACAGCTGAATTCTCACAGTACTTCTTTTTTTTTTTTTAATTTATTTATTTATTTTTTTTCCAGTGGGTTTTGTCATACATTGATATGAATCAGCCATGGATTTACATGTATTCCCAATCCCGATCCCCCCTCCCACCTCCCTCTCCACCCGATTCCTCTGGGTCTTCCCAGTGCACCAGGCCGGAGCACTTGTCTCGTGCATCCCACCTGGGCTGGTGATCTGTTTCACCATAGATAGTATACATGCTGTTCTTTTGAAATATCCCACCCTCACATTCTCCCACAAAGTTCAAAAGTCTGTTCTGTATTTCTGTGTCTCTTTTTCTGTTCTGCATATAGGGTTATCGTTATCACCTTTCTAAATTCCATATACATGTGTCAGTATGCTGTAATGTTCTTTATCTTTCTGGCTTACTTCACTCTGTATGAGGGGCTCCAGCTTCATCCATCTCATTAGGACTGGTTCAAATGAATTCTTTTTAATGGCTGAGTAATATTCCGTGGTGTATATGTACCACAGCTTCCTTATCCATTCATCTGCTGATGGGCATCTAGGTTGCTTCCATGTCCTGGCTATTATAAACAGTGCTGCGATGAACATTGGGGTGCACGTGTCTCTTTCAGATCTGGTTTCCTCAGTGTGTATGCCCAGAAGTGGGATTGCTGGGTCATATGGCAGTTCTATTTCCAGTTTTTTAAGGAATCTCCATACTGTTTTCCATAGCGGCTGTACTAGTTTGCATTCCCACCAACAGTGTAAGAGGGTTCCCTTTTCTCCACACCCTCTCCAGCATTTATTGCTTGTAGACTTTTGGATAGCAGCCATCCTCACTGGCGTGTAATGGTACCTCATTGTGGTTTTGATTTGCATTTCTCTAATAATGAGTGATGTTGAGCATCTTTTCATGTGTTTGTTAGCCATCTGTATGTCTTCTTTGGAGAAATGTCTGTTTAGTTCTTTGGCCCATTTTTTGATTGGGTCATTTATTTTTCTGGAATTGAGCTGCAGGAGTTGCTTGTATATTTTTGAGATTAATCCTTTGTTTCTTCATTTGCTATTATTTTCTCCCAATCTGAGGGCTGTCTTTTCACCTTACTTATAGTTTCCTTTGTAGTGCAAAAGCTTTTAAGTTTCATTAGGTCCCATTTGTTTAGTTTTGCTTTTATTTCCAATATTCTGGGAGGTGGGTCATAGAGGATCTTGCTGTGATTTATGTCGGAGAGTGTTTTGCCTATGTTCTCCTCTAGGAGTTTTATAGTTTCTGGTCTTACATTTAGATCTTTAATCCATTTTGAGTTTATTTTTGTGTATGGTGTTAGAAAGTGTTCTAGTTTCATTCTTTTACAAGTGGTTGACCAGTTTTCCCAGCACCACTTGTTAAAGAGGTTGTCTTTTTTCCATTGTATATCCTTGCCTCCTTTGTCGAAGATAAGGTGTCCATAGGTTCGTGGATTTATCTCTGGGCTTTCTATTCTGTTCCATTGATCTATATTTCTGTCTTTGTGCCAGTACCATACTGTCTTGATGACTGTGGCTTTGTAGTAGAGTCTGAAGTCAGGCAGGTTGATTCCTCCAGTTCCATTCTTCTTTCTCAAGATTACTTTGGCTATTCGAGGTTTTTTGTATTTCCATACAAATTGTGAAATTCTTTGGTCTAGTTCTGTGAAAAATACCGTTGGTAGCTTGATAGGGATTGCATTGAATCTATAGACTGCTTTGGGTAGAATAGCCATTTTGACAATGTTAGTTCTTCCAATCCATGAACACGGTATGTTTCTCCATCTGTTTGTGTCCTCTTTGATTTCTTTCATCAGTGTTTTATAGTTTTCTATGTATAGGTCCTTTGTTTCTTTAGGTAGATATACTCCTAAGTATTTTATTCTTTTTGTTGCAATGGTGAATGGTATTGTTTCCTTAATTTCTCTGTCTGTTTTTTCATTGTTAGTATATAGGAATGCAAGGGATTTCTGTGTGTTAATTTTATATCCTGCAACTTTACTATATTCATTGATTAGCTCTAGTAATTTTCTGGTAGAGTCTTTAGGGTTTTCTTTGTAGAGGATCATGTCATCTGCAAACAGTGAGAGTTTTAATTCTTCTTTTCCTATCTGGATTCCTTTTACTTCTTTTTCTGCTCTGATTGCTGTGGCCAGAACTTCCAACACTATGTTGAATAGTAGTGGTGAGAGTGGGCACCCTTGTCTTATTCCTGATTTCAGGGGAAATGCCTTCAATTTTTCACCATTGAGGGTGATGCTTGCTGTGGGTTTGTCATATATAGCTTTTATTATGTTGAGGTATGTTCCTTCTATTCCT
This sequence comes from Dama dama, assembly GCF_033118175.1. Classification (NCBI taxonomy): domain Eukaryota; kingdom Metazoa; phylum Chordata; class Mammalia; order Artiodactyla; family Cervidae; genus Dama; species Dama dama. The sequence goes on along the minus strand of NC_083686.1, from coordinate 14,125,518 downwards.
GCTTTTTGGAGAGTTTTAATCATAAATGAGTGTTGAATTTTGTCAAAGGCTTTCTCTGCATCTATTGAGATAATCATATGGTTTTTATCTTTCAATTTGTTAATGTGGTGTATTACATTGATTGATTTGCGGATATTAAAGAATCCTTGCATTCCTGGGATAAAGCCCACTTGGTCATGGTGTATGATTTTTTTAATATGTTGTTGGATTCTGTTTGCTAGAATTTTGTTAAGGATTTTTGCATCTATGTTCATCAGTGATATTGGCCTGTAGTTTTCTTTTTTTTGTGGCATCTTTGTCTGGTTTTGGAATTAGGGTGATGGTGGCCTCATAGAATGAGTTTGGAAGCTTACCTTCTTCTGCAATTTTCTGGAAGAGTTTGAGTAAGATAGGTGTTAGCTCTTCTCTAAATTTTTGGTAGAATTCAGCTGTGAAGCCATCTGGTCCTGGGCTTTTGTTTGCTGGAAGATTTTTGACGACAGTTTCGATTTCCTTGCTTGTGATGGGTCTGTTAAGATCTTCTATTTCTTCCTGGTTCAGTTTTGGAAAGTTATACTTTTCTAAGAATTTGTCCATTTCATCCAAGTTGTCCATTTTATTGGCATAGAGCTGCTGGTAGTAGTCTCTTATGATCCTTTGTATTTCAGTGTTGTCTGTTGTGATCTCTCCATTTTCATTTCTAATTTTGTTAATTTGGTTTTTCTCTCTTTGTTTCTTAATGAGTCTTGCTAATGGTTTGTCAATTTTGTTTATTTTTTCAAAAAACCAGCTTTTAGCTTTGTTGATTTTTGCTATGGTCTCTTTAGTTTCTTTTGCATTTATTTCTGCCCTAATTTTTAAGATTTCTTTCCTTCTGCTAACTCTGGGGTTCTTCATTTCTTCCTTCTCTAATTGCTTTAGGTGTAGAGTTAGGTTATTTAATTGGTTTTTTTCCTGTTTCTTGATGTAAGCTTGTAATGCTATGAACCTTCCCCTTAGCACTGCTTTTACAGTGTCCCATAGGTTTTGGGTTGTTGTGTTTTCATTTTCATTCATTTCTATACATATTTTGATTTCTTTTTTGATTTCTTCTATGATTTGTTGGTTATTCAGAAGTGTGTTATTTAGCCTCCATATGTTTGAAGTTTTAACAATTTTTTCCCTGTAATTGAGATCTAATCTTACTGCACTGTGGTCAGAAAAGATGACTGGAATGATTTCAATTTTTTTGAATTTTCCAAGACCAGATTTATGGCCCAGGATGTGATCTATTCTGGAGAATGTTCCGTGTGCACTTGAGAAAAAGGTGAAGTTGATTGTTTTGGGGTGAAATGTCCTATAGATATCAAATAGGTCTAGCTGGCCCATTGTGTCATTTAAGGTTTGTGTTTCCTTGTTAATTTTCTGTTTAGTTGATCTATCCATAGTTGTGAGTGGGGTATTAAAGTCTCCCACTATTATTGTGTTACTATTAATTTCCTCTTTCATACTCGTTAGCATTTGCCGTACATATTGCGGTGCTCCTATGTTGGGTGCATATATATTTATAATTGTTATATCTTCTTTTTTGATTGATCCTTTGATCATTATGTAGTGTCCTTCTTTGTCTCTTTTCACTTCCTTTATTTGAAAGTCTATTTTATCTGATATGAGTATTGCGACTCCTGCTTTCTTTTGGTCTCCGTTTGCATGAAATATTTTTTTCCAGCCCTTCACTTTTAGTCTGTATGTGTCTCTTGTTTTGAGGTGGGTCTCTTGTAGACAGCATATATAGGGGTCTTGTTTTTGTATCCATTCAGCCAATCTTTGTCTTTTGGTTGGGGCATTCAACCCATTTACATTTAGGGTAATTATTGATAGGTGTGGTCCCGTTGCCATTTACTTTGTTGTTTTGGGTTCACGTTTATACAACCTTTCTGCATTTCCTGTCTAGAGAAGATCCTTTAGCATTTGTTGAAGAGCTGGTTTGGTGGTGCTGAATTCTCTCAGCTTTTGCTTATCTGTAAAGCTTTTGAATTCTCCTTCATATCTGAATGAGATCCTTGCTGGATACAGTAATCTAGGTTGTAGGTTATTCTCTTTCATTACTTTCAGTACGTCCTGCCATTCCCTTCTGGCCTGGAGGGTTTCTATTGATAGATCAGCTGTTATCCTTATGGGAATCCCTTTGTGTGTTATTTGTTGTTTTTCCCTTGCTGCTTTTAATATTTGTTCTTTGTGTTTGATCTTTGTTAATTTGATTAATATGTGTCGTGGGGTGTTTCGCCTTGGGTTTATCCTGTTTGGGACTCTCTGGGTTTCTTGGATTTGGGTGGCTATTTCCTTCCCCATTTTAGGGAAGTTTTCAGCTATTATCTCCTCGAGTATTTTCTCATGGCCTTTCTTTTTGTCTTCTTCTTCTGGAACTCCTATGATTCGAATGTTGGGGCGTTTCACAGTGTCCCAGAGGTCCCTGAGGTTGTCCTCATTTCTTTTGATCCTTTTTTCTTTTTTCCTCTCTGCTTCATTTATTTCCACCATTTTATCTTCTACCTCACTTATCCTATCTTCTGCCTCCGTTATTCTACTCTTGGTTCCCTCCAAAGTGTTTTTGATCTCATTCATTGCATTATTCATTTGTAATTGACTCTTTTTTATTTCTTCTAGGTCTTTATTAAACAGTTCTTGAATCTTTTCAATCTTTGTTTCCAGGCTATTTATCTGTAACTCCATTTTGTTTTCAAGATTTTGGATCATTTTTATTATCATTATTCTAAATTCTTTTTCAGGTAGATTCCCTATCTCCTCCTCTTTTGTTTGACTTGGTGGGTATTTTTCATGTTCCTTTACCTGTTGGGTATTTCTTTGCCTTTTCATCTTGTTTAGATTGCTGTGTCTGGAGTGGGCTTTCTGTATTCTGGAGGTCTGTGGTTCCTTTTTATTGTGGAGGTTTTACCCAGTGGGTGGGGTTAGACGATTGGCTTGTCGAGATTTCCTGATTAGGGAAGCTTGCGTCAGTGTTCTGGTGCGTGGAACTTGATTTCTTCTCTTTGGAGAGCAATGGAGTGCCCAGTAATGAGTTTTGAGATGGGTCTATGTGTTAGGTGTGACCTTGGGCAGCCTGTATGTTGACGTTCAGGGCTATGTTCCTGCGTTGCTGGAGAATTTGCGTGGTATGTCTTGCTCTAAAACTTATTGGCTCTTGGGTGGTGGTTGGTTTCAGTGTAGGTATGGAGGCTTTTGGACAGTCACTTATTACTTAAAGTTCCTTGTAGTCAGGAGTTTTCTGGTGTTCTCAGGTTTTGGGCTTAAGTCTCCTGCCTCTGGATTTCAGTTTTATTCTTCCTGTAGTCTCAGGACTTCTCCAACTATACAGCCCTGATAAGAAAACTTCTAGGTTAATGGCTAAAAGATTCTCCCCCGTTAGGGACACCCAGAGAGGTTCACAGAGTCACATGAAGAAGAGGAGAGGGAGGAGGGAGATAGAGATGAACAGGAGGAGAAAAAGGGGGACTCAAGAGGAGAGAGACAGATCTACACAGCTGTCTGTTCCCAGAGTGTTCTCCGTAGCCCAGTCACCTACAAAGATTCACAGAATTGGACTGGGAAGAGAAAGGGAAAGGAGGAAATAGAGGTGTTCTGAGGTAGAAAACAGAGAGTCAAGATTGGGAGAGAATAATCTTCGGTTTAAAAATAGGGCTTCTGTTCTTTTTTTTTTTTTTTTGTAAGGTTATAGTGTATTGAAAATGAAAATTAAGGAGTAGTAGAGGAGTACTAGAGGACTTTAAAAGAAATAAGAGAAAAAGAAAAATAGAAAATAGAAGAGAAAAAGGAAAGAAAAAAAAAGAAAAAAAAAGAAAGAAAAAGAAAAGAAAAAAAAAAAAGAAAAAAAATTTTTTTTCCCCCCCTAATTAAAAAATCGTAAAAGTCTATGGAAATGAAAGTTAAGGAGTAATGGGGGAGTAATAGGGGATTTTAAAGGAAAATAAAAGAGAAAAAAGAAAAAAGAAAAAAATTAAAAAAAAGAGAAAAAAGTAAAATTATATCTAGGAGTTTCTCTGGAGCTGTTGCGGTCAGTGTGGGTTCGGCTCAGTTTCAGATAGCTCCTCGTTCCAGCTTACGCTTCTCGATATCTACAGGCTCCTCCGGTGTAGTCGGTGTTTTCTAGAGGGATTTTAATCTGTTGCACCAGTCCCTTCTGAAGCGGTTCCCTTTGTTTATTTGGCTTCTGTTTGCCGGTCTCTTCAGAGCCTCATTTCCGCCCTGACACAGGCGGGCGGAGGTGGACTCTTATTCAGGTAGCTAGTTCCGTCGCTCGGCGGGGAGGGGCTGGCGCTGCGGGGAGGGGCCGGCGCTGCCGGGAGGGGCTGACGCTGCTCTCTCCGTCTGCGCTGCTCAGGCTCCCGGCTGTTCTATATGGAGCGCGCCCCACGCTGCGCGAGGTTCCAGCCCTCGGGTGTTCCACAGAAGCGCGGAACGAAAAGCTGCGCCTGCTCTCTGTGCCTTCCCCGTCAGAGCGGTCCAGGCAGCCAGGGGCTTGGTGGGCGCACTCTCCCCAGGTGTGGCGCGCCCCCTCCCTTCCGCGGACCCAGTCTCAGTTTCCGCTGGCGCCAGTCGGGTGCGCGCGCCTTCTGCCCTCCGCGTCCCCAGCCCCAGTCCCCGCCCGCGCCGGTTGGGTGCCTGCGCCCTGTGTCTCGCCGCGACCTTCCCCTCCCCCTGCCTCCTGCCTCGGCGGGGCTGGGCCGGTCCGCAGCCTGCGAGCTCCTCTCTGGATTTTCTCGGTCTCTTTGTTCTGCGAACGGCCGGCAGTGTGGTCTGGCCGGTTAATTTACTCTCTCTCTTTTGGTCTCCCACAGTTCATGTTGGCAACTCACAGAAGCTCCCTCCGATTGTCCTCAGGGCACTCAGGCCCGGACCCTACCCCAAGCAATGCCGCCTAAGAGCTCCCGGGACGGAACTCCGTCCTTAGCTCTTTTGTCTCACTTTTTATCTTTTATATTTTGTCCTACCTCCTTTCGAAGACAATGGGCTGCTTTTCTGGGCGCCTGATGACCTCAGCTAGCGATCAGAAGTTGTTTTGCAAAGTTTGCTCTGCGTTCAGTTATTCTTTTGATGAATTTGTAGGAGAGAAAGTGGTCTCCCCGTCCTACTCCTCCGCCATCTTGGCTCCTCCCTCCTCACAGTACTTCTGTATTCAGTCGGTTGTGATATTTTGTTTGGCGGAAATGTGGTAAAACATCCTGACTCACACAGCTGGAAAAGGAAGGACCCCAAGAATGCCCAGTGTCCTTGGACCACAGTCTAGGAACTGCTGACTTAGCCGATTGATGAGGCTCAAGATGAAGGTGGACGAGAAAGCTGTAGTCCCCAGGTCACTTCCTGCATGGCCAAGGAAACTCAGCATCTTAGAGCTCTGAGGGTGTCCAACCTGGAGCTGGACCATAAGAGAAATACCAGCAGTGACTGGCTTGACTTTATGCACCCCTGGCCAAGACCATTTGGCTTAACTGTCTGCAGCAGTTTTATCCTGCTTCAAACTTCTGTCATCCCGCTGAGCTAGACGTTTCTGGAAGAAGCCTGCATCTGACCTGATATCAGCTGCCATTGGTTTTCAAGCTTCTCTGCTGTGTTGCTCATCCTTAATGCCATACCAAGATGGTCCTGATTTTGCCTTTTCTCACTGTTCCGAGCCTTGGCATCTGAGAGTGTCCTGGAAAGAGCTTTGTTGGTATAGGAGAGTAGCCTTGGGCTTCTCCCAGGGTCAGCTCAGGCCGCCCACACTGACTTCTGGCTTCCCATTGGCCACTGATAAAAGCTGAGTGTACCCAGGAAGATGGGGCAGTTATTAATTCATTCAGTATGCAATTAATGAGGTTCTTCCATGTGCCTGGCATAACCCATTTCTCATGGCCAGGCCAGGGTGGATCAGATCTCCTGGGACAAATCGAGATGAATTAGCAGTTTGATAAATATGAATGATCTCAGTTGTTGAAAAATGCACCAAGTGATTGCTTCCCTTAATGTAATTACTCGGGTGGTCGGCTCGCCTGTGGAGTCTCAGGGTGTTAAATCAGCAGTTCGCTGGAGGCTTTGGAAGAGGGTACGTGCCTGCCGCTGGGGCTTTTCCATTTTACTGCAAACAAAGACTTTTTAAAAAAATGTTATTATGTACAATAAACCACATCTACTTCAAGTGTAGAGTCCCATAGTTTTGACAGCTGTATATGCTTATGAGGGCACCACCAGAATTAAGAATTAGAACATTTCCATCACCCCCAAAATTTCCTTGTTCTATTGTGTGGTCCATCCCTGACTGTGTTCTGTGTCATGGTGACCACTGATGTGCTCCCCTGTCTGACAGTAGATATTAGTTTGCACTCTCTAGAATTTCATGTAAATGGAATAATACAGGGCACACTCTGCCGGAATCATTGCTCCACGGAATCATTTTGACATTCATCCAATTGTTGTATGTATCAATAGTTTGTTCATTTTTATTCCTGAGTAGTCTTCCACTGTATGGACCTGTGACAATTTGTCCATTCCCCTGTTGATGGATATTTGGATGGTTTTCAGTTTTGAGCTACTGTGGGTGAAGTTGCTGGGGGAAGGCGTGTACAAGTCTTTGTGTGTTCATGGGGTCTTGTTATTCTCGGGGAGGAGAAATGGCTGGGATATATGATTGGCATATGCTTAACTCTGGGGCTTCCTTGGTAGCTCAGCTGGTAAAGAATCTGCCTGCAATGCAGGAGACCCCAGTTCGATTCCTGGCTCGGAAATATCCCCTGGAGGAGGAAATGGCAACCCACTCCAGTATTCTCTCCTGGAGAATTCCATGGACAGAGCAGGCCAGTGGGGTACAGTCCATAGGGTCGTACAGAGTCAGACACGACGGAGCACGCACACATGCAGCCTAATTGTAGTGCCAGGCGGTAGGACCTTGTCATTTATCTCTTTAGTATACAGTAATTTGTACCTGCTAATTCTAAACTCCTGATTTATCCTCACAACCCCATTCCCCTTTGGTAGCCATGTTTGTTTCCTGTGTCTGTGAGTCTTTTTCTGTTTTACAAGCAGGTTCATTTTTATCATTTTTCTCAGATTCCACATATAAGTGATGTCATATGATACTTTTCTTTCTCTGTCTGATTTACTTAGTAGGATAATCTCTAGATCTACCCATGTTGCCATAAACCCTCCCTCTTCCTCTTGAAAGTTCCCATGTCCCAGCCTCTTGGTGACAGTCTGGTAGAGCACCACCTGGGAAGGTCACTGTGTGGCACAGGAAACTATAGTCAATGTCTTGTAATAACCTATAATGGAAGAGAATGTAAAAAGAAAGAATACATGTATTTATGTATGTATAACTGAATCAGTCTGTACTCCAAGGCCAAACCTGCCTGTTATTCCAGGTATCTCTTGACTTCCTACTTTTGCATCCCAGCCCCCTATGAGGAGGGCTTTCCTGGTGTCTCAGACAGTAGAGAATTCACCTGCAATGTGGGAGACCTGGGCTTGATCCCTGGGTTGGGAAGATCCCCTGGAGGAGGACATGGCAACCCACTCCAGTATTCTTGCCTGGAGAATCCCCATGGACAGAGGAGCCTGGCAGGCTACAATCCATGGAGTCGCAAGAGTTAAAAACGACTGAGCAACTAAGCATAGCACCACTATGATGAGAAGGACGTCTCTTTTTGGTGTTCATTCTAGAAGGTCTTGTAGGTCTTCATAGAACCGTTCAACTTCAGCATCTTCGGCATTAGTGGTTGGGGCATAGACTTGGATTACTGTGACATCAAAGGGACAGCTCTACACATGACATCACCAGATGGCCAACACCAAATTCAGACTGATTATATTCTTTCAGCTGAAAATGGAGAAGCCCTATACAGTCAGCAAAAACAAGACTGGGAGCTGACTGTGGCTCAGATCATGAGCTCCTTATTGTAAAATTCAAACTTGAAGAAAGTAGGGAAAACCACTAGACCATTCAGGCATGACCTAAATCAAATCCCTTATGATTATACAGGGGAAATGACAAATAGAGTCAAGGGATTATATCTGATAGACAGAGGGCCTGAAGAACTATGGACGGAGGTTCTTAACATTGTATAGGAGGTGGCGATCAAAACCATCCCCAAGAAAAAGAAATGCAAAAATGCAAAATGGTTGTATGAGGAGGTCTTACAAATAGCTGATAAGAGAAGCAGGAGGCAAAGGAGAAAAGGAAAGATATATCCATCTGAAAGCAGAGTTCCAAAGAATAACAAGGAGAGATAAGAAAGCCTTTCTCAGTGATCAGTGCAATGAAATAGAGAAAAACAATAGAATGGGAAAGACTAGAGATCCCTTCAAGAAAATCAGAGATACCAAGGGAACATTTTGTGCAAAGATGGGCATGATAAAGGACAGAAATGGTATGGACCTAACAGAAACAGAAGATATTAAGAAGGGTGGCAAGAACACAGAAGAACTGTACAAAAAAGATCTTCATGACCCAGATAACCACGATGGTGTGATCACTCATCTAGAGCCAGACATCCTGGAATGTGAAGTCAAGTGGGCTTTAGGAAGCATCACTATGAACAAAGCTAGTGGAGGTGATGGAATTCCAGTTGAGCTCTTTCAAATCCTAAAAGATGATGCTGTGAAATTGCTGCACTCAATATGTCACCGAATTTGGAAAACTCAGCAGTGGCCACAGGACTGGAAAACGTCAGTTTTCATTCCAATCCCAAAGAAAGACAATGCCAAAGTATATTCAAACTACCACACAACTGCACTCATCTCACACACTAGCAAAGTTCAAAATTCTCCAAGTCAGGCTTCAGCAATACGTGAACCGTGAACTTCCAGATGTTCAAGCTGGATGTAGAAAAGGCAGAAGAACCAAAGATCAAATTGCCAACATCCGTTGGATCATAGACAAAGCAAGAGAATTCCAGAAAAACATCTAGTTCTGCTTCATTGGCTGTGCCAAAGCCTTTGACTGTGTGGATCACAACAAACTGTGGAAAATTCTGAAAGAGATGGGAATACCAGATTACCTTACCTGCCTCTTGAGAAATCTGTATGCAGGGCTAGAAGCAACAGTTAGAACTGGACATGGAATAACCGACTGGTTCCAAATTGGGAAAGGAGTACTCCAAGGCTGTATATTGTCACCCTGCTTGTTTAACTTATATGCAGAGTACATCATGTGAAATGCCGGGATGGATGAAGCACAAGCTGGAATCAAGATTGCTGGGAAAAATATCAATAACCTCAGACATGCAGATGACACCTTATGGCAGAAAGTGAAGATGAACTAAAGAGCCTCTTGATGAAAGTGAAAGAGGAGAGTTGAAAAAGCTGGCTTAAAACAACATTCAGAAAACTAAGATGATGGCATCCAGTCCCATCACTTCATGGCAAATAGATGCGGAAACACTGGAAACAGTGAGAGACTATTTTCTTGGGCTCCAAAATCACTGCAGATGGTGAACGAAGCCATGAGATTATAAGATGCTTGCTCTTTGGAAGAAAAGCTATGACCAACCTAGACAGCATATTAAAAAGTAGAGACATTACTTTGCCAACAAAATCCATCTAGTAAAAGCTATGGTTTTTCCAGTAGTCATGTGTAGATGTGAGAGTTGGACTATAAAGAAAGCTGAGTGCTGAAGAATTGATGCTTTTGAACTGTGGTGTTGGAGAAGACTCTTGAGAGTCCCTTGGACTGCAAGGAGATCCAACCAGTCCATCCTAAAGGAAATCAGTCCTGAATGTTCATTGGAAGGACTGATGTTGAAGCTGAAACTCCAATACTTTGGCCACCTAATGCGGAGAACTGACTCATTGGAAAAGACCGTGATGCTGGGAAAGATTGAAGGCAGGAAGGGAAGGGGACGACAGAGGATGAGATGGATGGATGGCATCACCGACACAATGAACATGAGTTTGAGTAGGCTCCGGGAGTTGGTGATGGACAGGGAGGCCTGGTGTGCTGCAGTCCATGGGATCACAGAGAGTCAAACAAAGACCAAATGACCGAACTGAACTGAACTGACAACTGAATCATTTCACTATACACCTAAAACTAACACAACATTGTAAATCAACCCTATTTCAACAATTTTTTATAAAAAGGGAGGGGGAAGAAGAGTAGACTGGCGCTGAATTTGCTCTCCTCCATGGGACAGCCTGGTGGGAGTGGGAGAGGCTGCAAGGTACCCATTTGGCCCACCTCTCAATTCCTGTTGCCTAGCATTAGGGCTCAGTAAGTACTTCTCAAATAAATCAATGGCCCTGTTGGGGTGCCTGAAAGGTGAGGGCTGTTTTGTGAGTGGACAGAAGGCTGGAGATGGCCATGGAGAGCCACAGAGGCTCTAGGGAGGGTTGTGTATGACTCATCATACACAACTGGGCCACTGGGTGGCCCAGGCCAGGATGATGGCAGGAAATCCCAAGGAGAGGTAGCATAATTATCCAGGAGAGAAGGCACGATAGGTTGGGCCATGGCAGAGGCTGGAGATACAGTCAGAGGGCCCAGCAGCTCTGCCAAGTGTGACCTCAGCACCCAGCTCAGTGCCTGAGTCCCTTCCTCTTACCTGGTACAGACACAGGCCTGGCAAGAGGTCAGATGGACACACTGATGTGATGGGGCCTGAAGGGTGTTCTTGTCACAGGGCCATTTGGCCGCACTTGCCTGCCTGCTGGCTGGGGCCTGAGGAACTGAGATAGCCCCAGAGAGGATGGGGTTTTCAGGAGCCAGGCCCTGGGAGGACAGGAGCCAGCCTTAGCCAGCTGGCCTGGCCCAGACTCAAGCAGTCAGTCTGGATCAGCATCAGGCCTCCATTCTCCTCCTCATGATGGGTCCCTCGCCTGGCACCGGACAACACGTTGCAGTTTGCAGAGCCCTCCAGCAAGGGTTGCTCTTACCATCACCGTTGCACAAATGGGGAAACTGAGGCATGAAATGATAGCCAGAACAGGGTGGGAGCCAGAGCCAAGTCCCCCAACAGCAAATTCTCCATATCATAAACCTCTGTCTTTCTCTCTCTCATCTATTAATTCTCCCTGCCCCATTTTCTTTTAATATCCAGACAGGCCTCTGATTTGGTTTGCAGGTGCAGTAATAGTATACTACTAATATTAAAAAGCAGAGACATCACTTTGCCAGCAAAGGTCCGTCTGGTTTTTCCAGTGGTCGTGTATGGATGTGAGAGTTGGACTGTGAAGAAAGCTGAGCACTGAAAAATTGATGCTTTTGAACTGTGGTGTTGGAGAAAATTCTTGAGAGTCCCTTGAACTGCAAGGCGATCCAACCAGTCCATCCTAAAGGAGATCAGTCCTGGGTGTTCATTGGAAGGACTGATGCTGAAGCTGAAACTCCAATACTTTGGCCTCCTGATGCGAAGAGTTGACTCATTGGAAAAGACCCTGATGCTGGGAGGGATTGGGGGCAGGAGGAGAAGGGGACAACAGAGGATGAGATGGCTGGATGGCATCACCGACTCGATGGACATGAGTTTGAGTAGACTTCGGGAGTTGGTGATGGACAGGGAGGCCTGGCGTGCTGCAATTCATGGGGTCACAAAGAGTCAGACACAACTGAGCGACTGAACTGAACTGAACTGAATTGCAGCTAGGGGCTTCCTAGGTGGCTCAATGGATGAAGAATCTGCCTGCAATGCAAGAGAAACGGGCTTGATCCCTGGGTTGGGAAGATCCCCTGGAAGAAGGCATGGCAACCCACTCCAGTATTCTTTCCTGGAGAATCCCATGTACCTAGGAACCTGGTGGGATATAGTCCATAGGGTCGCAAAGAGTCAGACACGACCAAAGCAACTGAGCACGCATGCAATTGCAGCTAACAATTTTTGAGCAGTTTTTTGTTGCCTCACTAAATCCTCTCTATCAATCCTGAGATGATAGCATGATACCCATTGTAGAGATGAGAAAACTGAGGCTCAGAGAATGTCTGTAACTTGCTGAGAACCAGGCAGCCCAGCTAAAGTTGAGCAGTCTCACTCCCAAAACTCTTAGAACATTACCAATGGCTCTCAAACAGTGCATCACTGAAGAACCCGTCAAAATGCAGGTTCTAGGTGCCAACAGTACTGATCCAGTGGGTCTGAGCAGGGCCCTGGGAATCTTCATCTTTGGGAGAGAAGCCCAGGTCATTGCACTGTGGGACTTTCAGGAGCTTGTGCTGCTAGCAAGCAGGTGGAGAGCAGGGGGTCTTCTCTTGGTCCCTTTCATCTTGACCCTGACCTCAGGCCGCCTGACCAGTGTGAGGGCTCACAGGGCTCTGAGGGATGGTGCCTGGAGGGCCGTGCTGCAGTCAGATCTGGGAGTCGTCTGTGCTGTGAGCACCATCCAATTTGGCCTCATGTCAAACCCAACAGGCTGACCGGGTCTGCTGACCACAGACCAGTCCACAGCTGCCCTGCCCCCCTGCCCCAAGCCCATCTGCCTCTGCACCAGCCAAGCCAACAGTACTCAGCAGGGGCCCATCTGGGCTGGCAGGGAGGAGCTGGCAGCCACAGCTCATGGCCTCCCTCATACCCTGACTCTCCTTTAGTACTCACCATAGGGGTAGAGCTGCCCCATCCTTAATCTGGCCCCCACAGCAGCCCCTCAGCCTGCAGAGCTGGGAGCAAACTGGGGTCCGGGATCCAAGGATACAAGGCTGTTCATAAGCTTTCAGCTCCCTCCAAGCCCTCTTCTGTGGCCTTGTTTTCTGATTGAAAAGAATAGGACCTGCCTTTAAAACTATCATGATCGTGATGGAATATTATTCAGCCATGAAAAGGACTGAAGTCCTGATTGGTGCTGCAACACAGATGGACCTTTAAAACATGATGCTGAGTGAAAAAAGCCAGACACAAAAGGCCATACACTGTATGACTCCATTTATGTAAATATCCAGGGTGGCAAATCCTTAGAGATGGAAAGCAACTGAGTGGTCGCCAGGGGAGGGGGGAGGAGGGAATGGGGAAAGACTGCTGCTAAGAGGTATGGGGTTTCTGTTTGGGATGCTGGGAATGTTCTGGAATGGATAGGGTGATGGCTGCATAACACAGTGAATATACTAAGAACCCCCTAGGTATACTTTTTGAAATGGTGAATTTTGTGTTACCTGAATTGCATCTCAACTTTTTTTAATGCTAAAATTAAAAAGCTAAACTGCTTTTTAATTAAAAGCAATTTAATTTTAATTGCTAAAATTAAAGCAACAGTGATAAAAAGCATCATGTTGCCAATGCCTTTCCCAAGAGATGAGGAGCCAGAGTGAGGACTCACGATGGGGAATGTGTCAGGCAAGTGAGAAGTGAGTGAAGGGACAAGACAGCGGCCCCTCTCACACGCACCCCCCGCCTGGTCAGCTTCTGCTTTTGTGGCATTTACTTAAAAAACCCTTCCCGACAGTTGCCGACGTGCCAGACCCTGGACAGGGCACAGAAGGGAAGAGCCCACCTATGTTAGCAAGAGACACACATGAGGATAGGAATGCTGTGAAACCCAAGTCAGATCATGACTTCCTGGCTCAAAATGCTGTGTGGTTTCTCTTTCACTTAAGTAAAATCCCAAGTCCTTCTTTGCAAGGTCCAGGGACATGGAGAGCCGTGCTGCAGTCAGATCTAGGACTCATCCCAGATCTCTGAGCTCATGTTTTGACCCTGTTACCTTCACACATGGCCCTCCTTGCTGACCTGCAGCACACCAAACTCTCTGCTACCTCAGGGCCTTTGCATGTGCCATGCCCCCAGATATCCACGTGGCTCCCTCTCTTGCTTCCTTCAGGTAGGGAGTCTGTTTAAATGCCTCCTCCTCCAGGAAGTCTCCCCTGACTTTCCTAACTAAAACAGTACCTCCAACCCTCCCATTCCTTATCAGATTTTAGTTTTTATCTTAGCCCTTACCTCCTCCACAGAAAAATCATATAGTCATGAAAATGTGTTTAGTGTCTATTTTCTCCACTAGAGAGTGAGCTTCTTGTGGGGCATGAACACTCTGGGTTCCCAGTGTTTACAACATTGCTTGGGATACAGTAAGTACTCAATTTTTTTGACTTCTTCTTGTGATAACATATACAGAAGGTAAAGTTTATGACTTTATTTTCAAGGATACAGTTTAGTGACATTAATTCCATTCATAGTGCTATGCAACCATCACCACTATCCATTCCCAGAACTTTTTCATTATCCCAAACAGAAACTCTGTTCTTTTTTTTTTTTCATTTAGTCTTTTATCCAACAGTCCACATTAAAAACATCAAACTCTAGCCAACAATTCCCTTTAAAGGATAATTTAAACCACGACTCCTCCATTAATCTTCTTTTGAATGAGTCAGTTAGCAATGGGCAGACTTTCTGGGTGCCTGCCACATGCAGGGTAAACCTTCCAGCAGCCTTGAAGGGTGTGGAAGGCCATCTCTGTTTCACAGACAACCAAATCAATGCAGAGAGGTGAAGTGCCTTACCCAAGGTCACACGGCCATTAAGAGTGGGATTTGAACACAGATCTTCCCCTGTGCCAGGCGGCACCAGCACCGTGGCATAACTACACTTTAAGGACATGATAACATCAGCCAGCCACAGGCCATCCGGCTTCTCCCCACCCAGGCTTCCCTCTGCAGCCCCGGTCTCCAAAGGTCATTGTGACTGTCATGACTGTCGCACAGTCGTGTCTGACTCTTTGCGACCCCATGGACTGTAGCCCGCCAGGCTCCTCTGTCCATAGAGATTCTCCAGGCAAGGATACCGGAGTAGGTTGCCATGCCCTCCTCCAGGGGATCTTCCCAACCCAGGGATCGAACCCAGGTCTCCTGCATTGCAGGCAGATTCTTTACCACGACTTTACCACTGAGCCACCAGGGAAGCCTCCCCAAAGGTCATTATCTGAGCCAAGTATCCCCACCATCCTCACCTCTGACTGGCTGATGACAAGTAGGCACATTTGGAGAACATCATTCAAGGTTTCAACCTTCCATTTCACCTGGAGGTCTCTGAGCAGGTCCTGAGATAATTGAATTATTATTATTATTATTATTTTAGCCTTTAAAATTAATTAACACTAGGCCCAGTTTAAATGTTCACTCTAGGTCTTCTATTTGGGTGTGCTTTCCTTTTACAAAGCTAGCTTGATGGAGGTGTGTTGGGTCCAGGACTCCCCCACATGGCCCTGTTCTGGACATGGAGAGATGAGATGAGGCATCATGGGCAGTTCCCAGCACAGACATCAGGGCTCTTGGTCTTTGTAGTTCCCAATGCCGCTCATTCTGAGAAAAGGAGGGGGTGCAATTTTAGAGAGGCGCTGACCTGCCCAGGGTCACCAGACAGAAAGAAGTGAAATAGGCACTAGATCCCGGGTGCAGGGTGGATGTCCCAACTGTGGGCTGGGACCACGGCTCCTGAGTAACTCTCCCACCTGTGGACCCCTGGGGAGGAATGCCTCCTTCCTGCCCTAACGTGAAAGGTCCAGTCCCTCACGGACAGAGCCAGGGTCCTGGGCCTCCGACTGCAGGGGTGGGAGGTGGGTGCAGGTACCCACTCCACACAAATCCCCCTCAAACCTCCCACAAGCCCCTTCCCATCTATCTCCATGCAGGTGACCTGTCCAGGGAGGCCTGCCTTGGCCCAGGCGTGGTATCCCAGCTGTCTCCACCCCACCTCTAACCCCAGCCCTCACCCTCCACCAAGCTCGGGATGCAGGGGGGATCTTCTCACTAGACCTGCTTGTGAGATGGGGGCCCAGGCAGGTCCATGCCTTCCTGATCACCCTCAGAGGGCTAAGTGACTTCTCATCCCACACCCAGTAATGAATGTCCAATCCCAGCCGACGGTCCAGACATGGCATTTCTCCTGTGTCCCCACAGCAGGGCCTGTTGGTGCAGTGGGAAAGGGGCTGGGGTCCTCCAGCTTCTGCCCACAACCCTCCATTGGCTGTGAGGCTGCTGGTGCTTTTGCCTGCTCTGGGTGGGCCTGGCAGGTGGACACAGCTGCCCGCTTCTCTCATGGGTCCTGCGCTGGTGATCTGGAAGTTTCCTGCCAAGCTACCTTTTGTAGAGCCCTGGACACGGGCAGTCACAGCTGTACGTCTCGTGGTTTTCCTCACCTCCTGGACACAGTGGCCTCCCTCTGCTGCTTTCTCCTTGATCCCTGGGGAGCGAGCCGGCACGGCTAAGAGGACCTATGCCAGCTCTCTTCTGTCCCCAGGAAGCACACGGGTGAAAGCCATTGCTCTTCCACATCCCCAGCAGAGTCAGAGTCCAGGCCCCAGATCCCTTTTGCTCTCAGAGTCTTAGGCCAGAGTCTCCTACCTTCAGGAAGCATACTTTGGAGTCCTGTGGGGGTCTCCCTAAGCTTGGGGAGGGAAGATGTGGGTGAGGACTCACCCCTTAGGACCTGCTATCTCCCAAGAAATGTCTTCACCAATCTCCCTGCCCGCCATCTCTGATCCCTTTAAATGTCTTGGGAAGCACCAGGCCAGAGAGTCAAGTTCTAGAGCCAGCCTTGGCGTCAATCCCACCAGGTGGGCAGCTTTTGGCCACTTATTAATCCTCTCTGTGCCTCAGTTTCTTCATCTGTACAATGGGAACAATCCCTCCAGCAACTTCATGGAGGAAAGGTCATTCATGACACGTGTAATGCGCTAGAACAGTTCCCAGGAAGTAGCATGGGGGTTAGTGTTTGTATAAGCCCTTCTGTCCATCGGGTCCCAGTGCCGCAGAATGGGTTCTCAGGACTCACTCACCTTGCTCTGCAGTCCTGATGCCCATCTGGCTGGTGCTTCTGTTGGAGTTGAGGTAGGAGCAGCCCCATGTCAGCAGCCTGTTCTCACCTGCCGGAGTCAGTGAGAGCATTCCCATCTTACAGGTGGGGAGAGGTGAGACTCGCTCCAGGCTACACACCCACTGAGCAGGAAGTGAGGCCTTGAGCTGGAGCCGGTTTCAAGCTTCTGTCCTCCTGTGGCCTCACACCCTCCCCCACCCCCCGGGCGGTCACAGAGCTCCTGTGAGAGGCTGTGATACGAACAAAGGGACCCAGATGGCGGCACACAAGACTCCGGTGGCTTCAGCAACACGAGCTGAGGCCGGGAGAGTGAGTAGGGTTGTTGGCTGAGCTGTGAAGGGGCAGCTTGGCCATCAGAGCACAGAGCAGACAAGGCATCTTGGTGGGGTGGGGATGGCGTGGGCTGGTGGGTGCGAGTCCTACTGGAGAAATAGACTACAGCTAAGAGCTTTTGCTGATCAGGAAAGTCTTTCCTTTTGAATGATTTCCCCACCTCTAAAAATAAAGATGATCTCCAAAGCAGACCGGGGGCGGGGCGTGGGGATGGCCATACTCTGCCAGTAGCCCTTTTGTCTCACTCAGCTGCTGCTGCATAACAGACACTGCTCTGTGGCTTCAAATCGCAAGCCTGCACTTTCGCCCCTGAGTCTATGGGTCAGCTGGGTGTTTCCTCGCGTATTGGTGGTACTCATTCTCATGTGTGGGCTTCCCAGGTAGCTCACTGGTAAAGAATCCGCCTGCCAATGCAGGAGACATGGGTTCGATCCCTGGGTAGGGAGGATCCCCTGGAGGAGGGCATGGCACCCCACTCCAGTATTCTTTCCTGGAGAATTCCACAGAAAGAGGAGCTGGTGGGCCACAGTCCATGGATTCGCAGAGTTGGACACGACTGAGCACACGCACCCATGCATTCTCGTGTGGACTGTAGCTGCAGGTCAGGAGGTGTCTCTGCTGTCCCCACTGGGCTTGATGCCGTGTTCGGTGATGGACCAGCCATGGGCTGGCCTAGGATGGATGACTTTGGCTGTACCAGCTCTTCCACATGGCTTCTCGCCATCATCGAGCACGATAACCGCTTGAGGCCCAGTCTTGGACCAGCACCCCCTACCTTCCTCTGCATTCTGTTGGCCAAAGCAAGTCACAGGTCAGAGTAGAGTCAAGGATGGGGGCACGGACCCCACCTCTGGATAGGAGGAACCCAGAAATCACATTGTAGAGGAAGTGAATAGAGGAAGCCGCTGAGGGGGCATTGACATCATAAATCTGCCACCCTTCCTGTTCTTCAAGACACCACTCCTGTGTGATTACTGTTCCACGAGGCGTTCCTGCATCCTACCCCTTGCCATCCTGAAGTCGTCACTTCCCCTGGGCACCTCTTCACCTCCCACACATCTCCCTGGACCTGGAGCGGCCCTTGAGAACCGGCTCGGCTTCTCTCTGGGTCCTTATCCCCAGGGTCCAGCCTGGCCCCTCCTCCCATGCAAACCCATACAAAGATGCTGGGTAAGCTTTGCTCATGGAGTCCCATCCTTGACTGATGCCGGGCACACACGGAGCCTCCTTCCTCTCACCAAACACCCTCATCAATAGCGGACAGAACCTGTTTCCTCTCCCACCTGCCTCCCCCTGCAGCAGCCCTGATGACTCCGACAATACTAATTAAATGCAGCAATCCCATCAGAAGGATCAAGCTGGGCTTTCCAAGGGCCCCCTCTCCGCTGTGAGCTCTGACGCTGATGGATCATTAATGGTGTCGACAGCACTTACCGTGATGGATGGTGAGGGACGAACGGGGGAGGAGTCCCCCTGACGAGCAGCTTAATCTCCTCCTCCAGTTTGCAGCCCTCTGCCAGGGTTTCCGGGGAGCTTTCCAGTCCACAGAGCTGTGTGAATTTCACAGAAACCCTAGAAGAACTGTGACCAGGCAACAATGACAGCTCCTGTTTTATGGAGGAGACAGTCAGGGCTCAGAGAGGGTGTGGTTTGGGTGAGGCTTCCCAGGTGGCGCTAGTGGTAAAGAACCCGCCCGCCAATGCAGGAGAAGTAAGAGATGCGGGTTCCATACCTGGGTCCGGAAGATCCCCTGGAGGAGGAAATGACAACCCTCTCCAGTACTCTTGCCTGGGAAATCCCACGGACAGAGGAGCCTGATGGGTAGTCCATAGAGTTGCAAAGAGTCGGACACGACTGAAGTGACTCAGCACACACACACAGTATGTACTGAGGTTGGGACTGGAATACCTTCCTCTTGATGAAAAAGTCACAGCGGGCGTCTTTGAGCTCCAAGGGCTGATCTTCCCCCATGCAGTGCCAGGAGAAACCGCAGCCCAGGGCGGGGCCTGGGTGCTCCAGGCCTTTGCCCACACAGTCCTGTTTCCTCTCTGTTCTCTCTGCACATTGGTTGGAGCCTCTGTGACAAACTGCCACACACTCAGTAGCTTGAAAGAACAGCGACTTCTTTCCTCACAATTCAGGAGGCTGCGAGACTGAGGTCAGGGTACCCGTAGGGTCGTGCTCGCTCTGAAGGCTCCAGGGAAGAATCTGGCGCAGGCCTCTTCCAGCTCCTAGTGGGACCAGCAATCCCTGATAATTCTCAGCTAGTAGATGCAGCACTGCAGTCCCTGCCCGCGTTGTCACAGAGCCTTCCCCCGTAGGTCTGTGTGTGTCCCTACATGGCCTTCTTCTCAGGACACCAGTCAGTGGTGCAGGGCCCACATCATCCAGTAGGACTTTATCTTAACTGAATCATCTGCAAAGACTATTTTCAAATAAGGTCACAGTTCCCTGGTGGCTCAGATGGTAAAATATCTGCCTGCAATATGGGAGACCTGGGTTCCATCCCTGAGTCGGGAAGATCCCCTAGAGAAGGGAATGGCAACCCACTCCAGTATTCTTGCCTGGGAAATCCCATGGACCGAGGAGCCTGGTGGGCTACAATCCATGGGGTTGCAAAGAGTCAGACATGACTGAGTGAATAACACTTTCACAGGTACCAGGGGTAGGACATCTACGTATGTTTGGGGGACCCAGTTCAACCCACAGCACGGTCTTTGACTGCCCATCTCTGGCTCTGGCTCTCCGGGTGGACCTGTCCCTGGGCTGGTTACTTGGGACACCACCCCTGACTTCTTCCTGAGTCCATACTGGACCACAGGGTGGCTTTCTGGCTCCCAGACCAGGTGGCTCTGGGCTTGCACCGAAAGGGCTGCGTTGCACCCAGTCCCAGAGGATTGACTGATGGCTCTTTGTCCAGTGGTCCAAGCTGCCCCTATCCACTCTGCCTCACCATCTGGGGGACTCCCAGAGCTGCAGCAGACGGAAGAGGGGACCGCACAAGTAGAAGGACGCCATGGGTTTTCATGTGGCTGTCATCACTCACAGCAGGGAGGCTTGGAGCACCTGCCAGTCATGGGTGGGCTTGGCAGACCTCTCCCGGTGGCTGATTTGGGACCTTGAGCCTGAGGCATCAGATGTTGGCACCTGGGCCCTACAGTGTGGGGACAGGTTCCTGCCAGTGCAAAAGCTCTGCACCATATGGGACTTCCGGCAAGTATGTCGCCTCTCCATCAAGTTTTCTTATCTCTAAAGACAGAGCAGTAAGAGGTCAGTAGGCTTGTCCTGAGATTAAATCACTGGTCCATGAAGAGCTCTCACCAAAGTGTCTGTGTTTTTCCTTTATCCTTGAGAAGTATTTCCATGAATACAGAAGTCTGGGTTTACAGGTGTTCAGATTTTCCTAAAAGCCTCTGGACTCCATTATTTCTGATGAGAAGTCGGCTGATGGGAAGTTATCTGATTCTTGGTGCCTCTGAATATAATATGTGATTTTTGTTCTTGCTTCTAACAAAATTTCATCTTTGTTTTGGTTTACAGCAGTTTGAAGTTTAGTTGTGATTTATTGGTATTTATCCTACGTGGAGGTAGCTGAGCTTCCTATATTTGTAAATGAGAGACTTTCAACATATTGAGGCATTTTTCAGTCACTATTTCAAGTCGTCTATTCTCTCCTTTCCTTCTGGAACTCTAAATGTATATATATAAAGACTTGTTGATGTTGTCCCAGAGATTCCTGAGAATCTGTGTTTTTTCCTTTTTATTTTCTTTCTGTTCTTCAGATTGGGTAATTTCTATTAATATATCTCCAAGTTCACTAACTCTTCTGTCATCTCAAATTTCCTGTTAGGCAATTCAGTGATTTTCCTATATGGCATTTTCAGTTATAGATTGTTTGTTTAGCTCTTTTTAAAATAGTTTGTATTTCTCTGTTGAAATTCTCTTTCTTTTCATGCAGTGGGAGCATATTTTCCTTTATATCCTTGGACATAGTTGTAATAACTATTTCATTTGCTAATTCTGATGTCCAGGGAACTTCAGGGTCTGTTTCCTCAGTTGTCTTTATATTCACTTTGGGTGATATTTTCCTATTTCTTTGTATATCTTCATATAATTTTGGAGAATATCTTGGCTGTTGAGAATGATGATACTACAGAGATACTAGATGTTTGCTATGTTCCTCCAAAGAGCGTTTTTGTTTCTTTTTGCATTTGCAAACAAATTTTGCAACTTCCTGGGTGGCTCAGATGGTAAAGAATCTGCCTGTAATGCAGGAGACCTGGATTTGATCCCTGGGTAAGGAAGATCCCATGGAGAAGGGAATGGCTACCCAGTCCATCTCTTGCCTGTATTCTTGCCTGGAGAACCCATGGACAGAGGAGCCTGGCACAAGCTACAGTCCTTAGAATTGCAGAGTCAGACACAACTGATTGACTAACACACACACACACACACACACACACACACAACTTGGTTGAACTCAACTTGAAACTCAGTCCCAGTACAAATCCCAGTTCACTTCTTTCAGACTTAACATCTCTGCATGCAGTCTGTTGTATATGTGCAGTTTGCAACCAGCGAAACACTGGAGCAGAGTTTATGTGTTGCATTTGGGGACTCCTCTGTAGACCCATTTTCCAGGATTAAGTACCTCATTTTCCAGCTACGAGGTCTTCCTCAGATTCTGTCTTATCGAGTTGAAGAGTATGACTTTCTATCTGTTTCAGTAGCCACAGACTAGAATCTGTCCTAAGGCTAAAAGCCACGAAAATGAGAAACTCACCCAGTGCTGCCTCTTATTGCAATTGCTGTCTCCCCTGCAGGGCCTACCATCCAGGGAGGGGCACATAGTGGGCATGAGACCATAGATGTAGGAAAGACCACTGTACAGGAGAACAGGAGGACTCTACCGGAAGACTTCCTGGGGGAGGTGGTATTGAGGCTGGAGATGTGTCAAACATTCTAAAATGAAAGGATGGATTTTCTGATTGTGTGGTTTTACTGATGAGAACTTCCGCCTCTCAGGGGAGGCAACTTTTCCGAAGGCAAACTCTAGAAGACACTTAACTGTAACAGTGAGTAGATGTTAAACACCCACCAGCCCCTTCCTGGGCCTGGGGAGGCACTGCCCTGGCCTGAGGTCTGTAGCTGCTCTGTCGGTGTTTGCAGAAGGGGACTGGAGGGCCCGGTGCTCAGGACTCCCAGGTCTGCACAGTGAGGTTGAATGTCAGCTCTATCTGGCACATTTCTGAACTAGCCACTGTGATTTCTGCGGAGGCCAGAAGCAAAGACAAGAGAGAGTTCTGATTTTCTGTCCAGCAAATTTTGGTCATTCATCATTCCTTGGTGTTATAGTCCTTTGTTGTTGTTGTTCAATGGCGAAGTCATGTAAGACTCTTTGCAACCCCATGGACCATAGCACATCAGGCTTCTCTGTCCTCCACTGTCTCCCAAAGTTTGCTCAAATTCATGTCCATTGAATCAGTGATGCTGTCTAACTGTCTCATCCTCTGTCACCCCCTTCTTTTGCTTTCAATCTTTCCCAGCATCAGGATCTTTTCCAGTTAGTCAGCTCTTTGAATCAGGTGGCCAAAGTATTGGCACTTCAGCTTCAGCATCAGGCCTTCCAATGAATACTCAAGGCTGATTTCCTTTAGGATTGACTGGCTTGATCTCCTTGCAGTCCAAGGGACTCTCAAGAGTCTTCTCCAGCAACACAGTTTGAAAGCATCAATTCTTTGGTGCTCAGCCTTCGTTATGGACCAACTCTCACATCCACACATGACTACTGGAAAAACCACAGCTTTGACTATATGAACCTTTGGTGGCAAAGTGATATCTCTGATTTTTACTACGCTGTCTAGGTTTGTCTTTGTCATAGCTTTCCTTCCACAGAGCAAATGTCTTTGAACTTCATGGCTGCAGTGACCGTCTGCAGTGACCGTCTGCAGTGATTTTGGAGCCCAAGAAAATAAAATCTGTCACTGCTTCCACTTTTCCCCCTTTTATTTGCCATGAAATGATGGGACCAGATGCCATGATCTTGGTTTTTTAATGTTGAGTTTCAAGCCAGCTCTTTTACTCTTTTCTTTCACCTTCATCAAGAGATTCTTATAGTTATTTCTCCTTTCCAAAGGCTCTCATCTCCACCATCTCTCCTGAGTTTCTAATCCTGGGCAGACTCTGCTATAGCCATGCTACAGATGACAAGACTGAGTCTCAGAGAAGTGATGTAGCCCACCCAAGCCACATAGCCCATGTGTTGAAGTCAGGACTCCAACCCAGGACTTCTGGCTGGTCCATGAACAGCTCAGGGGGTTGTCACTGTCAGTGGGCCCCCATCCATCTCCTCAGCTGCCAACAGAAATAATAGTCATATCTCCCTCAGGGGCTGGCGTGAGGTTCAAAGGAGGCAGCGGATATAAAACTGACATATAAATTGTAAATTTCCTGCAGACATTAATGTCTGTTACTGTGGTAACTGCCCAGCATTTATATGACCACATTTGCTCTGGATACCAGTGGTTACATTGGCATTTTAGTTTAATAGCGTTGTTATTTTTCCATCATAAAAATAATATATATTATGCATGTGTCCTAACTCATTAAATTGCATACATTAAATAATATGCATTTTGTGTATATCAATTACAACCTCAGTAAAGCTATTAAAAATATACTCATTCATTACAGAAAATCTAGAATACATGGGAAAATAGAAAGAAGAAGGAAAAAATTTTTCTTTCCGCTACCTTAAAGCAGTCTCTGTTTAACATGGCAGCTCAGCTGGTAGACAATCCACCTACAATGTGGGAGACCTGGGTTTGATCCCTGGGTTGGGAAGACCCCCTGGAGAAGGAAACAGCTGCCCACTCCAGTATTCTGGCCTGGAGAATTCCATGAACTGTATAGTCCATGGGATCACAAAGAGTCGGACACGACTGAGCGACTTTCAAAAGCTATTAAAAATATATTCATTCATTACAGAAAATATAGAAAACATGGAAACACAGAAAGAAGAGGGGAAAAAAGTTCTTTCAGCTACCCTAAAGCAGCCTCTGTTTAAGGTGATAGAAAATTCTCTTCCAGCTAGTTTGCCCTCTGCCCAGTTTGTTTGCTATCTAACATGGCTGTGATCACTGGGCTATATAATTAAAAACACTTTATACACAGTTCTATATCCTGCTCTTTCCCCCTAAGGGACTGTTGACATGAAGCAGTGAGAACCAGCCCCACGTGTGGGAACCGGGCCCTGCTGGCCTGTGGCTCCAGCTGTTACCTTCCTGCGTCCCTGGACCAGGCAGGCTGTCCACGCAGGGACAGTGCTGGGCAGCTGGAGCCTGATGCCCTTCCCGGTTCCACATTCAACAAGCATCTCCATGGTCCCCAAGAGCTGGTCTCCTCGCTTTTTATCTCCCTTTATCCCATTCCAGTATTCTTGCCTGGAGAATCCCATGGACAGAAGAGCCTGGCAGGCTGCAGTCCATAGGGTCACAAAGAGTCAGACACAACTGAAGCAACTTGGCATGTGCACACACATCTTTACGCTGAATGACATGTGCTCTGATCCTGATCGACGAGTACACCCAGCCCAGCATCCTGCCTCTG
Organism: Dama dama; assembly: GCF_033118175.1. Classification (NCBI taxonomy): domain Eukaryota; kingdom Metazoa; phylum Chordata; class Mammalia; order Artiodactyla; family Cervidae; genus Dama; species Dama dama. The sequence goes on along the minus strand of NC_083686.1, from coordinate 14,100,841 downwards.
AATCACCTTCCCTCTGTCCCCACTGAGATGTCCTTTCACCATCAGAGCTGGCCTTTCCCTGTGGCTCAGAGGCCAGTGTGGGTCAGGCGCTTGATTGGAAAAGGTAAAGGTGTGTATGGAATTGGAAATAGGAGTGGGAAAACCACTCGAAGTTAGAGAGCAGGTCTTGAGACAAAAGGTAGCTGGTATTTTGAGAATCAGCAAGGAACCCAGATTGGGATGGAAGAGCTTGGCTGAGAGTAGTGGACGATAAGGGGGTTCCTTACCATTTGCTGAATTAAAACACAGAGCATTCAACAATAAACACTGGTTATCACACATCTGCCAAGGGTTTCAGAGAAGGCAATGGCACCCCACTCCAGTACTCTTGCCTGGAAAATCCCATGGACGGAGGAGCCTGGTAGGCTGCAGTCCATGGGGTCACTAAGAGTCGGCCAGGACTGAGTGACTTCACTTTCACTTTCATGCATTGGAGAAGGAAATGGCAACCCACTCCAGTGTTCTTGCCTGGAGAGTCCCAGGGACAGGGGAGCCTGGTGGGCTGCCATCTATGTGGTCACACAGAGTCGGACACGACTGAAGCGATTTAGCAGCAGCAGCAGCCGCCGAGGGCTTGGGACCGTAACATGAAGGAATGATGAATGACCAAAATTTATGCAGGAAGTCAAAGTTATTTATCTTTGCTTCTGGCCTCCACAAAAATCGCAGTGGCTAGTTCAGAAATGTTCCAGATAAAGGTGAGATTCAGCCTCACTGTGCAGGCCTTGGAGTGCTGACCACCAGGCCCTCCAGGCCCCCAGGCTTGCTTGGGCTGGGTGAGCTGGATGGCTGTGCTGCAGGCCTGGGCAGGTCCTGCTCCAGGAGGCAGCAGAGACTCAGAACAACTGCTTGTCTGCTGGCATCCCGCAGGCCAAAGCCAGTCACAAGGGGTGGTACCCAGTCAAGTGCCAGGATTAGGTACCAGACAGGGTGAAGGTTTGGGCTCCTGATATGGCCTGCCTCTGGGGGCTGCAGGTCACTCAAGGCTTTAGACATTCTGAGACCTTTGCTTTCTCTTTGTTGGTGGGGAGCTTCTAGAAAGTTCTGAGAAGGCTCCCTCTGGCTGCTCTGTCAGGGCCAACTTGTGTTCTGGCTGGGAGAAATAGAGGGGCCCCAGTAGGAGACTGTCACGGTCCTCCAGGCAAGAGGCAGGAGAAGGGATGGAATGTGGATGTATCTCGAAGGCTGAGCCAATAGGATTGTACATGGAGGGTGAGAGAGAGGAGTCAGGATGATCCCAAGGCTCAGGCCCGAGCCAGAGGGAGAATGGAACTGCTATTGCTGGGGTAGGAAATGATGCAAGGAGGGGGCTTGAGCAGAAGCACCCCATGATTTGGCAGCCTTAAGGCTGGCCCTCTCCCTGGCCATTCTAAGGAGAACTCAACATGGGCGAGAGGAGGGGAGGAGGGATACCAGCCAAGGGACTGGCCGAATGCCTACCTGGGGCCGCCGCCAGGAGGAGTGGTCAGTTCTGCAGTTTGTTTGAAGGTAGATCCACTGTGCCGAAGCCTGACCAAGGTTTTGGGTGTGTGCAGAGTCCAGGCCAAGAATGTGATGATGATGGGAGTCCCATTCCTGGGGACCTCAGTAAGGAGCAGGGAGGACTACAGTTAGTCTCCGTGGCCCCCAGAGTCGGGCTAGTGAGTTTCAGATTTGCATCCAGGTCGCCTGATGAGCACAGAAAGCAACCCCCTTTCAACTGTGTCTGAAAGGAAGGGGAGGAGGAAGGAAATAAAGTCTCCCGTGAACAAGTCTCGGTCCTACAGCCATTGGGGAAGGGAGGGGGGGCCAGGCAGGGCTCCTACAACCCAATGAGGGCCCTGGGGGGCGGGAGGGGGCAGTCCCGTCCACCTACACATCACTGGGTCCTAATGAGCCACGCCCTCCTGTCTCTGTTCCCCCCGCCCCCCACCACAGCCGATATCATCTCTACCGTCGAGTTCAACCATACTGGGGAGCTGCTGGCCACAGGCGACAAGGGTGGCCGAGTTGTCATCTTCCAGCGGGAACCGGAGGTGCGGTGGGGCCTGGAGGGAGGGAGGGCTACTCAGCCTGGGCTTTAACCCACAGGGTGCCACGTGCAGCACCCCACCGGGGTGCCTGGGCTGGAAGGAAAGGGTGCCCTGGCATGCAGGGATGGGACCTGGCAGGTCTCAGGGAGGGAATCCACCTGGTCGGCTCAGAGTACCATATTCTGAACCCCCTCTGCTGAGGGGTCACTGTGTCCTAGACCCTGGAGAAACAGACTCCTGATTAAACTGCCCTCTGCCTGTGTGGGCTTCTCTGGTGCCTCAGACAGTAAAGAATCCACCTGCAATGCAGGAGACCTGAGTTCGATCCCTGGGTTGGGAAGATCCCCTGGAGGAGGGCATGGCAACCCACTCCAGTATTCTTGCCTGGAGAAATTGCCATGGACAGAGGAGCCTGGCGGGCTACAGTCCATGGGGTTGCAAAGAGTCAGACATGCCTGAGCGAATAATGACAGCGCTGCCTGTGTGAGCTGGAGCTGTCCCAACCAGAGCTGGGTGGAGGGGAGGAGGGACCTTCCCCAGCCGTGGGCCGGCCCTCCGTCTAGGGTTGATGATTTGACTCAGCCCGGGGCCTTGCCCCAGTGAGTTCTGTTGTCTGGAACAGCCTGCCTGGAGGCATGTTTCTGAGTCACTGGAAGAACCTGGTGGTTAAAAGGCCGTGTTTGTTGAGCACCTACTACATGCAGACACTGCATATGCTTCTCCCATTTACTCTTCACTGCCCACCTCCAAGGGTGGAGACCCAAACCTCATTTCCTAAATGAGGACCTTTGCAGAGTCACCCAGCCAGTAAGCAAAGTCTAGGAATAGAAAGCAAGACTGGGTGTGGTCTGTCGGCCACACACAGCACCCTTCTTCCCAGAGGGGGCTGGGATCAGATGCTGAAGACAGGATGGTGCAACACCAAGGCAGTAAGGGGAGGGGGAGGGAGGAGAGGAGATGCCAGACGAGGAAGAGAAGGAGACAAGGGGGCCGGAGGGAAGGATGAAGGGGTGACGGGCAGAGGGGCTGAAGGATCACTCTCCTCCCTCCAGTTCCTCAGCATCGTCCCCATGCCGAGGTGCCCTGAGGTCTGCCTTCACCCACGTTCATTCCCATAACCCTCCCTCACCACCACCCTAGAGGTGCCATTCAGCGCTATTACCATCCTCAGTTTACAGATGAGGAGACCAGAGCTCAGAGGGCTTGCAGTAACTTATCAAGGACACACAACCAGAAGGCAGATAGCTGGGAATTGGTTATCTAAGCCCAGTCCTGTGGCTCGAGCACTCTGATTCATGAGAAGGACCAGGGGCCTCCACTGGAGATTGCAAAGTCATCTGTTTTTGCCAAACTGCAGAAAGAAATTAAATTGGCAGAGGCAGGTTTCTCAGTTTTGAATATTTCTCCTTTAATTTTTTTTCCTAATCCCAGTCCCACTGACCTTTGCCATAGCCAGTGCTAATAGGAGATGAAGTGAATGAGAGGCAAAAATACTGAAGAATTTTGAAGCTTTCCAAAAGTAAAAGAGGAAAAGAAATAGAAATAGATACTCTCAAAAGGCCAACAGGAAACTTAAAGTTGTGCTTGGTTAAATTTTTTTTTTTTTTGGTTGAATTTCTTTATTTTGCTCCCAAGTAGTTGTAGTTTCATGTTGTCATATAAACTTGAATTGTCTACCAAGAAGTGGTCCCTAGTGCCTGCAATGGACTCACCAGCTGACTATTTGGGGAACTCCATCAGAAGGTCCTTATTCTAATAAGTTTGGCTGCCTAAACCGGGAGGGGAGCCCGGACCTCAGGACAGTCGGTGTGTGTGGTGGGGGGAGACAATACTTTATCCCAGTCTATCCCTATGCCTGACATTGAAGGATGTTCTGCTCTAATGTTAATTCTGCTCCAAAATTCATTCATTCCTCAAGCCAGGCCCAAGTTAGACCCAAGGATGTAAGGAACAGGTCAGACCTCAAGTCTGTCTTGGTGCCAGACAGACCTCAGTGGAGTGAGTGACACCACTGTGTGGACACCTGGCCTTGGGGGAGAGGGTCGATTCACCTCTGAGCCTCCACTTGCTCATCTATTAAGTGGTAGGAGTTTTGCCCATCATGGAGGGGCATCAAGGATAGAACGAGAGGAGGCATGAGAAGCACTTAGTGTCCCGTGCATAGTAGGTGCTCAGTAAACGCCGGCTCCCTTGGTTGCCCTTCTTCTTACTTGTTGCCCTGAGGGGGCAATGGGGCTGGGCCAGGGCCACAGAGCAAGGTATTAGACATTTTAAAAACAGAGCTTCCTTGGCCTTGGCCATGGCCGTGCCGGGCGCTGTGCAGATTCGGCCAGCTCCCGCCCCACCATCCCGGAGCTCAGGGTCTGGTTTCCTTGCAGAGCAAAAATGCGCCACACAGCCAGGGCGAGTATGACGTCTACAGCACTTTCCAGAGCCACGAGCCAGAGTTCGACTATCTCAAGAGTCTGGAGATAGAGGAGAAAATCAACAAGATCAAGTGGCTCCCGCAGCAGAATGCCGCCCATTCCCTGCTGTCCACCAATGGTGAGGCGGCCAGGCCGGTCTGGGTGTGTGCGTGTGCATTTGTGTGCATGTATGTGTGTGTATGTGTGCGTGCGTATGCATGCCTGCTCTTGTCATCAAATGCCATTTTTCACCTCACTTATATTGTGGTCTGGGCTTGTATGTGTGCATGTGTGTGCATGTGTGTGTACGCGTGTGCACATGCATGCCTGCCCTTGTACGTTTGTCATCAAGGGTCACTTTTCACCTCACTTATATTGTGAGCATTTTCCTAGGTCTTTAGAACTCCTAAAAAAAATAATATTTTGAGCAGTGGGTAAGTTTCATGCAGTGAATGTGGTTGCTCAGCCTCTTCCTGTGGTTGGACATGGGCTTATTTCTGCAGCTGTAAATAGCAGCGCCTTGAACATCTCTGTGAATAATCTGGGGGTGGACGAAGGAGGCCAGGTCAGGATAAAGAATAAACACTTGATACAAACTTACCTCTTTGTTTGCATGCCCCCCCCCGCGCAGAATCCCAGATCACCCCAGAGCAGAGGGTCTGACTAGATGGTGGGGGGTCTTCATTTGAGGGTGCAGGAGGAGCACTGGTGTCCTGGCCACTCGCCATCTGCCTCTGGGAGACAGCCCGTGCCCCCGCCAGGCCCCTGAGGAGGCTCCAGGCCAGACCCCTGCTTCACTGTGGTCCACTCGGAGGTGTGGCTCCTGGCACCGTTTTGCCTTGCCCAGTGGTGGGCCTGGGGCCCGAGGCCCCACTTCCCACATTCACATCCCCCTGTTCATCTTCCTTCACCTTACCATGCTCAAAGTTGCCTGGGGTGGGGGTTAAGACAGGCCTGGCTCTGTCCCAGCCTGGGGACCTTGCAGAGTGGCCTCACTTCTCTGATCCTCAGTTTGGTCACCTGGGCTCCCTCTGGGGTTACAATGAGGGTGGAAGGAGGTGGCGCCCACCCAGCACCCCAAGACCAGCCAGTACTGCTCCAGAGTGGGTGAGTCTTGCAAGATGATGTCATCTCTTCCCCGAAGGAGTCAGACTCCTTGGGGAGGCATTTACAGCCTCCCTGGAACCCATCAATCTCAAGCCACCGGCCTACCTCTGTGCTCAAACGCTGGTCCTCTCCGCACGCCCCGGCCCATCCCCTTCTCATCCCTCAGGCCTCTGCTGGGTGTCGCCTCCCACTGAGCCTTCCATGACCTCTCAGCCGAGCCAGGTGAGGAAGGCCCCTCTCATGGGCCTTCCCACTCCTGCAGACCCCCCAGGGCTTGCTCTCTGGGGCTCCTGCCATTCTGATTGTCTGTGTACCCTGTGGGGTGCCTGGCACAGGGTGAAGTTCAGCAAACCCCTGTCTCAGAGCCAGAGGGGCCCTTCCCAGGTGCTGGAACAGAGGCAGTGGGAGGTCCCCCACCCCTGGGCCAGGTCACCCGGGGCAGAAGCCCCTAATGTGGTTCACACCCTGGCCCTGCCGCTTCCCCTTCTAAAGTCAATGGCTGTTCTTGCATTGTGGAGTTATTGGGAGAATAAAAGGAAATCAGATCATAACAAGCTTCGAACTGGGCCGGCAACTGGGCCTCCTTCCAGTGCTGCTTTTTTCTTTTACATCATTTAACAGTGAGTGGCATTCTCTTCCCACCTCTTTGGAGGAAAGGTCAGCTCCAGGAACTCCCTCACACGCCCGCCCTGCAAGGGTCCCGCCCCCTGGTTCTGAATCCCAGCTTCATTCTCTCCTCCCTAGCCCATCCCTGGGTACCTGTCAAGTGTTTAATTGATACCAGTTTTCTCCCCTGGCTTCTCATGAACACGGCAGCGATTGGGCTGCCATACGTGTCAGGGTTCTTGGAGAAACAGAACCAATAGGATGAATGTGTGTGTGTGTGTGTGTGTGTGTGTGTGTGAGTATAGACAGAGATATGGATATATAAATATATGGTGTTATTTGCTCAGTTGTGCCCGACTCTTTGTGATCCCATGGACTGTAGCCCACCAGGCTTCTCTGTCCATGAAAATCCCCAGGCAAGAATACTGGAGTGGGTTGCCATTTCCTTCTCCAGGGGATCTTCCTGATGCAGGGATCAAACCCAGGTGTCCTCCATTGCAGGCAGATTCTTTACCGTCTGAGCTACCAGGGAAGCCCCTATATATGTAAGGAGAGGTTTATTTTCAAGAATTGATGCACACGACTGTGGGGGCGGGTAGGTCCCCAGTCTGCCCAGTGGGCTGGAGACCAGGGAAGAGCCGATGGTGCAGCTCAGATCTGAAGGCCGTCTGCTAGCTGAGCTTCCTCTTCCTCCCAGAACTTTGTTTTGTTTTGTTTTGTTTTCTGCTAAAGCCTTCACCTGATTGGAGGAGACCCACCCACACTGTGGAGGATAATTTACTCTATGGATTTAAATGTTAACCTCATCTTAAAAATACCTTCAGGGCAACAGCCACATGTTTGACCACATATCTGGGTAGCGTGGCTTAGCCACATTGATGCCGACCATGAAACATCACTGCTAGTGAAGACGACTCTTTTGATGTTCTTGGCAGGATCCCAGAGAAGTGAGGCTTCAGGAGAGCTGAGTGTCTGGATGGGTGAGATGCCGCTCAGAAATAGGAAACCACTTACCCTCTTTGGTCTGCCCATGAAGGGTAAAGAACAGGAAGCTTCGTTAGGATGGTCTTTGTGGAAATCAGTTGAGAGACTGATAACTGCCCTTGAAAGGGCCATGCCCTTTGACCCAGCATTATCACCTTTGTGATCAACTGTGAGGAACTAGAGCATGGTTACAAATGTTCTCTTAGCAAAGATGTCTGTTGCATCAGTTTAGAGAAGGAGTTAAATTAGAAAGAGCCTACACATACAAGAGGGCATCCCAGGTGGTTCAGCAGTAAAGAATCCATCTGCCAATGCAGGAGACGCAAGTTCAGCCCTGAGTCAGGAAGATCCCCTGGAGAAGGAAATGACAACCCATTCCAGTGCTCTTGCCACAACAATCCCATGGACAGAGAAGCCTGGCAGCCTGCAGTCCCTGGGGTCGCAAAAGAGTCAAACTCAACTTAGCCACTAAACAACAACGACAATAGATCCAAGAACAGGATAAGGTTCAGTCACTTGTGGGTTGATGCATCCTTATCTAGTGGGCTAAGTGGGTCCTCCATTCTCCATGCTGGTGCTCATCATGTGTCCTGTTTCACTTTGTCCTGTTTTTAAAGATAAAACTATCAAACTATGGAAGATTACCGAACGCGATAAGAGGCCCGAGGGTTATAACCTGAAAGACGAGGAGGGGAAGCTTAAGGACCTGTCCACGGTGACGTCACTGCAGGTAAGTGGTCGCACCTGGCGGGTTCCCACAGCAGGGAGCCGTCTCTTCTTTGTTTATTACACAGTGAGGATCTCAGGACTGGAAGGGCCTTTGATGTCTAAATCACCATCAGGTTCCTATCCCGAACCTAAGTTGGGTTGCTCATTTGTTGGGTGTCCTTGGTTTCCTCCCCAGCAAAGATCATCTTTCTTCTAGAAGTCATGTGATGATAAGGGGAGGTGATGCGTCTCCAGGAAGTACTCTTCAGTTTCACCCGAGGTGGAGAGCACGTCCTCTAATTCCTTATTATCCAGAGAGGGAAACAGAGGCCCAGACACAGGCAGCAACTCACCCAGAGCCATTCAGCAGAGCAAGGGGCAGAGCCGGGAGAACCCATGAGCAGAGCTTTTCAGGTTCCAAGCCCTTTGCCAAGGGGCAGAGTGGCACCTGGAACCTGCGATTCTTGCAGTCTTTACAAAGGATCAGCTGCAAACATTGCTGTTGATGTGAGAGCAGCCAGGAAGGTCAGGTGGTAGAGTGATGCAAAGGCAAACTCTTGCTCCCAACTCGACTAAAAGCAAAAGGACTCATCTTTCTCCAGCAGAGAGGCTGTGAGATATGAAAGAGTTCTGGAGTCGCAGGACCTGGTTTCAAGTCCTGCCTCCCCCACCTCCTGCCGGGGTGACCCTGGGCAGGGCTCTCAGCCTCCACGGACCTCTGATTCCCCATCTGGAACAAGAACAAACACTTCATGGCGAGCGTGTGTCTCCCAAGCACTCTGGCTATAAAAACTCATTCAATCCTCAGCAAAATCCTATAGAGTGGGCACATGATTGTCATCCCCATTTTACAGATGAGCAAATGGAGAGCTGGATCCAAACCCAGGGAAGTCTGGCTCCAGATTCGGCATCGCAGTCTCCTCCGTGAAAGTGAAGTGAGGTCCCTGCCTTATGGCAGAGTCACAGGCATGGTTATTGGCTTCCTGCGGGAAGCACACGGAGGCCACCTTGTCCCTCCCTGACCTCCAGAACCGTGCCAGGAAGAGTGGACGCTTTCAGTCACCCATGTGTTTGCTGGAAGTGATGCCAGATGCATTCATTCAGTCATACTTATTGAGCACCTGCTGTGTGCCTGGCCATGCAGTGAAGGACTTGAGTTCAGATCTGGTCTAAGTCCAGGGCAGGTCCTGCTCAGGGAGTGGACCTCAGAGCCCCAAGACTGGGTGAGACTCAGCATCAGGAGGGGACTGCTCTCCTCGGCCAATCTGAGATGAGTTCACATCTCACGGAATGCTTTCTCCCTGGGTTCTTACCGTCCCTCTGCGTGTGTGATGCTCTGAGAGGCAGTGGTACAGCCTGGTGCCAGGGTGGTGCTACCCACCACTGCTCCGGTGGCCGCGGGCACTCCCCTGCTCCGTGCCTCAGTTTCCTCACCAGCAAACCGGAGATGCTGACCCGTTTTCTCTGCCACGACTTAGCAGCTGCCCACCCAGCAGATTCATAAATATGAAATGGTAATCAATGTTGTCCCCAGAAGGAGGAATAAATGTTTAAACATGCTGGCCTCTAAATGATTGGCAAATTGCACACATAAATTCTGAGAAACGGGGAAAGCCAATTAGCTTCGATGTTGAATAACAGGAGTGAGAGTGCCCCCTGCCCCCCTCACCTCCCAACCCCAAGAAACTTTACGAGGGCTTCATCTGGTGAGAGGATGCAATTATCACCTCTTGATTGGCCTGGCATTTGCGGCGAAGCCAGTGGCCCATGGGAATCTTGTTTATTTCCCTCCCAGGGTCTGAGATTTTTCTCTGTATATCACACACATCCCAAACTGGCACTGGACTCTAAACTAAGGCTGCAGGAGAAGAAAGAGGGAAAGAACTGGGTGCCTGGGTCTCTCCTTATCTGGCCCCTCACCTTGTCTCCTCCCCATTTCACCCAAATCTCCCCAACCCTGTACCTAACCTGGACCGTTCATGCTGGAGGCAGCTACTGTTTACTGAGGACCTGCTCTGTGCTAAGCCCTGTGCTCTGGGGTCCCAGAGCTAAGCAAAGTGAGACTGAGTGCCTATCCTCAAAGTGTACCCAGCCTCCCAAGGAAATAGGCATGTAGTCACCCCCATGCTGGAGGTCAGCTCTGTGACACAGGAACACACAGAGAGGCTTTTCTCTACCCTATTTGGTGAGCTCCTATTCATCCTTTAAAACCCTATTAGCCCCCACCTCTGTAAAACCTTTTCTATACAAGCCAGATGAATCCTTAGCCTTCTCTGTCCACTCTGGCCTTGTGTGTCCCACACTACTTTGTCCTTACTGATCTTGTGTCTGTCTTCCTGCCCCTCATCTTGACTAGTCTATCCCTCTGACAGGGTAGGGGTGGGGGAGGAAGTTTTATTCATGAAACCTTCAGACCTTCACAGCAGGTATCTCTTCCCTCTTCTCCTTTCTTTGCTTCACAACTTTGAAATTTGGTCTGAGGGTGGTAGTGTCTGGCTGGAGCATTGGGTGACCTGTTCTGAGGTTGTCAGGGGGAAACACTATTGCTGGGATGAAGGATTACAGGCTGTGGGAGCCCCAGGGAGCCCCAGGCCCAGTTCAAGAGTAGGCAGGGTTGGAGAAGGTCCCCTGGGCCAAGGAGATTCTCTTGGGTCCGACATCAGCCCGAGTTCAATCCCCACAGCGTGTCTCAACCCAATCCCACACATCGCTTCCTAGTCACCCTTCCAGCCTGGCATCAGCCCCTTCTACCCTGTCACCCTGTCCCCTCACCTGTTTTTATTTTTCTTTGGAGCACCTACTGCTACCTGAAACCACCTCCACACACACATACACACACACTCAGCCTATTGTCGTCTCTCCCATGTGAATGCAAGCAGCGGGCCCCCCATCGCCTGACCCCTCCCACTTCTGATTGGAGTCATGCCTTTTCATTAATACCTGGTGCTTGCTCCCAGGGATCAGAAACCCTGCAGTTAGCTGCCAAAGGTCTGCATTGCCCTTCACTGAAATCTCCTGTCTTCCTCACTCCAAGGCTGGCCTCACTGCCTCTCTCTCGGACACAATTTCCGTCACCCCTACGGCACCCCGCGACTGCCCGGGCCCGCTCTGGAAACCGTGGCTGTGTGAGCCCTGGCCTGGCCACCCCTGGTCACCCCCGAGGAAGGGGGAGGAGGGCACTGGGTACTGAGTGATGTGCCAGGCGCACTTGGCCTGCATTGATTCCTGGATGCCTTCAGCAGGCACTGGCATCGCCCTGCTTACAGATGAGGAAAGTGAGGCCCGGAGAAGTGAAATCTGCGGTGAACGTGACACCCGTAAGCGGCTGGGCAGGATTGAAGCGGCAGTCAGGTTTCAGGTCTACACCTCTGCAGTGACACCCTCGGGGGCAGTCACACCTGACTTCTTGTCCTGGCTCTGTTATTTTATTCCTCCGTGGCTTAGAAGTCTGGTTCATCCTGGCATCTAGTTTTCTTATCAGTGATGTGGGGATGGCAATGCCCAATTCCTGGACATCGGGTCTGGGCCAGGCCTTGAAGACCTCACAGTTTACTGGAACTGGTAGTCCTGCCCAAAACACCCCGCAGTGCACGCCCAGAACCCTGAGAACAGTGTGGTGTGTGCAGCATTCTAGGGGTGAGCAAGGGTGTGACATCCCAGTAGGCAGGCTGCACATCCAAGGGGCTATAAACTCCAGATCTTGCAAGAAGATTTGGGGTTCACTAGGAGAATCCCATGGACTGGGGAGCCTGGTGGGCTAAAGTCCATAGGGTCGCAAAAAGTCGGACACCACTGAAGTGACTTAGCATGTACAGGTGTCCCAAGGGGATGAGCATTCCAGGCAGAGGGCATGGAGGGAAGCAAAGGCATGCTATCTGACGCTGTCTCCGGGAGTTCGTACCTGTTCAGCTAACACCTGCAGCTATTATAGCCACAGCATTCCAGGGCAGAGCTCACAGAAATGTATTTCTCACTCATGGAAAGCTCTGGTTGGGCATGCTGGATGGCACACCGCTTTCCTACAGGGACACAGGTTCCTTCCATCCTCTGTGCCTCCATCCCTAAAGCTTGGACCCTCACCTTCCGGCTATGGAAGGGGAAAGGGAAAGAGAAGGTACAACGGCCTCTTAACTGTCTTGGCCCCCAAGTGCCCGGCATCACTGGATTCACACCCCATTGGTCAGAACAGTCATGTGGCCACAGCTGCCCTTGCAGCTGGGAAATGTAGTCCCTGCCTGGGCAGCCAGTTCCCTATGATCTGTTCAGTATCAGTTCAGTTGCTCAGTCATGTCCTACTCTTTGCAACCCCATGGACTACAGCATATCAAGCTTCCCTGTCCATCATCAACTCCCAGAGTTTACTCAAACTCATATCCATCGAGTCAGTGATGCCATCCATCCATCTCATCCTCTGTTGTCCCCTTCTCCTCCCATCTTCAATCTTTCCCAGCATCAGGGTCTTTTCCAATTAGTCAGCTCTTTGCATCAGGTGGCCAAAGTATTGGAGTTTCAGCTTCAGCATCAGTCCTTCCAATGAACACCCAGGACTGATCTCCTTTAGGATGGACTGCTTGGATCTCCTTGCAGTCCAAGGGACTCTCAAGAGTCTTCTCCAACACCACAGTTCAAAAGCATCAATTCTTGGGTGCTCAGCTTTCTTTATAGTCCAACTCTCACATCCATACATGACCACTGGAAAAACCATAGCCTTGACTAGACGGACCTTTGTCGGCAAAGTAATGTCTGCCTTTCAATAAACTATCTAGGTTGGTCATAACTTTTCTTCCAAGGAGCAAGTGTCTTTTAATTTCATGACTTCAGTAACCATCTGCAGTGATTTTGGAGCCCCCACTCCCCCCCCCCAAAAAAATAAGGGAACAAAAATGTTTGGTGGACAATGTGGCTCTGCCACAGTGTCTTCTCCTTCCCTTTTAGAAATGAGGAAATCGGGGGTGCAGGAGAGTTTAACCATTTATTCAAAGTGACACAGCAGTCCCAGGAGGCAGCGCAAAGGAGGTAGGCGTTCCTGCAGGGCTGTCACGATGGACGTAGCCACGTGGCACTGCTTGCTTCTGACCCACGCAGGATGGACACTCACTGGCTGCACCCCCAGCGTTCTGATCACGCGGCCCTGGATGTTTCCTGCCAGCGCCCCTCCCCCATTGCCTTCCCCTCCCCCACCCCCACCCTCCGCCCCCAGCTCTGACCCCCCTCCTCTTCCACAGGTGCCCGTGCTGAAGCCCATGGACCTGATGGTGGAGGTGAGCCCGCGGAGGGTCTTCGCCAATGGCCACACCTACCACATCAACTCCATCTCCGTCAACAGCGACTGTGAGACGTACATGTCGGCAGATGACCTGCGCATCAACCTCTGGCACCTGGCCATCACCGACCGGAGCTTCAGTATCCTTTCCTGCCGCGGCCCCGCCGCCGACTCCGCGGGCTGGGCGCCCCAGGTCAGGCATCCGTTGGCCTGTTGTAAGCAAGCTGGCTCGGGGGCTGCCGCTTTGTTCCACCCCTTCAGCCGGGTGCCTCCTGGCTCACAGTGTGGGCATCATGATGAGTTTATTTATGAAAACTTTAAAACTGCGATAGCTGAGGGTTACCTTTGACCCTTCACCTCCTCCATGGGTGACCCCCATCATCTGGGGCCTCACAGGGAACCCAAAAGGAGATGGAGACCTGGGTAGGCCTCCACAGTGGTGGTGAGCTGAACCACCAGCAGATCAGGCCTCGCAAGCCCAGAGTAAAGTCCAGCAGAAAAAAGACAGCTCTTGCTGAACTGTCCCACCAAGCTCCCAGGTGGTACCCCACGGGCTCTGATTGGGCCTCAGGGACACCCCTGAACCCATTACTGTTGGGGATGCAGTGCTCTGGTTGGCCAGGCCCCTCCCTGGTGCCGGAGGGGTCAGCTCCACCCCAGGATGGTGTCTGAATGTGGGAAGGAGTGGTCTCCTGGGGAAAATCATGCGCTGCTTCAGGAACTGGGGGCCCCTGAGATGGGTGGCACGGACCTGCCTGACCTGCTTCCCAGCAGAAAAAGGTGAGGCACCACACAGGAGCCCCGGGTTTGCAAATGGGGCAGGTGTGGGACTCACGGGACTGCGGCTGGCCGACCTCAGCTTTCTGCACAGCACACTACAGTTTACAAAGTGACTTTTCATTCACAACCTCACTTGGTGTTCATGGTGGACATAAAAGCTACAAAGCAGTAGCAGTGATATCATAGCCCATTTTATAGATGAAGAAATGCGTGCTCGGAAAGACACCCTGACAGGGACAGAGTCCTGTGGCCTGGCCCAGTGCTCTTTGCCCTGTCCTTGGGCTGCGGTCTTGGGACAGTGACTTCCTCCTCCTGGAGCCCGGGTTTCCTTATCCTAGGACTAGGGTGGGGATGGTAACCTCTGCCTGATCTATCTCCCTGGGCTGTTGTGAGGATTCGATGACACCGTGAATGCCAAGGCCCTTTAAAAATTACAAAGCCCTGCAGCTGTGTAAGGGGTTGTGTTTCATTTCATTCATTTAACCATCAATTCCTCTTCCATCCCAGGCCCCATACTGAGGTCCAGGGACACAAGGGTGAATGAAAGAAACTCAGCTTCTTTCCAAGGGCACCTCTGGGGGACACAACCCTGACCTGGGTGGTATCAGAGATGCAAGCCTTGCTTATAACTCAGGTCTGCACACTCTGCCTGGGCTACCAGGGAGGACTGAGGTGGGGGCAGGGTTAGGATGCTCCCAGTAGCTTGAGGAGGCTGCTGAAGGGTCCAGGGTGGATGGTGGCAGCGGCGGGGGGTGGGGGTGGGGGGCAGTGTAGGTGTGCATGATGAAACAGGAAAGTGGGAGGTCAGGGCAGCTGCATCCGGCCTGGTTGATGGTGTGAGTAGGGGACATCCTCCTGGGGACCCCTGTCTCCAAACATTGGTCATTCGCAAACCCCTTTTGCAACTATGACTCTGTCTGTACACTGTGCATTATTTCATTTTCTTTTCTCATTTTTATTAATTTTCTTTAAATTAAGTGGCTTTAATTTTACCTAAATTAGTGCATTTGGAAAAGAACATTAATTTTACTACCACATATGAAAATAAGATGTACCAACACACATAAGTCAGAGGAGCCATAGAGATAAATGCCATGAAAACAAAACAAGGGGAATAAAATCCATCCCATGCCCTGTCTGGTAGATCTTTTCGTGAAGATGGAAAAGTTCTCTATTTGCATTTGTAGGATGGTAGCTGCAAGTCACATGTGCCTGTGGAGTACCTAAAATGTGGCTAGGGTGACTGAGAAGCAGAATTTCTTATTTAATTTAGTTTGAAAGGATTCATACTTTGAGTTAAATAGTCACATGTGCAGACTTTATAAATGTGTGTGTTAGATGAGGCTGGTTCTTTCTGTCGGACGTGGGGATGAAGAAGTGATTTCTCATCAGGTGTTAGAGATATGATTGCACAAATAGATACCTTCTCCCTCATTCAGCAAAAAGACTGGAAAGTAATTGAAAGCCTTGCTTGGTGTCTGGATCTGTGTTCTGAATACTGTCCACCTCCTAACTGCTGTCAGGTGATAAGAAGCTACTGATGTACCCTAAGGAGAGGAATGGGCTTCCCTGGTGGCTCAGATGGTAAAGAATCCACCTGCAATGCAGGAGACCTGGGTTTGATCCCTGGGTCAGAAGGATCCCCTGGAGAAGGGAATGGCAACCCACTCCAGTATTCTTGCCTGCAGAATCCCATGAACAGAGGAACCTGGTAGGCTACAGTCCATGGGGTTGCAAGGAGTCAGACACAACTGAGCGACTAACACTTTCACATCACTTTTCACTTCAAGCAGGGCATTAATATTAGTCAGCTTTCAGAGGGGTCCCTGAGGCTGTGGGTGTATGTTGTGGATGGACTGGATTCTAGCAGATAAGTCTGGAAGCCAGGAAACTGAGTAGACCAGGGAGACACACACCTGGGTAGGGTAGAGTGTGGCCGTGGGCAAGAAACCGTGAGCTAGATCGATAGTCAAAATGATATTTGTAGATATGGGCCTGTATCAGAACTGTCTTTTGGACCAAGGTGGCCACAGGACATTGGAACAGGTTATTGTTATTAAGAAAAGAGGATTGGTCCATCCCAGGCCCACAGGCAGACCTGCCCAGTCATTACTGTCAGATTTCTGTGCCCCGTCCACTCACTGGAGAGCATGCCATCACTAGTACACTTATTGAGCCCCTACTGTGTGCTAGGCCCTGTGTTGTTGTTGTTCAGTCGCTCAGCTGTGTCTGGCTCTTTGCGACCCCATGAATCTGCAGCACACAAGGCCTCCCTGTCCATCACCAGCTCCCGGAATTTACTCAAACTCATATCCACTGAGTTGGTGATGCCATCCAACCATCTCATCCTCTGTTGTCCCCTTCTCCTCCTGCCCTCAATCTTTCCCAGCATCAGGGTCTTTTCCAGTGAGTTGGCTCTTCCCATCAGGTGGCCAACGTATTGGAGCTTTAGCTTCAGCATCAGTCCTCCCAGTGAATTTTCCAGGTTGATTTCCTTTTGGATTGATGGTTTGATCTCCTTGCAGTCCAAGAGACTCTCAAGAGTCTTCTCCAGCACCGCAGTTTGAAAGCATCAATTCTTCAGCACTCAGCCTTCTTTATGGTCCAACATCCATACATGACTACTGGAAAAACCATAGCTTTGACTAGACAGACCGTTGTTGGCAAAGTGATGTCTCTGCTTTTTAATATGCTGTCTAGGTTTGTCATAGCTTTTCTTCCAAGGAGCAAGGGTCTTTTAATTTCCTGGCTGCAGTCACCATCTGCAGGAATTTTGGAGCCCCCAAAAAATAAACGTATAGGCTAGGCTCTGTACCCATTGCTTAAATTAGGGAGATAAAGATCCATGTCCCGCTGGAATGGACATATAATTTAATGTTGATAAACCATTAATACAATAAACAAGCAAATATCCAGTACATGAGCAGGTGGTAAGTGCTGTGAGGAATGAGAGGGACCAGCGAGCATGGCAGTGTTGAGTTTTTCTCCAGCCCCATTTTCCTTCATGTCGGCAGATGCAGAGTGGATGGAGAGGGAGCCAGGGTGCTGTGTTTGCAAACTGAAGATGCAGACGTGGGGCTGATGGTATATGCAATGGAGTGAAAATAATGGTTGGTCCCAGAATCTCAGCCAGGGGAAGAGGTGATGGCTGGAGCATCAGTGGATTGGGGGTCCCCATGGGTGCCCAGAGAGACTTCCTTGGCTGCAGATCCTGCCATGTGATTCTGTTAGACCTGTGCATAGACCCTAATTTTGTGAAAATGAATTGTTAGTTGATCCAAATATACAAGTGTTTTGGCCCTTAGGGGGGTATGAGCATTTTAGCATGCTGGTGATGCCAGGGCCGGGCTCAAGGCAACCCTTGTCTGTAGGACCTAAGTACCAATTAGGCAGGCAGAAGGAGCTGAGTGGAATCTCCAGGGCATGTGGTGGCTGTGGAAACGTCCCTTGATTAGATCAGCTCACCAGGGACCCAGGTTGCACAGGGTACTCCCCATGGCCTGCTGCTGCTTCACTACGAGAATGATGAGACACAGGGACCCCGAGCAGAGAGGCCTGGCACTGTCCCGTGGCGTCCCAGCCTCCCCGTTGCAAGAAAGGTGTCAGGACTGTGGCTTGTAGGTGTGATGACGAGTCTGATAGTAGCTGAGTAATTAGAAAAGGCGTTTCATTTCCAACGTAGGAGGAGGCCAGAAAAGCTGCTATGACTCCACGCTGAGCTGGGGAATTGCTCTGAATTTTGAAATACCTTTTGAACGAGTACTTCCTGGTGGACTCGGGACCTGGGGGTTCACATTCCTTTAACTCTTACCCTTCAGGGTCTTGATTTGCTCTGATGCTGCTGTTCGGTCCCCCAGGCCACTGGGAGCTTTCTGCTGTGTTACCATCTCCTTGTGTCCAAACAATAGCACTTTCTGTGCCTGCAAGCTAAGGCACTTCAGTCACGTCCGACTCTTTGTGACCCCATGGACTGTAGCCCGCCAGGCTCCTCTGTCCATGGGATTCTCCAAGCAAGAATACTGGAGTGGGTTGCTATTTCCTCCTCCAGGGGATCTTCCTGATCTTGGGGTCGAACCCACATCTCTTATGTCTCCTGCACTGGGAGTTTGGTTCTTAACACTTTCTACTTAGGTAGAATTGATTTTTAGCAAAGGTTTTAAGGGAGAAGAAAATCTTTTTAATAAAGGAGAAAAAGTGGGCATTATTTTGACCAGTAAGAATAGTGATAGAGTGGATTCAGAGGACCTTTCCTCTTGTAATTCTAGAATTGTATGCTCTGAACAGAGGGAGGGGAGGCTGGCACTTCCTGAGTCTCCGCCGTGTGCCAGGCACATACAGGGTGCTGTGCCTTCATCTGTCACCAAGGCCCCAGCCTCCTCCCCCTCTTTCACCCACAACATGGAAAGAAGTGCCAAGCCCTTTCTATTCTCCCCCAATGACACTGGAATCCTGCCCTCCTCACCCTCACCAAGGCTCAGCTCAGGCTGCACCCTTCCTTCCTGGACTGTTGCCTGAATTCCGCCTTGCCTGCATGCCCAGTGAGAATGGTTCATCACCACCTCTGGTCTGACCACATCAGTCCTCTTGGGAAAGCTCTCAGAGGCAAAGCCATCTCCTGGTAAAGCCATCAGCTTCTGGAGAATGTCCAAATCTGCCCCCCACAGTGCCCTGCAGCTCTTGGTTACCCTCAACACACCCCACTCCCACTCCTCACTCACCTCCCCTGGGTCTCGTGTATCAGGCTTCCCCACACCTTCGGGTCATTGGGTTCCCCTTCCTGTCGGCGGATGCGGGCGGTGCTCAGCCTTCCCTGTTCCTTCTCTGGATCATCCTTTCTCCCTCCAGTCACCTGTTTGCCCACAAGCATTACTCATAGCCCCCTTTGCCCCGTAACTTCTCCTCTGTCCTCTCTGGGCCCCTCTCAGGTTGCTCCGAGCCCCTCTGGGCCCACACTCCCGGGTCACACTGGGCTTTTGTCATCTGTTAGTAGGAACATCTCGTCCATTTTCTGATGAAACCGCTGTGATTAGGAACCTAGGCTGAGCCCTCTCTGTGTCCCCACACATAATGCAGGGCCTGGCACATGGTAGGGGCTTATGAATGGTTGCAGGTGGTGATTTTGGAGGGAGGAAGTTCCCAGTTTCCACAGTTCACACGTCTTCAGATGTAGATGCCTCCTTGTAAGTCTGGGTTCCAGCGTGGGGGCTCTGGGACCCCAGACACTAAAGAGAAGCAGTTGGGCACTGGGGTCTGGCAGAATTGGGCTCAGATTTGCTGCCTTATCTCCTTTGCCATCAATTTCAGCTATTGCAAAATGGGCCAAATTCCTTATCATGTGGATATTTGTAAGGAATAAAGGGGATCATTCACATAAAGGGGTCTGGCAGTTGGCTGACATTAAAGCCCTATTAGACCACTCCTTAGGCTCCTCAATTACTTAAGGCTGCTTTTCATAAAATCCCTGCATCTTCTGGAATAGTTGAAGCCCCTTTTCCCCAGTGCCATCACCACATCTGTTTAAACAACCTCTCATGTCCTTTAATACCAACATTTTGAGGCTCTTAGGCAGTGCTGGGTGATTTTTCTTGAGTCTGAAACATCTTAAAGGTAACAGATTGCACAGGAGGCCTCAGCTGACGGACCCCAGCTTTATTTTTAGTACCTAGAGACTTGTATAGATGCTTCAATTGATTTTTCTCCCCCCTGAGCAATCTCTCATGGTGGAAGCTGGCACCATACCAAGCCACAGCCTGGAACAAATTTCTAATTCTCATGTATGGAGCAGGTGCTGAAGCTCGGCTGGATGGTGATGCAAATCCAAATTCTTAGTCAGCACCCAGCCACCTGTGGGCTGGGCTTGTTCTCCACACAGAGAGCCAGAGAGGGGACCGAGCAAGTCTCCTCCCCATGCAGAAACCCTAAAGCCTGGGATTCAACCCTGCCTTCAACACGCCCTTGCCCAGTGACACTGCCTGTCACTCAGGCTTTCTGAGCCTCGCTTTTCTCTTCCATTTGATAGGATGTGCCTCCAGTGCCGGGGGCTGTGATAGCAGAATGGCTGGTGAACATGGGGCCTGATGTGCTGTAGGCAGGATCCACATAGGCCCATGACCACTGTTAAGAATCTTACAAGCTGCCTGTTCTCATCCTGCCACAGGAAAGGAAAGTGGGGTGTGTCTACACAAAAATGCCCCAAGTCTGAATCCCCCAGGTCGGCTTTCCACCCAGAAAACACACTGTTAAACTGTTATCAGCATCACTGCTTTGGGGGCTCAGCAAGGCCAGGGGGGTTGACAGGTTCCCCTCCAGTGGATGGCGCATGCACGCTGTCCATGGTGCTGACTCCATAGGCTCCAGGCCTGCCTCCCATTATCACCCTCACCACCTCGCACACCACCTTCACCTCTTACTGAGGACTTACTCTGTGCCAGGCAGTGCCCAATCACTGTGCATATATTCACCTACTTAATTCTCCCATATCACTGTGGAGTAGGCATGATTAACAGCCCCCCTTTACAGGGGAGGTAATTGCCATGGACAGAGGAGCCTGGTGGACTATAGTCCATGGGGTTGCAGAGTCAGACATGACTTAAATACTGAACAAGAACAACTAAGCCACAGAAAGGTTAGGCAATCTACCCAGAGTCACCCAGCTGGCAAGAGGGTGGGATTCAGACTTGGGGCGTCTGGACACAGAACTGTGCATGTCACCATCATGCCACACTGCTTCTCAGTCATGATATTAACAATCTCCGTGACAGCCATGTTATTGCACATTTTTCTTGCAGGCACTGAGCTGAACGCACTGCACTTGCTACCCTTTATCCTCATGGCAGCTCGCGTAGGTCATGCTGTCATTCCACGATGCAGCTGTGGAGATGAGTTCTGAGAAGTGGGACACTTTCCCATGGCTCCTTCTGGCCCTGGTCACTCAGATTGCCTTTCCATTTCCATCCATGCAGTCGTTTCAGGCTCTCGTTTTAGATCTTAAGGTGCTTTTCACATTGTTGCAGGGCAGAGTGGGGATTAATTCATTACATAGGTGACCAGATGCATGGGCTTTGGCAGCTTATGATGTTTCTAACATTTCCTTTGGGTGGTGGGACATACAACTGTATCACGCTTCCTGTCCCTTCCTGAAAGTCCTCCATGGCACTTGTGTAACGCATTCCTGAGTAACCTCCACTTTGACCCCAGGCTAGAACCCTGTCACCCACCCTCTCTGTCTCCCTCTTAGGGCTCAAGCAACCTGCCCTCTCTCAACTCTTCACCCTTATATTTCCCTCTCACCTGGAACACTTCTGCCAGCCCAACCCTCTGCTTGGATAACTCCTACTCACACTCTGGCCTCAGCTGAATGCCTTTGCCTCTGAGGACCCTTCCCTGACTCTCCAGACCAGCTCAGGGCATTGTTACAAATCTCATCACAGGTGCCCTTTATGTATCTCCTGGAGCATCCATCATGGGGCTAGTATCTGGTTTCACTGCTCGGCTAGGAGCCCTGAAAGGTCGAGACAGGATCTGGTTTTTCCCTTCTCGGTGCCATGGAAGGGAGCCACCTAGGTGTGCATCCCAGCTGTGTCTCATCTTGGGTTTCCACCCCCAACCCTGAGTTGGATGCAAACCCAGGCATGTAATCCAGCATGAACCCTCACTGTCCTTCTAGGGTGCAACGAACATTATACCATTTGCAACCTGGTTAATTTCATGTCTGTTTCAGAAGGAGAGAACTCCACTGATTCTAACTACCTTTAATTGTTGCTCAAAGTACCAGCCATGTGCTAGGTCCTTATCTCCTTGATGAAAGAGATGTCATCTCCCTAAACTCTTCACTACAGCCATGCAAAGCAGATAGTATCCACTCATTCTACAGAGTTTTCAGACAAGCAGGTCACAGAGAGGCTGAGAAGTTTTTCAGAGGTCACACAGCTGTTATTTGATGAGGCCTGGACTGTCTAGCCCTGGTTTTTGTGACTCAGAAGTCAGAGCTTTCTTGCCTATCTAAGCATTTGGGAATCACATAAGCTGGCTTGTGGTAGAGATGTGCAAACTGCTCATCACAAAGAGAAACACTCCAGGGTTTCAATGAGCTTGCACAGTGAGCAGTTACTCAGAATGCCTCCTCTTTCATGACCGTACGTGGCCCCAGCATTTTCTCAGAGTGAGATTGCTCCATCAAAGCTCATGAGATTCTGAGCAGGGAAGAGAAGGAGGCTGTTATGGGCTGAATTTTGTCCCCCCCCCCCCCAAAAAAAAAGCTGTATATTGAAGCTCTATCCCCCAGTGCCTCAGGATATGACTATATCTGGAGATGGGTCTTTAAAGAGGTGATTAAGGTAAAATGAGGTCACTAGGGTGGGTCCCAATCCAATGTGACTGGTGTCTTTATAAGAAGAGGAGATTGGCACACAGACACACACAGAGGGGATGATCATGTGAGGACACAGGGAGAAGACAGCTATCCACAAGCTCAGGACAGAGGCCTCAGAGGGAACCAACCCTGCTAACACCTTAATCTTGAACTTCCAGCCTCCACACCGTGAGAGAATAATTTTCTACTGTTTAAGTCACCCAATTGTGGCATTTCACTATGGCGACCCAAGCAAACTGATACAGAGACACAGGTCACCAGGAACCTCCTATAGAATCTCACTAGGTTAGTGGAGTGCCCATACCTCGTGCTTGTAGCCAGGTCATCTTTTGGAGAAAATTTGCTGAAAAAAAGCAGCTTTGCTGGCCATGCCCCAGTGAGACTGCCTCCACATGTAGGAGGCCTTCCAGGCCCCTCCACGCCAGCATCCTTGGGGAGCGTGTGTGGGAGGCCTTTTGTGGTGTGACCCTTGGCAGAGCTGCCTCCATCCTTACTCCTGCTTGGTCACCATGGTAACAGCCTCCCCTTCCTGAGAGTGTGATTTTACGAGGACATCTGGATAAACCACGCTTTGCTGTGTTCAGTCAGTGGAGCCCAAAGCTCCATCCTTCTCATCATGGAGCCCTTGCCCACTCTCAACATCCAGCTTGCCCGGGATCCAGCCAGTCCAGCAAGCCCTAAGAGCAGAATCTTTGGGGGTGCTGATCCCATGGGAGAACTCCACGGTATGTGGAGGTACAATCACTCTGGAACAGAGCGGGCAGTGGGAGCAACAGTTAAGAAGGCTGGAAGTTAGGACGCCAAGATTCATCCTTGCTCTGCTTCTACCCCTGGCCCTGGGCCAGTCACCTCCCTGCCCTTGCTTCCCTCTCCTCCTTCATGGGATTGGAGGGTGGGCGGTCCCCTTCTGCAGGGATGTCCAGGTGCCTGGCCTGCAGGGGACTGCCCTCACCAACTCTCCAAGTGTCTGACAGTGTCTCCAGGCTTAATTACTGGCTGTATCTTCAGAATCACTTATGACAGCATAGCCACTATCAGACGTTAGTTGATACTTGTGTGATTCCTGGGCATCCATGGATGCTTTCCATACCCGTTTCTCGTTGGAGCTCCTCCCTGAAATGAACCAATGACATTTATTCATTTCACGTGCCGGACTTATTTTATGGTGAGCGGAGATCTGCCCGGGGAATGAGTGACAGCGCTTGTGCCTGTGATCCTGGGATGGGTAAGGGAGACCGAGGTTCAGAGAGCTGCAGCTCAGAGGAGTGTGGGCCACAGAAGCACAGCCACCTTCTGTCCGATGTTTCAGGACCCTCCAAGTGAGATCCCACGCAGTGGTGTAGCTTCAGACTAATGATCGGCCAAGGTGCCAGGTACATGTGTCTACCCGTGGGTTTCAGGACATCAGGAGATGCCCTTGGCAGCAAGAGATGAAGGTGTTTCTATAAAAATCTCTGCAAACTTGATGACTCTGCAGAAGACCTACCTGAATTACATTCCTGTGTCCTTGGCGAAAAGAACCACAGACTTCACTCTGGGATGAAATAAACCCTTGATTCTGAGCTTTAGTGACCTCCAGGCATTTTACAAACTGGCAATAAAGGGAGGCTTCTGTTACAACAGCAAGGTTGCAGCTCCGGTTCTAAACCCCGGGCTCCGCAAAGAGTAGCCCAGGGGGGAGAGGTGGGCGCAAGAATTTCATAAAGCTTGATGGGCACACTGCCACGCCCATTCATTTACATATTATCTGTGGCTGTTTTTGCATCACAGAAGCAGAGTTGGGTAGCAGGAGGAGTTCTTATGGCCTGCCAAGCCTGAAATATTTCCTCTCTGGCCCTTTACAGAAATTGTCTGCTGACCGTGGTGTGGAGGGTTGCACTTGGGCTTGTTCACACAAGCACCGAAGGAAAAGCGGCTGGAGCCAGGCGGCTGCTAGAAGCAGCGCCAACTTCCCAGGCCCCCTCCCGCCCACCCGCCCACACTCCCACAGCTGGGCCTTTCCTCTCCTGCTCCTGGAGCCTCCGCCCACACTGGTCCAGAGAAGCTGAGTGCCTGGCCCAAGGGAGTCTCCACATGGATTAAAGGCAGATTTGAGCGTGGAATCCAGGCTCCCTGGAGGCCAGTTCCGCTCTTGCCTGCAGTGTTAGGGCATGTTCCTTCTTACTAGTTCACTTACAAAGCACCTACTCCACACCAGGACCTGTCCTCAACACATCACGTGCATCATCCTACTTATAGGAGGTAGACTGAGGATTTACAAGGAGAAACAATGATTTTTCATAAGAAATCTTGTAACTGAATAATTGGCTTCTGTGGTGGCTCAGTGGTGAAGAATCCGCCTGCCAATGCAGGAGACGCAGGAGACACGGGTTCAGTCCCTGGATCCGGAAGATCCCCTGGAGGAGGAAATGGCAACCCACTCCAGTGTTCTTGCCTGGAAAATTCCATGGACAGAGGAGCCTGGCAGACTACAGACCATGGGACCACAGAGAGTCAGACATGGATGAATGATTAAGCATACACACTACCTAGGAGGTAAGGTGTGGTGGTGATGGTTTAGGGGCTTCCCTGGTGGTTCAGTCAGTAAAGACTCTGCCTGCAATGCAGGAGAAGGTTCAGTCTCTGGGTCGGGAAGATCCCCTGGAGAAGGAAATGGCAGCCCACTCCAGTCTTCTTGCCTGGGAAATCCCATGGACAGAGGACAGGGGTAAGGTATACCACTGTCATTGTGAATTGGGGAAACTGGAGCACAGGGAGGCTTGCACACACAGCTAGCAAGCAGACAGAGCCTGGATTCAGCCCCAGGTTGTCAGGCTGGGGCGGACATTCTTCCCTGTCTCCCAAGTCACAGCATACTGCATATTGTAGATTCTGGAGCTCAATTCTGTTGCTGTCCCCGGCTGGCCACCCTCTGCCTGGCCCTGAACAAGCGGCTTCTCCTTGCTGAGCCCCTGTTTACTCATCTACAGGAAGGGGCATCTCACCCACAGGTGGAGAGGATAACAACAGACGCAGATGTGATGCCATCTGCTCGGGGCCAGACACGGGGCATCTCAGGTGGGCACCAAGTTGGTACAGACTGAAGTCTAGGGTATAAATGATTTTGCCTGCACTCAGATGACTGAAAATGGTCAGCCAATGTTTGTAACCTAAAAAGAAGGCCTTCTCTTGTGGCTGGGGGCAGGAGGAGAAGGGCACCTATAGAGCAGGGCAGTGGGGGAAACCCAGCCCCATTTTAGGAAGCTCACTCTGGCTGAGGTTGGGGGGCTGATCAGGGGCAGGGAGCCCTCCTGAGGCAGAGACAGCCTGGGCTGAGGGCCAAAGCAGAGGGACCTCCAAATGGAGAAGCCAGGACATGGAGACAGGCTGGAATTGATGAAGGAAGGAGCGGGCAGGGGATTCCAAAGCTGCCCTGATTCCTGGCTCAGCATTTCAGGGCTGGAGCTGCTAAAACAGGGACCTGCAGGGAAAGAAGCAGTCTGGAATGGATGTTGAGGAAGATGTCTATGGTCCTGGCATGATGCCTGTGTCTTTATTTCCCAACTTCCAGGAAGCAACCTGGGTGTCTGAGTTTCCTATAGATGGCATAACTTTTCACACACCATTTGGTTTAAAACAATAAAAATCTATTGTCTCAACAGTTCCAGAGGTCTGAAGTTTGCAAAATTAAGGTGTTATCAGGGCTGTGTTCCCCTGAGGGCTCCTGGAGAGGGTCCTTCCATGCTTCTCCCAGCTCCTGTAACCCCAGGCATCGCTCCAACCTCTGCCTCTGAGATGGCCTTCTCCTTTGGGTGTGTCTGCTTCTCCTTTTGTGTCTCTTATAAGGAACTTGTGATCAGATTTAGGGCCCACCCAGGTAATCTAGGAATACCCCCCCACACACACCATCTTGAGATCCTGAATTTGATCACGTGTACAAAGACCCTTTTTCCAAATAAATTCACATTCATAATCTCTGAGGGTTAGGACATGGATTTGTATTGGTGGGGTGGGGGGAACCATTCAACTTCCTACACTGGAGAGAATTACCTTGCACTCAGCCGAAGGGTGGGGACCAGAACTAGTCTACCTTCTGCCCTTATTCTCTCTGCGTGACCTGCACCTCTCTCCACCTACCTATGTCTGACAAACTTTCCTTGTAGGGAAAAATCATTCTTAGCTGCCAAAGTGTGATTGAAAGTGAAACAAAAGCCATCAGACACTTGGAGTACAATTAAATGGAAAAACAGAACATGAATAATTCATCCAGCTTTGCCAGGGGGAGGGGGGCTGGTAAATGAGTCTAATTATACTTCTTCCCGAGAGAGGTCAGTCCTGCCATGGAAAAAGCACTGCCTACACATGGGATTCATGCAGCTGATTCCAAAATAGGGCTAGGGGCAGCACCTTGGGGGTTAATCCTCAAAATGAAATGATGTTCCAGGGTCATACTCAACCCCTCATTTTGCAAATAGGGGAAAACAAGGTTTACGGATGGAAATGATTTTTGCATATGGAACTGAACATTCCAGAGAGAGCTAAGACCCAGATACCTGGCCCAAGACCCCCAACTTCCAACCCAACACTGGTCTTGCCAATGTCAAGGCCACCATGTACGGTTGAGTGTATCAAAGTCCACAGGCATGTGGCCACTTGGGTGGGAGTCCTAAAGGTGTGTTTGTGGTGTCTGTTTGGGACGTTAATTACAGAGATACAGCGGCCTCCCCAGGGCTTCCCAGGTGGCACAGTGGTAAAGAATCTCCTGCAGTGCAGGAGACAAAAGAGATGCAGGTTCAGTCCCTGGGTTGGGAAGATCCCCTGGAGGAGGAAAATGGCAGACCACTCCAGTATTCCTGCCTGGAGAATCCCATGGACAGAGGAGCCTGGTGGGCTACAGTCCATGGGGTCACAGAGTCGGACACGACTGAGTGACTAAGCATACACACAGCGGCTTCTCCCCACCTGCTTCCCTAGTCAGGAGTCCATCTCCAGGCTCCTGCTCAGTAATGTGACCACACAGATTTAGCAGGGGCAGACCTACTCATTCATTCGCCCCTCACACACCCAATGGCCAGCAAGGAGCTGGACACCCACAAGCAGAGCCTTGTCCTCAAGCAGAGCCAGGGGTGGTGGAGAAGCCATCCTGAGGCCAGGTGATGGTGGACCCAACTGGATTGCCACACCCTGAAGGACACTGTGCTGTCCGAGGTGGCGGGGATGGCTGTGGACTCTAGGATTCAGAGGCACAGGTTGGCCCTGAGAGTGCTCTTGTCTTCTTCCACCAGCATCACGTGGAAATAGGTCCTGTGTGTCACATCATCTTTCCCCAGCACCCACTGTATCCAGGCCTTTGTTTGAAACAACAAGAGATTCCCAGAGTGATACATGAGTCGTAAGAGCCGTGATTGAGGGCTGTTGGTGGGACCCAGGCATCAGGGACTCTGCCTCCTCAGCCCATAGGGCCCCGGTCCCCGTGGATTCCCCCTCAGCCAGCTCTGGGTAGCTCTGGTTCAGGCATGTTCACTGTGGAGCCTGCAGGCCTGATCAAGTCCTGTGGACTCAAGCCATCATGGCCTTGAGCAAAGTTCTAGTGAGTGTCTTCAGAAGGCTGGCCAAAGCTGAATATGGTTATCATGAGGCCATCAGAAGGGCTGTTAAAGACAGGTGGGTCATGGGAAACAGAAAGTGGGGAGCAGGGACTCTGATCAAGCAAAAGGCCACACTCCTTTGCTTGGCCTTGGCCCCTGTGTGAGTCTGAGGCCAGGATCTGGGAACCTGGGAGAGGAGACTTCAAGATACCACACTGCCTTCTCTCTGGCCACCAGCGTCCACAGCCTCCCAGGTTAGAAAGTGTTTTATAAACCCCAGCTTCAGCCTCCACGAGCCAGAGACTTTAGACATCACATCTCTGCTCCTTCTCTGTTGAGCTCGGTTCTAGACCATCCGGAACATCTGGAACAGAGAGAGAATTTGGATGCTGATTCAATCAAGGGGGTCAGGTGACCCTGAAGTAACAATCAGAAAGTCTCAGAGATGACAGGAGCCCCCTCATGCTATGAGTCGACCGCAGGTCACCTGAGGCCCACGGCCCAGCACGTGCTGGCTCTTGGAGCTTCGGCCTGGAAGTGATATGTGTCACTTGTCCCTTCTGTCCTCCATTCATTGACGAAAGCAACAAGTCATGATGACCTGAGTCCCCTGTGGTGGAGGGACAGCTCTCCCTGGGTTGCTCAGAGGACCATCTTCAAGGCAAGCATCTTCACTTCCCGAGGAGGGAGGGAAACATGGTGAAAACCCGTGACCCTTGACAACTGACACAACCAGGACTCATACCCAACCTGTGTGCCCTGAGGACTGTATCTGTTTCTCCCAGCCCCTCTCTGGCTATTTTGTCCTGGGTCCTGCGGAAGAATCTGGCCCCTGTTTACAGAACGTATGACAGGGGCTGTACTGATGTGCATGACATTTCGTAAACAACAGCACTTTTTCTCCAGACACCACTTGAAGTTCAGTAGGGAATTAAAGTGGCTGGGAGGAGGCACCATCCTGTGGAAAGTCATCAGTGGGTGCTCAGACCCGCAAGGACAGGGTTGCAGGTTGATGTTGATGGAATTCGCATCCTAGATGTCTTGGCTCTTTTTCTCTCTGAAACTTTAGTCTCACTTTTTCACAATTTAACCTCTGCTTCTTATTGAACCAGGAACCACAGTTTCCTGGGAAACCAATCCAGGCACTGACAGCATGCCTCCTTCTGTTTTGATGTGATTCTAAGTTTCTGGTTAATGGTATGCTTCTAGCAGGCAAGATTTGAGCGTTTGCACAGAGACCCTCCTTGGTGCCTCTGATTGCAACAGGTTCAACCATGTTTTCTGATGTTTTATAAACTGCTGTTTACAGAAGTCAGAAAATACCTCTTTCTTACTGAGAGAGGAAGCAGCCTGCGGTAGGTGGAAGAGGCAGGGCTGACAGCAGATGAATCTCAGAGTTTCAATTGGTATTTTCCAGACAATAAAAATAATAAGAGCAACTATGTGTCAGGCAGTTGTCAAGGGCTTTGCCTCTTCTCATCTTCACAGCAAATCTATGAGATTAGAACTGTTAGCCCATTTTATAGATGAGGAAACTGAGGCATCAGGAGCTGAGAAACTCACCCAGCCAGGAGGTGGCAGAGCTGGAATTCTCTGAATCCAGAGCCCACATGCATAGAAGAGGGAGGAGGGGGCTTTTCAGAGGGCTTTTCAGAAGGGGCTGCAGAGCTCCCACATGGCTGGGGAGAACCGAGACCAAGGGTTTCCCTGTCTGAGAGGAAAGTGCCTTCAGGGCCCAGTGACTAATAACATCTGAAGCAGGAAAGAGAGAAAGAGGCCAGGGTATGTTAGGCCTTGGACGCTACATCCAGGGGATCCAATTTGCTGTTATAGGCAATGGGGGAGGGACAGGAATCCAGCCTCACCACTTACTACTGAGTCACCATGGATTGGTTGTTTACTCTCTCTGGGCTCCAGCATATCAGCCAAGGATACTTCCTTTCCAAGCAACAAAATCCTTGGCCCTAAACAGAAAATGCTAGTTTCACTTCCTTACAGCCCTTCACAGGTGAGCAGGGCCAGGCTGTCTCCCTGTGAGCCAAACAAAGGCACCCTAGCCCAAGGGTCAGGCGAAGGGGGCCAGATGGGGCTCCCTGAGGCAGGCCACAGTGTAGGCCTATAACAACAAAGCTCTGACAAACCTAGACTGCATGCTAAAAAGCAGAGACGCTACTTTTCTGACAAAGGTCCGTACAGTCAAAGCTATGGTTTTCCAGTAGTCATGTATGGATGTGAGGGTTGGACCATAAAAAGGCTGACTGCTGAAGAATTGATGCTTTTGAACTGTGGTGTTGGAGAAGACTCTTGAGAGTCCCTTGGACTGCAAGGAGATCCAACCAGTCAGTCCTAAAGGAGATCAGTCCTGAATATTCATTGGAAAGACTGATGCTGAAACTTAAGCTCCAATACTTTGGCCACCTGATGCGAAGACCTGACTCACTGGAAAAGACCCTGATGCTGGGAAAGACTGAAGGCAGGAGAAGGGGGCAACAGAGGAAGAGATGACTCAAAGGACATGAGTTTCAGCAAGCTCCAGGAGATGGTAAAGGACAGGGTAAGCCTGGCATGCTGCAGTCCAGGGGTCGCAAAGAGTTGGACACGACTGAGCGACTGAACAACAACAAAACAGAAAATGGATTTATTGGCTCACATATTTAACTATCCAGGGGTCAAGGCTTCAGGTGGATCCTGATCTAGGATTCTAAAGACACTGCCAGATCTCTCTCTCCATCCACTCCGTCTTTGGGGCTGTCTGCCCCACCCCCAGGCTCGGGTTTCCCCTTGTCATTGCTGCAGACACAATCCCTTCCTCTCCACACCACCCAGCCCTGCAGAGATGACAGAGCTGCGTCCAGCATTCCCAGTATTTGAGTCTGGAGTCTTCTACTGGCACATCTGGTGCCTTATGCCCATCCCTCATGGTAACATGAGTGGGAATGGAAGACGCAGGTCAGAGCTGAAAATCCAGAAGGGCAGAGAACCTCTTCCTCAGAGCAGAGTCTTGATGCTGTGGGCTGAAGGGCCTGGGTCTGGGAGCTGTGGAGGAGAGCCAACTCATACCCGTCCACTCAGATCAGACACAATGCAGAGTGATGGGAGAGAACTGAAGTTCTTCACCTGTTGTGTCCATGGTCCTGAACTCAATAAAGGCTCCTGGCCTTCTGATTGGCAACTGGGAGAGGAGGGGCAGAGGGGAGACGCCTCACGGGTTGCCCTGTGTGGGGTCTGGGCAGCTGATGGGCACCGGCTAGAGAGAGGGTACCAGTCAGGAAGGAGGCAGAGGTCCCGTCTTACGGGGACAGTGGATGGGCACCCACAAGGGGTGTTGGACAGGCAGGTCTGCAGCCTGGGGACTCTCTGGGGTCGGCTATTTGTCCAGGAGTCTTGGCAATGGAGAGACAGCTCAGACTCGGGGTAGGCGGATGTGCCCAGGAGAGGTGTCTGGATTACCCCAGGGTCTCCGAGCAGGGGAAGGCAGAGCCGCGAGGACACCCTCCCATTGCCGCACCTTCCTTGACCCGGCCGCCCAGACATCGTGGACATCAAACCAGCTAACATGGAGGACCTCACGGAGGTGATCACTGCGTCCGAGTTCCACCCGCATCACTGCAACCTCTTCGTCTACAGCAGCAGCAAGGGCTCCCTGCGCCTCTGTGACATGCGTGCGGCCGCCCTGTGTGACAAGCACTCCAAACGTAAGTGTGCATGCCCGCCAGCGCCCCAGCCGGCCATGGATGTGGGCGGGGCCTCCTGGGGTGGGTGGGTGGAGCTTGGGGGTGTCCTGAATAGGCTGGGAGGGGGCCGTGGACTCAGTGCTTCTTTAGTGCTGCTGGCAGGGGACACCCGGTCCTGCCACCCACTGCCCCCACCCCAAGTCCCAGCAGAGATGAGGGCCAGGGAGTGAGCTGGGCACTGGAAGCCAAGAATGGACCACACTCAACTGTCACCTCCTCCAGGAAGCCTTCCTTGATCCCCACATTGGGCCAGGTCCCTCCTCCGTACCTCCCAGAATCCCAAAAGCTTTCTGCTCGTGACTGCACACCACGCAGAATTTCTATGCTATTCCACCTCCCCCAGCAGGCTGGGTCACCTCATACTGGAACCCCCCAGAGAGCAGCCTCGGGGTTGCCACAGAGGTGTCAGGGGATTCAGGGATGGACGAGGTCCAATGGAACTTAATGTGATAACCAATCACCACAAAACAGCTCACACTGGACAGAGCCAGGCGCCCAGCCACGCTGTCCACCGGCATTAGCCCATCTTGTCACATGAGCTGTCCCGGAGCCCTGCATAGAAGGTGAAACAGGCTCCAGAGACGGGCCCGAGGTCACTCACACTGAAAAGTGGCAGGGTGGGACTTGAACCCTGCCGGGACCCTGGGCTACCCCGACTGGTGCTCCTCGCCCCCAGTCTGGGCTGCTTGGTGCTGAGATTGAGCTGGTGGCTGTCCACTAATGTGGTGCTCCCCAGAGGCACCTGAAGGCAGAGGGTCAGCCCACGACGTCCTCCCTGGATGACCTTGTGGGAGTAGCAGGGGGGCGGGAGCAGACGTGGCCCCGGTCAGGAGGGCGGGGAATCTAGTTCATCTCTGTATCCATCCCAGTGCCTCCAGCAGGATCTGGAAATGTTGAATGAATGAACGAACAAACAATGAATGAGTGGTGACCAGTTAGCCACTGGAGGGCTTTATCAGTGTCTCGGTGAAGGAGGCAGAGGGCTGTTGGGAGGGACAGAGTTACTCTCTTCCCCCGGGGGCCTGGTTTCCCTGGGCAGCCAGAGAGGACCGTGCTGCTCCAGCTCCTAGGGACTCAGACTCGGGACTCTCTGTAGCCGCAAGCTCCTTCTCCCTCCTTGCCCGAGTTCTGTCCCCTCATCTCACCCCATCACCCTTCTCTGAGTTCATCCACACTGCACACACTCTCCCAGCCTTCCTCACATTCACAGTCAGGCGGGATGTCCACTGTCCAGGTCTGTACTTAGTACTGGAGCCGCTGACCCCCATCCACAAGCCCCAGGGCTCTTCCAGCAGAGCTCATGCGTGGTCCTGGGAAAGGCCCCTCCCTGGGCACCAAGCCTTCTGAGGGCTGAGCTGTTGGCACTCAGGGTGGGGAGGACAGATCTCCCTCTGGGTGGAGCCGGGGCCACCAGGGCACTCATGTGCCACACGGCGGGCTGCCACGCTCTTGACACTGTCCCCGGGGTGCAGCAGGAACCAATGGACTGACAATAAACTCCTAACTAGGCGATATGATGCTGGGAGGCGGTGAGTGGTGTAAACAGCCACCAAGAAAGCAGAATGCAGGGAGGATCATGTCAGCTGCACTGCTAGAGGCAGTTACAGTGGAAAGGTCTCTCTGAGGCGCTGAGGGGGTGCCCCATGCAGAATCTTCTAGAAGAAGGACACGGCAGAGGCGAAGGCTCCAAGATGGGAAGGCACCTGTGTGGCCGGATGATGCCGTCTGTATAATGGAATATTGTTCAGACATTTAAAAAACTGACTTAGGAGGGGTTTAATGACATGGGGAAATGATTATGTTGGAAAATTCTATGGGGGCGAAAAGCAGGATAATGACTACTTCACCAAAAGAATGGAAACAGAAAATCATGGAAAGAAATAAGCCCAGAAATTTTTTCTGAATGTGGGTTCAGGAAGGAACAAATTTAGGGAGAATAGGGATGGTTTTGTGCCGCACCGCCCCCCCCCCCCGCCCCCCGCGCTGCTTGAATGACGGTCTCCGTGGGCTGGATGTGGAAGTCAGAGACCCTCTTGGCTTCTGGAACTGTATCAGCTGGTTCCCTGGGATCTGAACAAGCAGCCGCCCACCAGGGCAGCCGTCACTCATCCGTTTCCCGAGCCCAGGCACACACACAAAGATTCCGGGCACGTTATTGTCACACACTGGGTGGTGTAGATTTGCATGTGACTCAGCCCGCAAAGTCAAGTGCAAAGCTGTAACTTTATTTCAGTGACTCAGCTCCATTGAATTTCTCACCCCCCTCTCCGGGGGCTGCAGTGAGCATTCATTAGGGCCACGGAGAATTCTGCATCTTCAGCAGGTTCCAGAAGGCTTTGACAGAGCCAAGGTATGAAGGGAGGGACATGGCACCATCCTGACCCCCCGAGGCTTTTTCAGTGCCTGGTGACATTGAGCGCAGGAAATTTCCTTGCTGAGGACATTTTTGCATGGATGCAAAAATTCTGCTTTAGGCATAAATGATCACAGATGAAGTTGGCCTTTAATTTACTTTGCCTGCAGTCTTTGTCCAGTTTTATTAAGAGGATTGTTCTCTTGTAAAATGAGCTGGCCGCTTTCTCTCTTTTTTCCCCTAGAACAGTTAGTATAATATATCTGCTCCTTGAAGTCTTAGTAAAACTCACATGTAGATCCTTTTTGTTTATTGGTTTATATGGGTTTTCTAAGGGAATTAATTTTGTATTAAAATGCATTTTTCTAGAATTTTCTTTTCATTCTCAAGCTCCATATTCTGCACAGAAGCTTTCTCATTAATGCCAGTGACAGGATTGTTCACTAGGCTCTGGACAATACTTTGCAGCTTCTGTCTTCCTTTCTTCATCTCATTTGCCACAAGTCCTGAGTCGAGGAAATACCTGCCCTACTGTCTGCATTCTCCAGATGGCGTATGTTCTTAGTTCTCCTGAGAAATTAAGCAAGCAGACGATTGCCAATTTGGCTGTTATTTTTAATCAGAACAAATGGCTGTTATTGGAGCCAAATCTTGTTTTAAAGAGACTTGGAGGCTAGGACCTGTTCTTTACATCTCACTTCTACCCATTTAGTTACTATTCAAAACTCGGGATGGCTGATCGTGACATCCCAGAGATGAATGGTCCAGGCATCATTTTCCCAGTGGGTAAGACTGTGATTTTCTGTTCACTGAAGGAAGGGTGTCCCAGATCACAAGTGGATCACGTGTTGACTTCTGTAATTGGGCAGATGAGGAAACCGAGGCTCAGAGAAACAGTGGCTTCCCCAGGCCCCTCCCCATCATCAGGGGCAGAGCCAAGGGGCACAGGCTGCTGCCCAACCCACAGATTCCTGTCCTTCTCCAATGCACTAGAAAGCTGGGTCTTTTGTCTGCTAGTCATAATGACAGCGTAACCATGGAAACAACTGTGCTTGAATCCTCAAAATAGGCAGTCACTTCTGCTTTTCACAGCACAGAGTCTGCCAAAAGGAAGGGCCGTGCCAAGAGACATGAAGATTCCCTAGAATAGGCGGTAATGACAGTCACTACCCCTGGTGGGCCCCCTACTCCACACCAGCCCAGTACTGGGTGAAGCAGGAACCACAGATGACGTTGGTCCAGGGCTTGCTGCACATCAGGTGCTGCTCAACGTTTACATCTCATTAAGTCCTGAGAGCTGTGCTATGATGCAAGTCCTCGATTATTCGAGGAATAATTTTATAGATGAGGGAACCAAGTGTATTGGTTTCCCGTGGCTGCTATAATGAATTGCCATGAACTCAGTAGCTTAAAACAACATGAATATATTCTTTGACAGTTCTAGAGGGCAGAGGTCCAAAATCCAGTGTTGTCAGGCCTGCATTCCTTCCAGAGACTTCAGGGGAGAATTGGTCTCTTTATCTTTTCCAGCTTCTAGAGGTCACCTATGATCCTTGGCTCGTGGCCCCTTCCATCTTCAAAATGCATCACTCCAACCCCCGCTTCCATCCTGTCATCTCTTCTGCCTTTGACGGTCCTCCTTTCCTCTTATGATTACCAGTGGGCCGGCCCACCCAAGAGAGTCCAGGATAATCTCTGCAACTAGAGATCCTAAACTTGTATATGCAAAGCCTTTTGTCATGTTAGGTAACACAGGTCCCAGGGATGAGGATATGGCCATCTTTGAGGACTGTTATTATTCATCACAGCTGTTATTGTTTATCTGAGAGGCACAGAGAGGTTAAGACATTCCCCTAAGGTCACACAGCTAAACAGAGCCTATTAGAGGCTCCAGAAGTCTCATGCCTATCAGTCTATGTGCTTTCTCACTTACTCTTCACAGAAACCTTGAGAACAAAGAATGCTCATGGGAGTTGGGGGTGAACCAGGTTCTTTTAAAGGGTCTGGATGGGGTAGATTCTCAGAACTCACCCCTGCTAATGGATCTGGGGTGGGAAGACCAGACTCTTCTGCTGGGGAGGCTCCTGATGTCTGGGGATGAGTCAGGGCAGAGCCCCCAGCGGAGGGCACAGCCAAGTACAAAGGCCCTGCAGCTGGATCCTGAGGCCCAGGTGGCAGGAGCGGAGTCAGGGAAGGTGGGGGTGAGGGCAGAAGTGCATGGAGTGAGGGGGGCCACGTGAAGAGGGCTTTCCAGACCTCAGTGGGGTGCTCTGGGTTTACTCTGAAAGCACAGGGACCACGGGCGCTTTGGCCTGGCTGTGTCTTAACAGGATCCATGGCCCACCCCCTTGCTGATCCTGGAGCCCAAGGTGGGACGCACCTGGGCACACGTGTTCATCTTTCAAGTGGATGTTCTCCTAACATCAGAGCAGAGGAGGGACCCGTTGCTAGGGCAGCCAGGAGCATGGACCGGGCAGGACCCATCTGTTCCTTCAGGGTGGTCTCCTCCTGGGCTCTCCACCTCCGCAGCCCTACAGCCCCACCTCTGTCTGTCCGTGTTTCTCTCCAGGGTCTCACTGCCCTGCACCACTGTCCCAGAGCGTGTGGCTCAAGCCAGGGCCATTCTTCCATCAGCCCTGAACCTCCCTTCCTCCCAGTCCCACTTGGTCAGTTCTGCCTGCTCAGTTAACCCCCCACCTCCCCATCCCTGCCCAGAGAAGACCACCCACAGGCTGACAAGAGCTCACAGCCCCACGGGGTAAACAGGTTATCCTCAATGATATCCTCACTGATGCCATACAAGAGGGTACCCCTGGGCTGTGCAGGCAACAATGGGGAGCATTTCATTTCTTTGGCGAACAGCTGGACAAGCTGCATGGAGAACAGGATATTTGAGTTGGGGTTCTGAAGGATGTATAGGAGTTGGTAGGAAAGACAGGTAGGAAAGAAAAAAGCAAAAATAATGGGAAACACAACTCTTTTATTGAACAGCTACTCAAGGAGCTCACTGGGCCAGGTGCTTCCAGGTGTTATCTCTGGAGGTCTCACCATGATTGCCCTCCAGGTGAGGAAACTTGGGCTTAGAGAGGTTAAGGGGCTTGCCTTAAGTCGCACAGAGCTTGGCTCTGCTCTGCTGCCTGGTATATGGCAGGGCAAGGGCTGGGATAAGGCAAGTGAGATGCCTAAGTTGGACCATGGAAGGAGATATTCATTTCAGGCGACCCCAAGAGTGAGCTGCTCAATGTGGCGCCTGCCCTCGGGGTCTGCTTGCCTCACCCTATTCCAGGCCCTGGAACCCTGGTGGGGAAGGGGGTCGGTATGTGGCTGCAGGAGGGGAATTTGGGTTTATGAGGCTGCAGCAGCAGGGCCCGATTAGGAAAGAGCTTTGTTGGCTACATGTGGGAGCTTGAACCTTGGACCTGTGGGCGCTGGGAGCCATGGAGGGCTTTAAGCAGAAGAAGGACACATCGGAGTTGTGTACGAGGCGGGCCCCCACTTCAGGCTTCACTTCCCTTTTCTTGCATCCCAGGTGCTTCAGAACCTCCCCAGGGTCCCTTTCTTCACTCAGGCAAGCGTGACAGGGAGGGGGCTCCTCACCCCTTCCCCTCGTGTGACTTCCAGAGAGGAGGGCGTGGTTGTCAGGGAACCAGCTAGGCCACAGGAGCCTTCATTATGCAAAATTAGTTTTTCTAAAAAGATAAGGCATGGGTGTCTGCTGTTTCAGAGCCTCCCAACTTTAAAATAATCAGGGCAGGGGAGAGAAGGTGGGATGGAGCCCGCCACGCTCTGGGATGCGCTTCTTTAAACTCTTGGTGGCAATAATTACTGCAAAATGTCCTTAGTGATTCTGTCGATCAGAAGGGAGATCCCCTTGTCTCATATTAATGCCCTGGGGATGTTCAGGCTGTGGGGGCGGGGGTGGGGATTGATACAGAAGATTCTGCAGTCTTTCAACAACAACAACAACAAAAAGTTGTATTGAAAATTTCAGCCCAACTCAGTGCTCTCTGGTGACGTAAATGGGAAGGAAATCCAAAAAAGAGGGGATGTGTGTGTACGTGTAGCTGATTCACTTTGTTGTACAACAGAAACTCACACAACGTTGTAAAGCAACTGTGCTCCAATAAGAATGAATTTTGAAAACATATGAAAATAACAGCCACAAAACAATGTCATAGAAATGTTTGAAAAGAAAGCTGAGAACTTCTCCGTATAACTTTTTTCAGGCTTGTTCATGTCCCTTCCCACTGAT
Source organism: Dama dama (assembly GCF_033118175.1). Lineage (NCBI taxonomy): Eukaryota > Metazoa > Chordata > Mammalia > Artiodactyla > Cervidae > Dama > Dama dama. The sequence continues at coordinate 14,062,660 of NC_083686.1, read as the reverse complement.
CTTTCTCAGTTCTGGTGCTTTTGTGCTTAAAACAAACCTGCAGAAATGTCCACAGACAGCCAGACCTGAGGTTGCCATGGCTGTTGGGCGCTTCTGTTTTCACCTATGGATTCGATCATCTTCTCAGCCTTTGACCTTTGTGGCTCCCTGCTCCTTAAAGATGACAGAAGACACAGCCATTGCTCTGTGACATCCAGTACGGATGCTCCTCTGTGATTCCGGCCCCCGTAGGTCTACTGAACCCCCACAAGGCGTGCTGGGAGCTCTGTAAGGTTCACAGTGCAGTGAGCTAGACCAGACCTAGTGGTTTGGGTGGAGGCCAGAGGGGACCACTGAGGCAGGCAAGGGGCACAAAGTCAGGGTGCAAGAGACAGACCCCACTTTATGCTTTTTATATATTTAAAAAATTTTTTATTTTATTTTTAACTGGAGGATAATTACTTTACAATATTGTGATGGTTCCTATCATACATCAACATCCGAGCCACAGGCATACATACACAAGTCCTCCCTCTTACACTTCCTTCCCCACCCCACCCCTCTAGGTTGTCACAGAGCACTGGCTTGGGTTCCTTGCATCATCCAGCAAACTTCTGGTGGCTATCCATTTTACATATGGTAGTGTACATGCTAAGTCACCTCAGTCGTGTCCGACTCTTTGAGACCCTATGCACCATAGCCCGCCAGGCTCCTCTGTCCATGGGATTCTCCAGGCAAGAATACTGGAGTGGGTTGCCATTTCCTTCTCCAGGGGATCTTCTTGACCCAGGGATCAAACCTGGGTCTCTTTATGTCTCCTGCATTGGCAGATGGGTTCTTTACCACTAGCACCACCTGGGAAGCCCAATGCATATGTTTCAATATTATTCTCTATGCTTTTCTATCTTACCTTCTGTCTGATCCCTAGCAGCAGAGATGCCGGTTCAATTGAGAAAGAATTCCTGCCACATACCTGGGGAAGTGCAGGGTGCCACCCAGGTCCCTGCTGAGAGTTTGGGGTACATCTTCTTTCAATCCCTCTGCCTCATTTCCCCCAAATATTAGGTCCATATCCCTGTTCATTAAAGACAATACAGAATCTCACTGCTTTAGTTTAAGTAGGAAATCAAGTATTGAATTTTTTTTTCTTTACTCCAGGCATCTGAGAGAAGAGGGAAATGTCACTGATTTAATTTGGGGCTTAACAAAGAAACATTATGAATGCTGGTATCTGCAGAAATAAAGGTGTCAGTGTAATTACTATTACCAGGTACAAAACACAATTTTGTGAGATGACCAATCAGAATTCAGAGGTTTTAGAGGCTAAAGGTGACCCATCAGGAGGCCTGCTCACCACTGCAGGGAGCAAAATCCTGGAGAAACCCACAGCTCGCCTTGCCCGCCCTTTCTCCAAGCCCTGCTGTGTCTTCCCATTGCCCACAGGATGATGCCCTTCCCCTGGTTTACAGTTCCTGGCTCACACCTTTCTCAGCTTCCGTGACCTTCAGCTCATCGCTGCCCCAGGGCCTTTGCACATGATATAACTTCTGCCTGGAGTTCTCCTCCCTGGTATCTCACTTCATTCACATCTATGCTCAGATGTTCTCTCCCATAGAGGCCCCGTCCGTCCAAATCACCAGCCGCCTGTTCTCCCTGTCTCCTCACTTGCTTTGTCTTTCTTCCCAGCACTCACCACTCCCCCACAGTATTGCATGTCACTGAGCTATACTGTCTGTCTCTGGGAGGAGAATGGGGGCCCCAGTAGAATGGCGGCCTTGCTCAATGCAGCATCCCAGGCCCTCAAACAGTGCCTGGCTATGATGGGCACTCAGCATGGACTGGCTAAGTGAGAGAACGAATGCATGCCTGCAGACATGAGCACGTGAGACCATCAGATTGGCCTTGAAATGTTCCCAGCCACGCTGCAGGAGCTGTAATTCTGGGAAAGGCAGGAGCAGTGTCGACCTTGGACAAGTGGGAAACTGGGTTCTCAGATGGGGTGTAAGGGGCTGGGACAGACTGGGCAATTGGCATATAGGATGTCCCCAGTAGGTGGGGCTCTCTAATGAGCCTCTGGGGACACATGATCAGCTTTCTGCTCCCTGTTTGAAGCCTGGAGGCTCATAGCAGGCCAGCAGGCAGGACAGTCACTCCGGTGGTGCCTGTGGGGACAGCTGGACAGGTCGTCAAATGCTTGAGTCCTTCTAGACTGACTGTGAATGGCTGCCCACTCACCCCCCATCCTCTTCCCTGAGCCGGAGCCATCCATGGCTCGGGTCCTAATTGGTCATCAGGGACCCTCATGTCCATCCTGCTGCAGGCCAGGCCACTACAGGGTCTGATTGGCCAGTGAGGGTGTTGGTCAGCAAACTGGTGGGACAGCCAGCAACAGACGTGAGCCTGGAAGAGCTCGTCCCGCTGCACAGGGACCTGTGTGTGTCAGGAAGCCCTGGTTATGGAGGCGGCAGGGAGGGGACACTGCGTGGGGACCCTGCTCTGGGGCGTCTGGTAGGGGCAGGAAGCTCTAGCCTTCAGGGGCCAGGGAAGCAACGTCCTGTGTGGAGCAGGGGGCCTGCAGTAATGGGAGGTGGGAGGCCAACAGGACTCACAGGTTGTACCTGTGGCGGCGAGATCTGATTTTGCTGCAACCCCATGGCAGCCGAACAACACACCTCAGCGTGGGATTCGGTCATGTGTGCCCAGCACACCAGGAGCAGAGGCCCCTGAGCCAGTTAGAACCGCAGAGGGTGCCCCGCCTGGTCCAGAGCGTGGTCCAGCGCCTTCGAGGATGCCCGAGGCCTTGCGGGCCTGGAGTTCAGAATCGCCAGCAGGGGGCAGCAGACAGCAGCACAGTGAGCACCGCCACTCCACCACTTCCAGCTCTGAGACCTCCTGCACGGCTTTTAACCATCCATGCCTCCGTTCCTTTGGCTATAAGATGGGAATATTAATGGCACCGACCTGACATTTTTATTGGGGGGTTCAGTTCAGTTCAGTCGCTCAGTCGTGTGTGACTCTTTGCGACCTCATGGCCTGCAGCAAGCCAGGTTTCCCTGTCCGTCACCAACTGCTGGAGTTTACTCAAACTCATGTCCCTCGAGTCGGTAATGCCATCCAACCATCTCATCCTCTGTCGTCCCCTTCTCCTCCTGTTTTCAATCTTTCCCAGCATCAGGACCTTTTCCAATGAGTCAGTTCTTCGCATCAGGTGGCCAAAGTGTTGGGGGATTAGATAAGGTCATGTTCGGGAAAGTTCAGCGCAGAATCTGGCTCAGAGTAGATACTCCATAAATGTTGTTCCAAGAGCTGGTTCTTCCCTCTTTGGAGGATTCATTCGGGCCTGTGCCTGCCGGTATTTAGCTATAGGTTTGATGAGTGAATAAACGACTGCATGACCCCAGGGTGGAAGTGGAGCCGTCTGTTGTTCGAATCTCACAGGTGGGAGCAGCCCAGTGACCTGGTTGTTTCTGTCTCCGCAGTATTTGAAGAGCCGGAGGATCCCAGTAACCGCTCCTTCTTCTCCGAAATCATTTCCTCCGTGTCAGACGTGAAGTTCAGCCACAGCGGCCGGTACATGCTCACCCGCGATTACCTCACGGTCAAGGTCTGGGACCTGAACATGGAGGCGCGGCCCATAGAGACCTACCAGGTGGGTGCTGCGACCCGCAAAACCTGGGGGCCCGTGTGTGGGTGGGGGACCCCCAGCCCTCCCCTGTGCCTTTGCACGGAGGGGCTCTCCCAGCTATCGGTGGCTTTTCATCAGCCCATTTTGCAGGTGAAAACACTGAGGCTCAAGAAATCAGGCAGCTCATCTCAGGTAGCTCAGCCCAGGGGCAAGCTCAGCCTCGCCTCATGGGGGCGCTGTGGGTCCTGTGCTTGCTGGCTCCTGCTGGGAGGCAGGGCTGTGACTAGGCCTTCAGTTTAGGCCCCAGGAGACAAAGATGAACCTCACACTGGGCTCAATTTGAGGGTGCAGATGACAGCTTCCCTCCCGTGGAGCCAGTGTCTGCAGTCCTACCATTAAGGCAAGCTAAGCACTGCCCTTTCCCAGGGAGCATCCCTAGCTAGTGATGCCATGGTGAAATGGGAGCTTGGTACATTTCTAAATCCTCAGTGCAGGCTTTTTCAGCCAGGCCTATAGGATGAAGGCTGGAACACCTGCCTGGAAAGTTGTTTATTATTTTTCTATCATGATTCATCCATATATGAGGGGATGGAAGACAAAATTCATGTGATGTTACAATTTGGTAAGAATACAGGACTGTTTTAAAGCTGTTTTAAAGCTGCTCCAGTTATGTCTCTAGCTGGGGCAATCTTGGAGGCTTCTTGGAGGAGGTGACATTTGTTCTGAACCTTGTAGGAATCGGTCATGCAGGTAAGAGTGGGAAAACACCCCATCAGAAGACCCAGACAAATTCTCACAGTGTCACCAAGTATTAGGTGCACACAGGGAGCTGCATACACTTATCACCTCTCGTCCTTACTGCCCCTGTGAAGAGGGCGCCATGGGCCCCCTTTGCAGGAAGGAACCTGGGGTGCTGAAAGGTGATGATATGGGGAGCTGCCTCACAGCTGGGCAGTGACAGACTCAGAGCTCAGATGGGAGCCCTACAGCCCCCTTCCCTGTCCTCCATCCTGCCAAGGCCTGGGGTACAGCATGTCCAGAGAGAGGGAGGGCCCCCCTGGGAAGGGGCACAGAGCTGAGAGGGGAGGATTGGGGTTCAGAGTCTGATCTTGGACATGTATGCTCCTAGCAGCCCCATGCCCACAACGATGTCTCGGAAGGTCCTGGTGCACCACCGCCCCCCCCCGCCCCCCCCAGCTTCCTCAGGACAGTGGATTCATGAAAGGGCTCCTTTGTTAGCCACGTGTGTTTACCAGAAGTCCTGCCACTCCCTCCAGTTCTGAACCAGGCCGGGCCTCCTGCTCCCATGGCACAACCCAGAAATGGATCAGCTCCTCCTCTGACCCTCAGGAGTGGCAAGGGCCAAAGATTGGATCAGGAATGACATAAACCCTGCTCAGGACTGTGGGGATGACTGTCTGATGCCTTCCTAGAGCCTGTCTAGGGACATGACTGTTCCAACCCCCTTAGCACCGCCGCCCCCCACCCCCCATCACCAGCCTTTCATGTCCCTAGAGTCAGCAAAGGCCCACAGACCCTGAAACTAGATGTTGAATATGAGCATTTTGGCGGGGGAGGGCCCAGAGCCTTCAGATTCTCAAAGCACATGAGGACCCAATAAAGCAGGAGAATCGCTGCTCTAAAGGACAAGGCCCAAGGCCGGTTGCTTGGCTTCTGGCCCCAATGACCTCTTGATTCTAAAATAGCAATAGCTACATAAAACCAACATAGTAGCTAATATTTTTAGTTGTTGTGCACTAGAAATTGTGTATTGCAGATTTGTATTTGGCTGACTTGCAGTACTGAATAGATAAGGGCTTTCCTCTCTTTACAAGAAGCTGGGGTGTCCCAGAAGAGTGAGTGGCTTTGTGACCCATTCAGTGTCCCAACAGCTACTTTGGTGATTTAGTTCCCCATCATTTGCATGTTGGTTTTCTACCTTCCTGAGTGATACCTCATGGTGGGAAAATGGCTGCCACAACTCCAGGAACTATGCCAATCTTCCAGGCAGGAAATAAGAGGACATGTGAAAGGCTGTGCTGGTTGGATCTGTGGCATATTTTATCAGGAACACAAAAGCTTCCCCAGAACACTCCTCAGAAGACCTGTTATAACTCATTGGCTAGGATGAGCCCATGACCAGACTGGTAAAATTAGTAGTTTTATGGCCTCTGTGGTTGAAGAAGGCAGGGAGAAAGGGGTGTTGAGCCAGCCAGCCCTCAGCACGTGCTGCACTGATCTAAGACCTTGGCACACTTTCCTCTTCTAAGCCTCCCAGCTTCCCTGGGAGGTGGGGACGGTGTTCTCTCGATCCCATTTCATTTGGAGAAAACTGAGTTAAATGGCATATCTGTGGTGGTAGAGTAGCAAGCAACAGACCTTAGGTCGGTGCTCACATCTTCCTTACACCAGAGCCCACACCCTTCCTCACCCTGCCACCAGAGGGCAGGAGGCACTCCGTGTGCAGGAGACGACAGCACGTGTGTTTGGACAAGGGCATCAGTGAGGCTGCCTTGACTGCATGGAGCTCACACAAACATGCAACCTGGAGGGGTGAACATGAGCACCTTACAACCTGTGGCCGGGAATGAGGTCAGGCCTCATTTATCCCATTCATCTTAGTCGTTACATTTAGTCATTTAGTCTGGGCTCAGAGGGAGGGTAAGAGCCACCACCTCACCCTCCAGGGTCCCAGACGACAGGAACACAGTGAACCTGAGCTTGGCGTGGCCATGGGTCAGGAGACCCCAGGCCACAGACACACCATAGGAGAGGCACCGAGGGCTCTTAAGGAAGCAGAGTGGAGAAAGGGGAACGGCTGGGGGAGGGACCCCGCTATTTCTTTCAGACACGTGGCCCACCTGGGGAGCCCAGCCACACCATCTCCAGTTGCCTCTAATACCAGTTGTTTATTTTTTAAAACTGTATTGAGGTCCTGTGATATGCCAGGCCCTCTGCACCCCACTGGGAAGTTGTTGGGGAATGAGACAAATAGATCTTGCCGGAGGGCCATCCATTCCAGCAGGGAAGATGGCCAGAAACCAAGCAAACAGACAGATGGAATAATCACAGGCTTCCCAAAGGATGACAAATAAACCAGAGGCTGAGGCAGAGGAAACAGGGGCGCTGAAGCCTAGGAGAAATAAGGGCGTGAGCCCTCTGCAGGGAGGGTGTTCCGGAGGCGGGAACAGCAGGTGCCAAGGCCCTGAGGCAGGAATGTGGTTAGTGCATGCAAGGAATGGTGAGGAACCGGCTGGAGCAGAGTTAACTACGGAGGGAAGAAAAGCCTGAGGTCAGAGAGGTGACCAGGGGGACTTGTGTGCCCTGGAGGGCTTTGAGTAGAGGCGTGACATGGTCCAGCTTAGTTTCCAAGGAATCCCCCTCACTGCCTATAAGACAGATCGGGGCTGGGGGGTGTGGAGAGCAGACACAGAGCTACAAGGAGAGTTTTTGCAGTAAGCTGGGTTGGGGTGCTTGGAGCAGGCTGGCAGCGTAGGACGGATGTGGTGAGAAGGAACTGGCCCTGGATCACTTTGAATTCTGGACAAGCTGAATGTAGGTATGAGAGATAAGGAAAAACGTGGTCATTTATAGCCTTGTACCAGTGGAAGGATGCGGGATAGAAGGACGACCAGGGCTCAGCCATGCTCAGCCTTGAGGGGTCTCTGCCCCGTCCTTGTAGGCTGCTAGACAGTCCAGTGTGAGCTTCTGGGAGAGAGGTCCTGGCTGGAGAGAAACATCTGAGTGATGTCAGCCTGGGGACAGGATTTAAAACAAGAGCTAGGTCGGGTGGGAAGAGAAGGGCGGGAGAGCAAGCTTTGTGGGCGGGCCAGGCAGGGAACCTTCTCTGGGGAGGGGTGTGTTGGCCAAGGCCTGAGGAAGTCTTGAGTTAAGAACCTTCCAGTCTGTCAGAAAAAGCCAATATTGAAAAGCAATTATCCTTCAATTAAAAATAAATAAATAAAAGCTGCCTGAAAATAACAAAAATCACAATCATGAAAAAATAAAAAAGAATTAAAATTGATTCTCAGACCTAAAAAAGAAAGAAACCTCCAGGCTGTGGGGTCAATATAAACACAAAGTCAGGGCAAGAGCCTCAGGTGCCCCATGGAAAGAGTCAGAGAGGGATGTGTAGCCTGGGGAAATCCAGGGAGGCTGTCGGAGGAGGCATTCAGTGTGCTTAGCTGCTCAGTCGTGTCCGACTCTCTGCAACCCAGTGGACTGTAGCCCGCCCGGCTTCTCTGTCCATGGGATTCTCCGGGCAAGAATAACTAGAGTGGATAGCCATTCCCTTCTCCAGGGGATCTTCTAAGACCCAGGGATTGAACCCATGCCTCTAGCATCTCCTGCATTGGCGGGGGTGGGATGGGGGGTGGTTCTTTACCACTATTACCACCTGGGAAGCCCTGCTGGAGGAAGAGACCTCCTCTAAAGCTGAGGTTTTTTTAAGATGAATAAGAGATACCCAGACAGAAGTGGATGAAAACCTGCTTTTTCTTCCCCCCTCCACCATCACTGCCTAGCAGGAGTTGGACATTTCTCTCCATCCCTCTGTAGTTAACTGGGGTCACAGATAGCTACCTGGTGCTTTGCCCTGCCTCCGTCTCCTGGAATCCTCACACTCTTCTCCAGGGGTGGGGGTCTCATGACCCCCTTTTCAGACAGGAAACCTGAGGCTCCAGGCAGCTAAGTGACTCCAGTGGGTCATGAAGATGCACAGAGCCAGGAGTTGAGGCTTCATGTTACCCATTTACCCGCCCCTCCCCCACACAGGTGACTCAGTGGTAAGAGAACCCGCCTGCCAATGTAGGAGACTCAAGAGACATGGGTTCCATCCCTGGATCCGGAAGATCCCCCGCAGTAGGAAATGGAACCCCCACCAGTATTCTTGCCTGGAAAATTCCATGGACAGAGGAGCCTGGCGGGCTGCAGGCTATGGGGTCGGCAAGAGTTGGACATGACTCAGCACATATGCACTCCCCCCACCCAGAGGCCAGGGCCATGTCCCTGCAGACAGCCAGCACCCAGGAGGCCCCGTGGGTACAGAGCTTGCGGGATCCGGTCACCAACTCTCCTGTGGTGTCACGTTACCCTGCGAGAGGATCCTGGTCTTCCACTTGTAAGCTGTGTGACCTCAGGCCAGTTACTTAACCTCTGTGAGCCTCAGTGCCTCATCTATAAACAGGACAGATAGCACCTACTGCGATCACACTTGAGAGACCTGTGTGAACGTCCCCTTTTTCTCCATGATGGTCACCAATGTGCTCACAGTGACCACTGTCCTCTAAAGACAAGACCCTATACCCATCATTTACATTTGATCCCAGAACAGCCCATGAGGTGTGTGCTCTTATCACTTTAAGGAGGAACAGACCTCAGAGAGAAGTCACTGTCTAGGGTCACACAGCCAGGGAGGGGCAGAGCCAGGATGTGGTTCCCTTCATCACTGTGACTGTCCCCTGTCTGGCCACAGCTCAGGGGTTGGCCATGTGCCAGGCTGTGGACCCTTGCCAGTGATCAGGGCTGAGTCAGGAGTGCCATCCAGACCCCAGAGGGCACAGCCCTGCTCAGTGAGACCCTCCTCATGGAGGGGGAACCAGGACTCTCCAGGCACCCCCTTAACTCACCCCATCATCCCCTTCTTTCACCAGGTCCACGATTACCTTCGGAGCAAACTCTGTTCCCTGTACGAGAACGACTGCATTTTTGACAAGTTCGAATGCGCCTGGAATGGGAGTGACAGGTAACCTCAGACCTTGGACCTTGGCCCTGCGGGCCCGGTTGCTAATCTGGCGTGGGGGGTTGGGGGAACATTCAGTGTGCTTAGAATTCCCTGTTATCCAGCCAAAGGAATCAAGGTGTTCCAAGGAGCCCCAGCCTTTCTTGTAAGCAGGCTCAAGCTCTCAACTCTCAAGTTCAAGGATGGAAATGAAACTTCACATTCTGAAACATCCGTTTGGAGCCCCGTTCTCCTGAACGGTAGTGGAAGCATCTCCAGACAGTTCTGGGTGCCTCACCACGCAGCCTCTTCCCCAGGTTGTCAAGAGTGAGGGGTATATCAGTGCCAGGTCCCCCGAGGGGCAGAAGGCTTTAGCCACTGGTCTACACCCGCCTCCAGCTATTATGGCTTCTGCTTCCCGCCCACAGGGGCTCCAGAGAGCGCTTCCAGCTCCTGCATCTTCTGGGACTAGGGGGCTTCCACAGGTGTACCTGCCCCTCACAGCCCTGCCCACCCGGGAAATGGACCTGAGCCTGACTTGAGCTCCTGTTTCCCCATCACGCGGCTCAGCCCAGGGCAAGCGTGGACAGGACAGGGAAGGTCCGCAGCAGGGACTCGGGGAACCAGACCACACGGGGATGAAAACCACACTGGGCCGGGACGTCAGCACATCACCGGTCACACTTCACAACCGAAGCAGGGCTGTGATGGTTGAGGAGGGGCAGAGTGCAAGCTGGCAGTGGACTCCATCAGTCCCAAGTGTCCAACCATAAGAAGGCTGGGATCTAAGTGTGGCTGGCATCGCCGTGGTCCGATGAGAACCTCTGTGCTATGAGGCCGTGTGGCTATGAGCACAGGCCCCCTGGGACCATCGGGGAAGGCGGGTGGGGGGAGTGGCAGGACCACAGGGACAAGACCTGAAGGGCACCCCTAGGAGCAGGCTGGCCCCAAGTGGGACCAAGCTGCTGTGTCCGAGGGTGGGGGACCCCCTGGGCTGCTGCCAACATCCTCGGGTTCACTTGGCTGAGGGATCTCCACGTAGACAGTGCTCTCATAGGGACTGGGATGGTGGGCACAGGGGGTCCACTGAAGGATGCTCAGAAAAGCAGGTGGAGGCCCTGGCCTGGGACTGGACTGATGCGGCTGGGTCAGGGGGACACGGCGCTCCCTCTGGGGGCTTGCAGCCGGGCTGACACATTGAGGGTCCCCCAGTGAACACCGGCAGCAGGTCTGGGGGTCTCCTAGAGCCTCAGAAGACAGACTTACTGCTGGAAAGAGGGGATCCCAACACTGCTCCGTGCGTGTCTGTCTGTCCGTGTTGGGCTCCCTACTGGTTGTGACCATTGCCCGCCCTTCCTCCACGCCACCACCAGGGGGCAGCCATGAACAGTGAATGCTGGGCCTCCAGAGACGGGAGCGCCTTCTCTTCCTGGCTTCCCCGTGCCCAGCCTGCAGCTCAGCTGTCCGGCCTCTCACCCACCTCTTCCTGCCATGCCAGCCACCCCAGCCCTGGTAGTCCCTGCCACCCACCTCCACAACCCACTCTGCTCCCACCCCCTGGAACCCAGACCACATTACACCTGGCTCACTCCTGCTGTCACTTCAAATGACTGACTCAACCCAAGGCCACCTTCTCCAGGAAGCCCTCAGGGTGGTCCTCTCCATCTCGACACCCTCAGCCTCCTGGGTTTTCCTTCTGTGTCTTTGCGTTTATTACACATTTTCACCTTGCCTCTTCCCCACTGGCTGCAGTGCCCCTGGGAGTGGGACTGTAGCTCAGCTCATTCTAAGCCCCTGACTTGAAGCCTCAAGACTGTCCAGTCAATAACTGTTGACCTTCTGGAAGGCAAAGAGATGTGCCACTTCCTTCCACTTCATCGCAAGCATCCTGTGAGCCCAGCAAGCCCCATAGAGGAGGGGTGTGTGTGTGTGTGTGTGTGTGTGTGTGTGTGTGTGTGTTAGTCACTCTGTTGTATCTGATTCTTTTTGACCCATGGACTGTAGCCCATCAGGCTCCTCTGTCCATGGAATTCTCCAGGCAAGAATACTGGAGTGGGTTGCCATTCCCTTCTCCAGAGGATCTCCCCGACCCAGGGATTGAACCCAGGTCTCCTGCATTGCAGACAGATTCTTTACTGTCTGAGCCTCCAGGAAAGCCCATAGAGGAGGATCCCAAGATAAATAAAGCCTGATCCCTGCCTTCCAAGAGCTCAGAGGCTAAGAGGAGAAGCAAGTACGCCCTTCAGGGCCCCGCCCCCCGTGCAGACCAAAGCCAACCTTCTGAATGCTGTAGCTCAGCATTTCCTGTCCTTCTTATGTTGGGAAACTTCCAGCATCCCAACTGTATGCGTGGCAGCAAAGAGCTAGTGGACATCTGTTAACACTCACGGTGCCTCTTACCCAACTCCAGCAAGGCTCGAATGGGCAGCCTGGGGGACAGGAAAGAGCGGAGGCTCTTGGATCCAACACCCTGGATTTCCAGACCACACTCTACCAGGCTCCAGCTACTTACTTAATTGTTGTTCAGTCGCTCAGTCGTGTCCCACTCTTTGCGACCCCATGGACTGCAGCACTCCAGGCTTCCCTGTCCTTCACTATCTCCTGGAGCTTGCTCAAACTCATATCCATTGAGTTGATGATGCCATCCAACTATCTTATCCTCTTTCTCCTTCTCCTCCTGCCTTCAGTCTTTCCCAAGCTGATCTCTGAGTCTGCTCACATGGAAAGCGGTTCGAATAAACCACGTCTTTCAAGGGCTGCTTTGAGGATGAGACCTTGTGTGTGATGCTCCTGGCAAGGTCATGCTCTGTATTGGCAGTAGACGGTCCACTGATTGGTGCACATGGGCCTGTTGTCTGTCTTGTCTTAAAGAACCCCGCTGAGCCTTCGAGACCCACCTCAAGTGCCATCTCGTCTAGGAAGTTCTCCTTGATTCATTCTGCCTGGGAAAAGGGGATTTGTGTCAACTGAGCATCTTCCAGCTTCCCTGGTGGCTCAGATGGTAAAGAATCTCCTTGCAATGCAGGAGACCCAGGTTTGCTTCCTGGGCTGGGAAGATCCCCTGGAGAAGGGAATGGCAACCCACTCCAGTACTCTTGCCTGGAGAATCCCATGGAGAGAGGAGCCTGGCAGGCTGCAGGCCACAGAGTCTCCACGAGTTGGACATGATTGAGCGACTAACACTTTAAGCATCTTCCAGTTGCAGGAATCAGACAAGCCTGAGTTTGTCCTGATAAGTTCCAGCAAGACTATCTTAGAGCTCACGCTGTACCTTTGGGGCCATTTCTTCTCTGTCCAAGCCCATCTCGGAGCCTCCCTGCTTCTTACACACTAGGTTCTTCCTCCCTGACTATGGCTGGCTCCCCCTTGCAGTTAGGGATGGTGACCCCAAATAGTCCCCCTTCCTTTGTCCTTCCGGACCACAATTTCACTTCTAGGTATATGGAAAAATTCTCAGAGAAGGATCTGATTGGGTTTGTTGGGGTCACATGCTCACTTTTGCACCCATTCAGCATGGACAGGATCTGTTGCACGCCACAGTTGGCCAGAAGGGGGCCATGATTGACAGACCCTCCAGCCCCACAGGGATGGGGCAGGAGTCTTTCCCAGTGGAAAGAAGAGAGGCCGAAGACCAGGGCAGCCAAGGCTGTGATCCTCAGGTGCAGACGAGGAAAACGAGACTGGCAGAGGTGAAGCAACTTGCTTAGGTGCAAGCCAGGGTAGGGACTCCCCCTTTCCCTGTTAAAAGAACCTTCTGGGCATGTTAGAGCATGCCTAAGAATGGGAGCGATGGGTCAGTCTGACCTGGCGTGGTTTGCAGGATGCTGGGACCGGGTGGTCCGAGGTGGAAGACCTCCCTCTGCCGGTGTTTGGGGGTCTCCCTCCTCCCCAGGGGTGTCCTCTGGATCCCGCACCTGAATGGAAGGAGGATTAGCAGCGGTGTGGCTTGCAAACGACTTTAATGATCTCGCTCTCCCTTCCCTGGTGGCTCAGGAGAAGGGTGGGTGTGGTGTGACAGTGCCCACTGGCTTCCGTGAACTGCTCCCTGGAGAACCAGGGGGCTGCCTTCTCCCTTCTCTTGCCCCTGCAGGCACAGAGGGAAGGGTGAGGCCCCCCAGCCCAGCCCCTCGGCAGGCAGCACCCTTCTCTGGGAATCCGTCACCCACTCCCTCCTTCTGCTTCCATAGTCTTGGGCTCCTAGTCAGACAGGTGGGCCACAGGGATGGTTAGAATCCATAAATGTTGTTCATTGTTCCACCACTAAGTCATGTCCAATTCTTTGTAACCCCATGGATGGCAGCACACCAGGCTTCCCTGTCCTTCACTATCTCCTGAAGTTTGTTCAAACTCATGTCCTTTGAGTCGGTGATGCCATCCAACCATCTCATCCTCTGTGACTTCAACATCAGTCCTTCCAATGAATATTCAGGGTTGATTTCCTTAAGGTTTGACTGGTTTGATCTCCTTGCTGCCCAAGGGACTCTCAAGAGTCTTCTCTAGCACCATAAATACCTGTTAGCATTTAACACATAAGAGGAGATGGAATTTACTGAGCCCAGCACTGTTCTAAGCGTTTTAGCATATTATCTAGTCCATTCTTGGGGCTATTCTCACCAGGGGCTGGGGTCCCTCGTCACTCCGTCTTACAGATGGGAAACCGCACGGGCCAGCCCCGTGACCCCGCCTGCAGAGCCCTACCCCAGTGCTCACCAGCTGGAGCTGTGACAGGGCATCTGGTGGGGTCCCGGGCAGGCCCCCTCTTGTCTGCTGAGCCAGACAGGCCTGGTGGGATTGCTGCCCTGGGTCTGGAGGTCAGAGTCCATCCTGGCTGGTGACCCCTAGGCCTGAGGATTCTCTCTGCAGGGGTGCACATGCACACACACACACACACACACACATTGGTACCTCACCCACCTCGCCCTCTCTCCTCCCTGCCTCTGCCTCCTCCTCGCTCACCTTGCTCACCCTCCTTGCTCACCTGTCAGCAGGCGCTGCCTGGGCGGGGGCCCAGGCCTCTCCCCAGCCCTGCAAGCCCTCCTGGCCGTGCTCACTGCCCCGCTGGCTGTCCTGCACATGGAGACTCTGACCCAGTTTCCTCATACCCACAGGGTACCCGGGTCTCTGCCACCCCGCTCCCCTGCCCACCTCTCCTCATTCACAGCCCTGCTGTGTCTGAGAGGCAGGAAGAAGGGGCAACGGACGGTGCAACCTGGGCAGCGGTCCCCTGTGTCATCTCCCAAGCTCTGTGGGGTCGCCCCTGAGAGTCTGCTTGTGGTGGCCAGTGTCAACTTGTCCATGCACCCCTCTGTTCCCCCACCCCATCCCCTGGCCTTGGGATGCTTGGGCGCTGGGTGGTAGGATGGCCCCTCTGCTGACTTCACTCCACCCTCCTCCAGCCTGTCCTCCAGCCTGAACACAGGTGCCCCACGGCTGGCAGAGCTGCTGGTTAAGGGGTAGGCACTGCGGTGATGAATGCATTCCAGCAGCAGAGGATGAGCTGGTTAGATGGCACCACTGACGCAATGGACAGGAATCTAAACAAACTACGGAAGATAGTGGAGGACAGAGGAGCCTGTTGGGCTACAGTCCACAGTGTCACAGAGTCAGAAAAAACTTAGCAACTTGAATAGCAACAACACTCGGCGATGACCGGGCCAAGGGTCACATGCCTGGACCCCAAGGGGCAACCGCTGGCACACCCAGCATCCCTAGGTCAGCCCCAGAGACCCAGACTTGGGCTTCAGTGACTTTCAGGCGCCAGATCCTCTCTGCTTTGCGGGCGTCTTCAGGCTCAGCCCTCTCCCTGTCCCACACTGGGGGAGTCACACTGTCAGGAATCCTCATGGGTCATAACTTAGGTGACATAGGAGCCCACCCAGTCTTCGGGGTGAGCTGACATCAGGGGAGAGAAGAGAGGCCACTTTGGGAAGGAGAGCGCCGAGGGCACCCTCTCCACCAACCAGCCGGCAGCCAGCGGGCCAGGAGGGGCGGGTTCCTCACGCCCACCAGCGACTTGTCATTTCATTGTCTCAACAACACTCAGATCTATTCACACCAATTAAGATTTTAAAACAGAAAAGAATAGAGTCAGAAAGTACATTAGAATTCTCTGCCCACCCTCCCTTCACCTCCAGGGATTAGACGAGTCTCTTAAAAAGGAGAACCATTTGACTGCCAGCCCCACCCCACCCCATCGCTCCCCCACATAGTGTCAGAAAAGCCGCTCCACTCACCCCCGGTCTGTCCCCTATCCGTGTGGGGTGGGGGGTGGAGGGGGACCGGGCAGAGCATTTCATGCCCCTCTAAGACTTAAGTTCAGTTCAGTTGCTCAGTTGTGTCCGACTCTTTGTGCCCTCATGGACTGCAGCACGGCAGGCTTCCCTGTCCATCACCAACTCCCAGAGTCTACTCAGATTCATGTCCATTGAGTCGGTGATGGCATCCAACCATCTCATCCTGTGTCATCCCCTTCTCCTCCCACCTTCAATCTTTCTCAGAATCAGGATCTTTTCCAATGAGTCAGTTCTTCGCATCGGGTAGCCAAAGTATTGGAGTTTCAGCTTCAGCATCAGTGCTTCCAATGAACACCCAAGACTGATTTCCTTTAGGATGGACTGGTTGGATCTCCTTGCAGTCCAAGGGACTCTCAAGAGTCTTCTCCAACACCACAGTTCAAAAACATCAATTCTTCAGCCCTCAGCTTTCTTTATGGTCCAATGTATGGAGTCATCCATACATGACTCCTAGAAAAACCAGAACTTTGACTAGACGGACCTTTGTTGGCAAAGTAATGTCTCTGCTTTTTAATGCTGTCTAGGTTGGTCATAACTTTTCTTCCAAGTGTGGCCATAACTGTGAGTGACCCTTCCATGGCATTCGCTTATTCATTCGGTCAGTCATTTGTTCATTCATTCATTCATTCGGCAGATACTCAGTGCACTAACACCTATGAGGGGCTAACACCTTCTGAACCTGTGGGTCTGGCCATGACTAAGAGAAGCTTCTGGCCCTTCAGTCCATTTGGTTAACAAAGCATTTACTGCGTCCTTAATCTTCATGGGTTGGGGGCGGGGGTGGGGCGTTTCCTCTGCTTGGTCAGCTCCTGTTGGCTGTTGCTGGGGGTTGTCTTTCCTTCAAGGACCACTTACCCCTAGGAGGGCCAAGCCAGGCCCTGGGGACTCAAACAAGACACACGTGTCCCAGGGGCCCCCGCCTGGTGTGGAGACAGATGCTTGCCTGTGGATGATTGATTAGTGTTTCGAGGTGAGCCCAGAGGTGTCCTCCACCCCGCCCCCAACTCCTCCAGCTCCCGTCTCCACCTTCCTCCTCCTAAGAGACTGTGCCTGGATGTTGACCCCGTGGGGCATCCACAGGCTTGTGTGCCCACTGGCCTCTGGCTGGGTTTAACCATGGGGGACAGTAGAAGGAGACTGAGGGTGATGAGAGAGGCCGGATCGTTTATCCCCCTGTTCCCTGTCATCTTGGCTAACCGTGTCCCCCAGAGCACAGCTTCCTTCAGAGGACAGCCCCCTTCACACAGATTTCTGTGTCTCTGGTTCTTTCTCTCTCTCTTTCCTGTGACTCCTCCCTCCCCTCATGTCTCAGGCCCGGGGTGGGGGGGGCGGGGCGGGTTTCAAAACCGACAAATGTACCAGTCCCCAGGCACAGCATTTTCGCTTAGAACCTTCCAGAACATGTGTGAGCAGTCCTTTTATGGAGCTCCTCTCCAACCACCCTGTTGGCATGTGCCCTCTGCCCCCCACTGGGGCCTTAGCAAGCCTAGCCCCCCTTCTGCCTGGATGCCCCCCAGAACAGCCTTGGAAGAGCCACTTTATGCAAGGGGTGTTCCATCTTTACGGCCCCCAAACACCCACCCACACATCTCTGAACCACCCATCTCTGAGAGAGTTTGGGTGTCAAGAGGAGGTGGCGCCGATCACTAACACTGCAGTTGTGGCTCTGGCAGAAGGTCATGGGTGCACGGCGTCTCCAGGAAACACACAGCCTGGGCAGAGAGCCACTCGTGGGCTGGAACCAAAAGAGAGCTCCTGGCCCAGACTCGCCAGGCCCCAAGCCCAGGAAAATGTCCTTTCTGTAAAGGATCAGAGCTCAGAGGGGCAGATTGATCGGTGAGAAAGGAGACACAGTGCTGTGTTCTCGCATGGGGAGACAGATGTCCCCCTCCCCTCCGCCCTCTGCCAGGGGGACCCCTCTCCCTGAGAAGCGTTAGTGACCAGGCAGGGGCCTCCCTCCCCAACCCACATCCAGGTCACCCCCACCCAGCAGGACCGACATAAGAGATGGTCCACAGGTGAGTTCAGTTCAGTCGCTCAGTCGTGTCTGACTCTTTGCGACCCCATGAACCACAGCATGCCAGGCCTCCCTGTCCATCACCAACTCTCGGAGTTTACCTAAACTTATGTGCATTGAGTCGGTGATGCCATCCAACCATCCCATCCTCTGTCATTCCCTTCTCCTCCTGCCCTTAATCTTTCCCAGCATCAGGGTCTTTTGAAATGAGTCAGCTCTTCGCATGAGGTGGCCAAAGTATTGGAGCTTCAGCTTCAGCATCAGTGCTTCCAATGAACAACCAGGACTGATCTCATTTAGGATGGACTGGTTGGATCTCCTTGCAGTCCAAGGGACTCTCAAGAGTCTTCTCCAACACCACAGTTCAAAAGCATCAATTCTTCAGCCCTCAGCTTTCTTTGTAGTCCAACTGTCACATCCATACATGACCACTGGAAAAACCATAGCCTTGGCGAGGTGACTTGTAATCACAACTTGTCCGTTCTCAGGTGGGCCCCGGGGAGGTGGGCTTCCCCAGGTCTCCCATAAAGATGCTACAGGCCGGGGCCTCAGCTCCCACACTCTCCTGGTTCACCCAGGTGGACCCCTGCCCTTGTGCGTCTCCTTCACATGGGATTATTCCTATAGTTGGGGTTATACTGAAGCCATAGCTCATGTGAGTAACCCTTGTAAACCCAGGGGTCCTTGTGGCTCCTCTGGGAGCAATGACACCATCGGGAAGCACAGTTCATCTCCAAAAGGGAGGAGGGGTTCCAATCGACCCGCATCTCTCCTGAAGAACACTGAAGGGGATCACTTCCGAGCCCTCAGTATTACTTTCCGGAATGTTCCCACCTCCCCAGTGACTTCCTACCCCCAGATGCTCCAAATCCTTAACCCCCTTCTTTCTCCAGGCCCAGATCCATGTAGCTGCTATTCTTGCTCTCCCAGCTCTTACTGTGTAAATTAACATCCTTTCTCTGATTCAACAGGAATCCCTTCTCCTTAGGAGAGGTGGGGGAGAAGAGGTGGGCAGTGGATAGACAAATGGAGAATACGCTTTAGCTGGACATGGTGGGAGGAGGTCTGTGAACACCTGCACATGGATGGTGTGCAGAGTGATCGTTTAGTCACTCAACTACTCAGACTGCAGGAGGGTCCTAGGTTTCTACCAGAAGGACATGTCTGGCTGATTTGGGGGGACCTGCACTTGGTCGGTGCTGAGTTTATAGCCCCGTGTCTCCTGTGTTTGTTTTCCTTTGCCCTCCTTCTGCTGTTGCCTAATCTCATTTAAAGTCTAGAGCTCTCTCCCCTGGGATACAGGGCAAAGTACAAGGGAATGTTTTTATGATGCTTGGGGCAGAGCCTTCAACCGTCTCAGCTCCTGGCTGTAAGTCTGTGTGCTGATGCAGCCGAGATATGAGGGGGGAGATATGAGACCCCCCCAGAGAAGGTGGGAGGAGGCAGGCCTGTCCCCCGTCTGCTCCCACAGGGTCCCCATTCCTGGGGTGACGGCTCTGCAGCCCCGGGAAGCAGCGACAGGTTTCGTTCCTCCTCCGGGGCCCGGCCTGACGCCTGCCTCTCCTTCTCCCGCCAGCGTCATCATGACCGGAGCCTACAACAACTTCTTCCGCATGTTTGACCGGAACACCAAGCGGGATGTGACCCTGGAGGCGTCGCGGGAGAGCAGCAAGCCCCGGGCGGTGCTCAAGCCGCGGCGCGTGTGCGTGGGCGGCAAGCGGCGACGGGACGACATCAGCGTGGACAGCCTGGACTTCACTAAGAAGATCCTGCACACGGCCTGGCACCCGGCCGAGAACATCATCGCCATCGCGGCCACCAACAACCTGTACATCTTCCAGGACAAGGTGAACTCCGATATGCACTAGGTAACCGCGGCGGCCGCGCGCCGGAGCGGCCACCGGGGGGCGGTGCCGGGCCGGATCCCTCCAAGCATCCCAGGACCGGACCCGGCTTCGCGGATGATTTCTGTTGGAACGCAGGACAAAGAAGGAGTCACAGTAAACCGACGGGATCGTCGGCCTGGAAGTTCACTTCTTGCATCCTGTACTTTAATCGCGTGCAGTCTTTCCCACCTTCTTAGGATGTTTTCCGTCTGCGCGTTCATTTTTCACGCCAGCGGTTTCCTTTCTTGGGGGCCTCCGGGGCCCCAGAGCAGTGTGTCTCGCGCGCCTCACTGGCCCAAGTTCAGGGCTCCGGGGACAGATAACGAAGCTCACACAAGCCAGCCAGGGATTCTTTAGATGCTAAATGGAGCAGTTGCCACTGTCGCAGAGCCGAGGGTCTCACCTTTTTGCATTTTGGATGGTGAATTCATGCTGAGAATTTGCCAGTTCCTCTTTTAGGTTATTTTAATGTCTTTCAAAATATCCCAGGTCCCTTAGAGTTTCTCGAGAAGAAAGGGAGTGGAATCCACCTACAGTGCGTGCCTGTTTTCTCCACCACTTAACCACCCTTCTCAGAGCATTTGCCCAGTGCTAGGCGTGGTGCCGGCCCTCCAGGCCCGCGGGTGTAACCCCTGTGGCTTCTGTGCCCGCTCTCCTGTCATTCTGCAGCCGTCCTCGGCATCTCCTGGGAACTCGTCCTGGCTCCCTCCATGATCTTCCCGAATCTTCATCATGACCCTGAGAAGTGGGGGCCCATTCATTTCCTCCATACATGCCAACTCCACACTGAGGCCAGGCTCCATGCCAGGAATTAAAGGTGAATAACTTGTCATTCCCCACTCTGCACATGGGAAAAGTGAGGCCCCAGGCCTGCATCAACCAAGGAGGGGCGAGGAATTCCATCCAGGCCTTCCCACAAGACCCCTTCCATCCCACCACGTTGGTGGCTCATGTTAAAGCAACATTCCAGCCTGGAAGGTTCTGGAAACATCTCTCCATCTTGTGAAGCAGGACAGAGCAGGTAGGACGATGATGAAGGTCGGGGAGAACTGAGACGCAGAAAGGAGAAGACCCCCCTCCCCGGGTCTCCTCGCCTGTTTGGTGATAAGGAACTCTGCCCTCTCTCCACCCCAGATGTGGACCCCAGCTCCTTTTCCAGATGCACTGAACTGTCTCCAAAAGAAAATTGCATGTTATGACCATTTTAAGATACCTTTTCTTTTCTGACCCATCGCCGGCCAGTGAGAATGCGGCGTTTCCAAGACGGTTTCCTCCTGCTTCGTCAGGATCGGTTTGGTCCACCCGCCGACCACGCCAACTTGTCTTCGCCCTTGGAACTCCCAGCGGAACCACGTGGCTTGCTTGCATTTTGATTCAGAGAGCAGAGTGCAGAGGCCCGACTGAACCTTTTTTTTTTTTTTAACAAGATGTAACCTAACCCAGGAAATAGACCCAACTCAAGATTTTTCTCAGCGGATAATGGTCTACTTTTGTGTGTGTTAAAGCACAGAACGCATGTGCACTCACTTCCAGCCATACAATAATACACAAGGAAATGGGTCCATTGATTTTTTTTTAATCAACATGAATGAAGAATGTTTGTTTATATATCACTGTAAAATCCAGGTGACCTGGATAGTATTATATGTACATATCTATTCTAATTAAAATTAACAATCACAGGATTGGATTCCTTCTTTCCCTTTGTAAAGAGGTTCAAGAATGTGATAAATTGTATAGAAATCTTGCTGAAGCCAAAATCCAGCTCTGAGGGCCTTATACAATTATTCGGATATTTGGCACGATCATTTCCTTTTGTGATTCAGATGCTGAGAGGCAATTTGCATTTGCAGATGGAGGTTACTGATCAGATCATAGATTTAACATGGACCATTTCTACAAAGTACAAAGCTTACACTGCATTCAAAAGGAGGTCTTAATACAGTTCCTGGTTCCTTACTCTGTTTTAAACTGTGGACAGCAAACCGAAAAGGGAGAAGAAAGGAAAAGATCTTCTCAGAAGAAAAAGCATGTCTTTGGATCCCTGGAAAATAATGATGTCCAAAGCATAATGAATAAAAGCATTGTGAATAAAAATGTGTGTTGAAAAATGATGTTGACAAGGGAAGAGGTAAGACTAGACATGGCAGAAGGGCCAGCAACATAGTCACAAACTTTGCTTCCTTCCTGTTTAAATTTCCTGCTCTTTTTGAACGTACGAATGTTCACATAGTCATTGTGAAGTTGTTGGGTTGTTTTCGTTTTCATTTTCAATACTCTGAGGACTGATTGCTCGGTGGCTTCGGATACGTGGTGGTAGATTAGACAGGCCTGACCATTTTGGACTCTGTAACTCATAGGTGCATTCTTGTTTTCTTGGGTGTCTCACAAATTATCCAACTGTTGAATAAAATTATAAATATGTTAATACCAGCTTTTTCCAATAAAATAACAAATGTTACATCGAAAATGAGGCTCAGGATGCTGTTTGTTTTTAATGGGTCATGGGTCCCGTCAAGAGGCACATGGCAGGTGGGGACACACGTGGAAAGCGGGATTCACCTCCAGGCTTTCCTGCCTCCAGCTCCCAGTGCAGCTTTTAACCTTTTCAGCTCTGATTTCATCACCAAGGAAATGGAGCTAATAATAATAATACCAACCTTGTGGTTTGGGGGTTGTGGGGGGAAGGGCGAGATTAAATTGGACAATGGCCTGCAAATCACAGTGCCGGGCACATAAGCACTCAGTAAATGGCAGTTGTTTTATTTTGTTTTGTTTTGTTATGTTTTGGAGCAAGTTAGCATAGCCTACCATGATTTCCAAATATTCCGATTCTCCCATGATCATTTCTAACCCTCACATCCAACTTGAGATTATGGCACAGTTGAGGAAATTGGGGTTCAGAGAAGTTAGGAAACTGGCTCAGAATCACACAGCTAGGAGATGCTGGAGCCAAATTTCTCATTTGGCCCAGCTAACTCCTAATATAGTGCTCACCCAGCGGTACCACTACACACATGCCTCCGTGTCCCAAGGAACAAGAGCTGGGAGAAGCCAGCCTGTAGGGCATCTGAATTAGTTCTGCAGAGAGGCCAGCCTTGCCTGCTGCGATGGCTGAGATAAGCCAGAGGATGTGTGGCAAAGCCCTTCACGTCCCGAGTGGTTTCTCTGCACTCCTTCTGGGAGTCCAGGCCTCACCTCTTTACTTTCAAGAGGAAGTTTTAACTTCAGGCCCAGCAGGAGGAAGTCAGCAGCTGCCTTAGTGGGTCTGCTGACAGGACTTTGATTGACTTATTTCTCCATCAACCTCTCCACTCCAGGACAGAGGAGAAAGGAGGAAAACCCACTTCCGGGCTGTGTAACTTTGGACACGGGGCTAACCTCTCTGAAGCCTGTGTGTAAATAGAAGGGGTGTGTGTGTGTGTGTGTGTGTGTGTGTGTGTGTGTTAGTCACTCAGTCATGTCTGACTCTTTGCAACCCCACGGACTGTAGCCCACCAGGCTCCTCTGTCCATGGGATTTCCCAGGCAAGGATATTGGAGTGGGTTGCCATTTCCTCCTCCAGGGGAGCTTCCTGACCCACATTGCGGGCAGACTCTTTACCATCTGAGCCATGAGGGAAGATTAAAAATAGAGGGTGGTGCCATTTCTTCTTGAGGGAAAACCAATGAGGTAATTAAAAAATGCTTTGTTAAGCTCTGTGGCCCAACTGTATGGGGATTTTATACATAGTATCTCATAGGTTTCATGTATGCCTTTTTTGGCAGAAGGGGGAGTGCTATTGCTAAACCCATTTTAAACATGAAAAAAATAAGGCTTAGAGAGATTAAGATTTAACTTGTGCCAAAATTCATAGAACTTGAACGTAAGTGGAGGAGCCTGGATTCAAACTCAGATGATGAAAGCACAGATGGATGCCTAGATGATAGTGATGACACCACGATCTCAGGCCCACCCAGCACTGACTTGAGCACCCCCTCTGGGACTTCACAGGTGTGATTAAGGTTATGGACCTGAGATGGATGTTGTGGTCCATGCGTGGGTTGGAAAAGAATTTCCAGACATGAGGCAGAATGAGAGGAAAAGAAAGTTTATTAGAATGGGAGACACAGAGGGCCGGCCCAAGGGAGAGCTGAACCGTTTCACAGGCTAGCAGCTAATATTTATAGCCTCAAGACAGAGAAAATTTCTCCTGGAATGGTGGCATTAGGTGATTGGTTAGGATGCTATAAGGTGGATAGTAGGGTGGGTATTTTACATAATATGGGGTCAGGGAACTGGCAGATCTAGATCTGGAGGCTCATGGCAACAGTTGCTATGCAGCTTGGTCAGTTTCAGAGATTTTTATCCTGCGACCTTGGTACAGGGCTCCACAATGGGGAGTGTATCCTTGGTTATCCAGCAGAGACCAGTCTGTCCCAGGACTTCCAGAAAGTAGAGAACCTCTCTTGACTGTACTCACAGGGAGAGGCAGCAAGCAGTGAGGACTTCCCCTTCCACTGCTGGCTCTGAAGATGGAAGAAGGGGCCACAGGCCAAGGAACATGAGTGGCCTCCAGAAGCCAGAAAAGGCAAGAAAATGGATTCTCCCCTAAAGCTTCCAGAAGGAGTACAGTCCTGCCAACGCCTGGATTTTAGCCCAGTGAGACTGTCGACTAAAAAATATAGTCACAACCTGAAAGTTGACAGTTATGGTGGGAATGTTTAGGACTCTGAACCCGGAAGACAGCATCTCAATTATCTCTGAGAAAACTGCCCCAAGAAGGTAGGAGGGGAAATCAGGCTATATACAAGTTTGCAACAGGAGCAGGCAGTCTGAACATCAAAGATCAGGTATCGCGGAATTAAGCATTCTATGTATGCGGAGATGCATGGCTGTGGGTTCCCTGAATTCATTCTTTTCCTGTGCACCTCAGCTCCCTGGGGCCAATCCTGCTTTCTTGTTCACCTTAAGGAGTGTCAAGTGGCTGCTTCTTGCATTCCCCCAGCTCCTCAGCCATCACCGTTGGGGAGGAGCAGCATCCGTTGGATTGCAGTTTTGGGAGCCCTCATTCATGTTTGGAGGCCCGTGATCACAGATTGCTCTGACATTTCTTATTGATTCCTATGGCAGGAGACATTTTCAATTCACAAGACCACGTGGGACTTCCGAGCCCCCAGCTGTAGGAGAAGACGTGTGTTGTTTTAAACCACTCAGTTTGTGGCCCTGTGCCACAGTGACCCTGGGAAACGAACGCACTCAGGTACCTTCATTCTGATCTCACAGTCAACCTTTTCAGCAGATTCCTGTCCACTTTCACAGATGAGGATCCCAGAAAGATCCAAACCCCTGCCTAAACCCCAGCAGTAAAGGTGGGACCAGCCTCCACCTTGCCTTTCTTGAGGGCAGCCAGGGTGGAGGGCCCTGCCAAGGTGCTCTGGGCAATGCTTGGGGGCTGGCAACCAGATGGTGGCAGAGAGGGGTGAGTGGGGCTCCTAGAAGGCCAGGGACCAGTGGGGAGCTGCACGTGTGGATGGGTCCCCTCCTCCAAGCCAGGCGCTGGGCTGAGCTATGGGCAGGTCACAGGTGAGCAATCCAGTTCAGTTCAGTTCAGTCGCTCAGTCGTGTCCGACTCTTTGTGACCCCATGGACTACAGCATGCCAGGCTTCCCTGTCCATCACCAACTCCCAGAGCTTACCCAAACTCATGTCCGTTGAGTCAGTGATGCCATCTAATCATCTCATCCTCTGTCGCCCCCTTCTCTTCCCGCCTTCAATCTTTCCCAGGATCAGGGTTTTTTCAAATGAGTCAGCTCTTTGCACCAGGTGGCCAAAGTACTGGAGTTTCAGCTTCAGCATCAGTCCTTCCAGTGAATATTCAGGACTGATTTCCTTTAGGATGGACTGGTTGGATCTCCTTGCCATCAAAGGGACTCTCAAGAGTCTTCTCCAACACCACAGTTCGAAAACATCAATTCTTCAGCGCTCAGCTTTCTTTATAGTCCAACTCTCACATCCATACATGACCACTGGAAAAACCATAGCTTTGACTAGACGGACCTTTGTTGGCAAAGCAATGTCTCTGCTTCTTAATATACTCTCTAGGTTGGTCATAACTTTTCTTCAAAGGTGCATGGAATAAGGCCTAAACTCTGTTTCCCTCCCCAATCTCTCCCAACTACAGACCAGCCTCTGCTCAGATGAAAGCCTAGCTGTTGCCCCATCTTCCCTGAGCCCTGAAGGCTCTGAGGCTCCTGATGCCCACTGGCCACTCTTTGAGGCTTGACCTGGAATGCGGGCCTCTAGTGATCTGCCCAGCCAGCTGCCCCGTCAGCTTTCTTACCCAGCACAGGCCAGGTCATTAGTCATTATTGTATTAACAGCGGATACTTCTGAGCTGTGGGCTGCTCCAGGCACTGTGCTGAGAGCATCGCATGCATCATTTCATTTGCAACTCACCATGAAAGAGGATGCTCATCTAACAGAGATGGAAACTGAGGCAGCAAGAGAGAAGGGGTGCCTCTCACAAGGCCACAAACCTGTAAGTGCTGGAGCCAGGATCTGACCCCAGGCAGCGTGTCTCCAAACACTGTCCTGGACTGAAGTACTTTGGGTCCTGAACCACTGAACCACTTTAGGTCCCCACGGGTGTTGTCTGAAGGATGTTTTCGGGCCACGATTCCTGCTTGTTCTCTGCCAGGAACCCCGCTTAGAATGGCAGCCTGGGTCAGGACCTGCAGAAATTCAACCACTTGATGAAAACTTTAGCAAAGGCTTACCAGCTTGGAGAGGTGGTTTCCTAGCAACCGAGAAGCTTTCAGAGCTCCAGATAATTGCCTCAGTTGTGAGTGATTCATTTCAAACAGCCGTGTCCTTTTTAAAAAACAAAGCCCCATTGTCTCTACCTGGATGCTGTAAGATTTCCACATAGGGCCCACACAGTCAAGTGACATGATGGATTTCAAAGAACTGACATCCACAAAAGGCAGCAATATTGGAAGGGCAGAAGTGAAAATAAAAATGGAACGGAATCCATTAACAAAATTAAGCAAAAAGACATCCAAACATGCAAAATGGAGATGGATGTTTGGAGAAGTGACTTATTCATTTCACACACGTGTAATGCCTGTGAGAGGTGCAAATGACTGCATTATTTATAGATGTGCCAAACAAGAACTGACTTCACCATTTGTCTTTGCTTAATCGCTCATTTGTTCGTTCAGCGACGGTTTTCTGGGCACCCACTCGGTGAGCAGCACAGAGGCTAAGTGGTTCAGGGTGGGGACACTGGTGTCCAGCTCAGGGATTCAAATCCTGGCCCTGATGGCAGCTCTGGATCTTGGGGACGTTACTTATCCTTGTCACACCTCAATTTTCTCATCCGCAAAGCATGGAGAATGTTAGTACCTATCTCATGGGGTAGTGCAGATTAAACAAGAAGATCCTTGCATAAGTGGTCAGCACAGAACCTAGGCCCCTGAAAGCCTGTTTAAAGACATCATTGCTCTTTCCTCACACTGGGACCAAGCTTCAGGGAAGTCTTGCTAAACCCTGCAGCTCGGTCCCCTGGGGGAAATCAGGGTAGCATGTGTCCGTGCTGAGAATGGAGACCTTGTGAGAAGGATGGGAAGACAGCCTGTAGGAGGGAGGAGGGGCTGGGGGAGGCGGAGGTGGGGGAGGAAGAGGGGCTGCTGCAGGAGGCTGAGCAGGACCACCAACAACCCCCAGGAGGATGGTCTGAGATCTGCATGCATCCCTGGGACCCCTGGCACTGCTGGCCAGAGCCTGGATTCCCTGCAACCTGGGAGGGCAAGGCCACAGTGCTGTTCATCGCCAGCACCAGCCACTTTCCCTTCTACTGGTGATTGGGCTATGAACTGGTTTGGGAGAAATTTCTGTTCCCTCATGTGAGCAGGCTGGGTGCAGTGTTGGCCCAGGTGTCTTGACCTGTTAAGTCATGGGGTCAGTGGATGACCCAAGCGAAGCCAATCCAACGTTTTCCTTGACTCTCAGGTCAGGAGGAGAATGTTCTAGTTGCTCCCCGTAGCCAGAAATTAGGGACATGGCAGGGGAGACTGGAAACAGGGCTGTTCCAAAGGTCCAGCTCGAGATCAGGGCTTCACTACCAGAGAAGAAGGGGACCTCCGAGAGATAAAGGAAAACGGGGTGATGCTGCTTCCTTCCAGTGCTGGAACTGAGCAGAATCCTGCGGGCCCTACCCAGTACTAAGGCCCCTCTGTGTCCCATGCCTCTTGTTCACAGAGATACTGAAGTCTCTCGGGCCTCCCTGAGTTACAGAAGAGCAGGCTCAAGTAGTCAAAGATTAGGACCCTACAGTCACAGATTCAGTATCTGATGTACATTCCTGAGCCGTTTTACAGATGCTATAGCTGCCAGCAGAGGGAACAGCATGATGACCAGGCCGCAGCCATGACCTAAGACGTTCCATCCTGAGCAGCACTGAATCTCGGGCTAGAACAATTCCAAGAACTGGCCTTAAGAGAATGAGATGAATGCTATTGCTCATCATCTATATCTTTATGAGCATCAAAATAATTGTAGGTGCTTGTTCTGCTGTATATGTAAACGGGCAACTAAAACTGTCCGCAGAGAGATGCTTCAAACTCATGCTATCTTTCAGCTGAGACCTTGGCCCCCAATCTCAGCATGACATGGTTACAGAAGATGGACCTTCATCCATAATCCCCTAGAAATGAAATGATTATCTGACAGAGGGGGATTTGTAAGCAGCTCTTTACAGGAAATAGCCCTCAGCAGGAAACCCCTTTTCTCTTGTCACTTTAGCAAAGCTACATTGAGACTAATTTTTTTTTTTTTTTGAGACTAATTTTTAAACCAGGCCACCGCCCCCCTCCCCACCATGGGCTACTCACCTACGGCCCAAGCTCACCTTTCAGATCTTTTAATCACACAATACCTTGCCTAATGAGTTGGTTTCTTCTGTAGATCCAAAGGGTAGAAATAAAGAACAAGGGACAGAGACCCTCAAGGAGGCTAAATAGGGAGGTGGGGAGTTTTAAGAAAAACAAAACCAAAAAACCCTCACTTTAGGGTATAACAGGCAGATAGCAGGACTCCAAGGGCTTCCGGGGGATACCTCTGGGTGAGGGTGGAGTGCCAGGAGCCACGCCAAGGGCCTGTGGGTGCTGGTGCTGAGATCTGGGGACTCAGACCCTACCACTGGCCCACATGCAAGTCCCTGTCACTCCTGCCTGGGGGGACTGGTCACCATCAAAGGGCCTGGCCTGTCCTCCCCAGAGCAGCATTCAAAGGGGATCTGGGGCAACCAGACACCACCCTGGCGGGGCGGAATCCCCAAGGGCAGAATGGGGGAGGCAGCCCAGAAGTGAAAAGAAAAGGAGAGCAAGTACCCAGGTCCAGGATTTAGGGAGAAGCACAGACTGGGCCAGTGTCCCAGGCCCGAGAAGGGTCCCAAGCCCAGGAGCCAGACCCCATCCATGGCTTCCCCTGTCCTCAAGCCCCGGCTTCAGGGGGTGGTCTGCAGCCCTGCGGTGGGGCTGGCGGGAAGCTCAGTGCTGGGACCAGGACTGCAGAGAGGCTGGGAGAGGCAGGGGTGAGACTGAGCAGAATATAAATGCTGGGCTTACCCCGGGGTAGGGCGATTTTAGGGTGTTTAGCTCTTAGGGTGTGGACAAGGGCTTCTACCTGAAAGCCGGATGGGAAGGAGCCAAGAAGGAAGGGGAAGTGGAACAGGGAGGAGCCTGAGGTCTCCGCTGGGTGTCGAGGAAGGGGCTCCTGTCCAGCAGGGATACACAGGGCAGCGCGTGGTGGGAAACCAGCGAGCGGGGCTGGGGCGAGGGGCGCTGGGGCAAGCCCCTCCTCCCAGGACCCTGAAGATAGATCCACGGCCCAGGGGCCCAGGGAGAGTGCTACCTCCTCGTAAGCCAGCCGGACTCACGATGCCGTGTGCCACCCTGGTCCAGGCTCACATGAGGAACAGGGAACCCAGGGAAAGGGTTTTGACCCAGGCTTGGGCCAGAGATTAGAGGGGGTAGAAGTCCCCCAAGAACACTCGGCAAAGGAGGCCAACCAATGTGAAGAAGGGTATAGAATGGGGCCCTCAACCCACCTAGAGATCTTTCCCACACTAATGGTGGAGAATTTTAGGTTCATATCCCGTTTTTTTTTTACATATTTTTTTAATGTGGGCTGTTTTTAAAGCTTTTGTTGAATTTGTTGCTTCTGCTTTATGTTTTGGGTGTTTTTTTTTTTTTTTTCTTTTGGCTGTGAGGCGCGTGGACTCGTAACTCCTGACCAGGGATAGAACCCCCACACCCCCTGCATTGGAAGGTGAAGTCGCAACCACTGGACCATCTGGGAAGTTCTTCACATCACTTTTAAGAAAGTGACATAAGCGAGTTCCCAAGGACACGTCAAAATACGAGGGGTTGGGTGCACAAATGGTAGATTGTGGGGCAACTTTTCATCCCAACATTTTATTATAAAAACATTAACTACATACCCTTTGAAGACTATCCTAATCTCTTCCTCTGCTACTTTCTAAAAGTAGCTACTGTGTATATTTTATTTTTTCATCCATCCACTTCATATATGATTTATAACCCCTTCTCCCCCTATCTGCAGTAAGGGTTTGAGGCCCCTGGGAATTTCCACCTGTCAAAGGCACTGTCGTCAGAACACCGAGCCTTTCTGTCCTCTGTGTAACAGGAGGACAGCCACTCTCCTCATCCACCAGCACTGCCGAAGGCAATGGCACCCCACTCCAGTACTCTTGCCTGGAAAATCCCATGGACGGAGGAGCCTGGTAGGCTGCAGTCCATGTGGTCGCTAAGAGTAGGACAAAACTGGGCGACTTCACTTTCATTTTTCACTTTCATGCATTGGAGAAGGAAATGGCAGCCCACTCCAGTTTTCTTGCCTGGAGAATCCCAGGGATGGGGGAGCCTGGAGGGCTGCCGTATATGGGGTCGCACAGAGTCAGACATGACTGAAGTGACTTAGCAGTAGCAGCAGTAGTCAGCTTCAACAACAGAAGAACTTCAAACTGCTCTTCACCAATTTGTTGAACAAATGAACACTATTTTCTTTTCATGATGACTGAGCGGCATCGGTCCCCAGATGGAGACCCAGCCAGCCAAAGTGCGCTCTCCCAGAGCTTCACAGAGAGGTTCATGTGCTCACAGCAGGCTGGTGTGGCTTCAACCCTGATACCCAGACGTGCAGATCGGGAATTGGGAGGGTTAACGGATTCTGTTGTCTCACAGCACATTCAGGAACGACAAGGTCCTGCTTTATGGACAACTTTGAAATAGGTACTTGGAGAAATTTGAGTTTTTGCAGTTACATGAGATGTGATCAGGATACAAGAATGGAAATTTAAAAAAAAAGGAAAAGAGCATTTGAATAAGTGAATGTTGAAGAATTGGTCTTTTTTTTTTTTTTTTTGGCTGCACAGGGTCTTCGTTGTGGAACACAGGCTTTCCATGCTGTGGTGAGCGGGCTCTAGAGCACGCAGGCTCAGTAATTGCGGGCGCAGGCTTAATTTGGACAGTAGCACAGTATTCTTGCCTGGAGAATCCCCATGGACAGAGGGGCCTGGCGAGCTACAGTCCGTGGGGTTGCAAAGAGTAGGACATGACTGAGGACTTTCATTGTTTCTTTAACTTTTTCTTTTTTTTTTCTTTAACTTTTTCATGTGGGATCTTAGTCTCCTGACCAGGGATCAAACCTGTGTTCCCCTGCATTGGAAGGCGAACTCTTAACCACTGGACCACCAGGGAAGTCCTCAAGAATTGGTCTTTAGAGGCATGTCCACAAAAGGAGGGCAGTCTTTCTTTTTTTTAAATTTTTATCTTTTTGAGGGCAGTCTTTCTGATACTGCTCTCCACCCCCAGAGAAGATGGACAGGGAAGTTTCCGTGAAAGATGCCCCTCCAAGTCCTGGCATTTGGTGGTCTCACCGCACTGTATGGGAAACTGGTACCAAACCCTCTCCAGGCCTCAACAGCGTCTTCCCTGTGCAGCACAAAGGCTGTGATGGTTTCATGGTAGATCATGAGACCCCACTCCCCACCCCACTACATTGCAGACCCAGAGAGGGTGAAGGCCCCCGTCGGTGCTCAGACATGGGGTAATCTGCTGGTGGCCCCTGCGGTCAGCACAGTTCTTTCCTGGCAGGTCTAAGGGTGACCCCTCTGTTCTGAAGAGGGATTTTATGGCCCAGGTAAATGGTGGTTTCTTCATGGCTCCGTAAAAAGAACAGGCTTTGGTTCTGTCCAGCTCTGCCACCTCCTGGCCGTGTGACTTTGACCAAGTCCATACAAGACAAACATGAACCTTTAATTCTCACGTGTATATGTTTGGGAGGTCAGGTGGCAGGTCGTGGGACCTGGTTCCCAGAACCAAACAGCCTCACAAAGTGCCAGACCCATAGTGATGCTCAGAGACCTAGGTCCCCTCCTTGCAGCAGGAGCCTTTGCTCCCAACAGCCTGACCTCTGTAAATCCCTCCATGCGTCTACCATCTGGTCCTGGGCCCTGAAGGCAGCAGCCTGTTTATCAACAGGAAAGAAGGATGGTGAACAGGCCAGGGATTCTCAGGACCACAGGGGCCAAGGGCCTTCTGATGTTTACTGTCCCGTGGAAACTGTCCAAAGAAGCAGCATCTGCCTCTGAAGGGCCAGCCGGCCAGGTCTGCTGGGGAAGTGGGGATGGTTTTCACTGTCCCTTTCCTCCTCCACACTGTACCTGAAAGGGCCCTCAGGTCCATTTTCCTGAGTTCAGCCCTGACCTTATACCAAGACCCTGGCTTCAGAACCAAGAGAGGGGCTGCAGCTGCCTCCAGGACCAAGACTCAATCCCACCCTGGCCTTTGGACCCCAGGCTTTATCCTCTGGGACCCCCGGCATCCAGGGCAATGCCTGAGGCTCTGATGAGTGCCCTGAAGGTTGAACAGTCTTCCTCTGACCTCGCTGAATCCAACCCTTCCCCTTCTTATCAAGACAGGGCAGGCCCCACAGCCTCCCAGGAGCCTTCTGGCCCCGTCTCCCACCCTAGGCTGGAGTTCCACCCTCTCTGGGCCCCCACAGCACTTCCTGTGTGTGAAGGCAGGGAGGCACTTCTAACTGAATCAGGGGCCCACTCAGATCTGACTTGGGTGATTTTCCCGAGGGTGGGACTTGGGTTTGACTCAAACTGTGGAATTACAACATCTGCTCAGCATCATAGTGCCATAAATATTTGTTCGAGGGCGGCAGCGACGCAGCCAAAGCTCATTAGTTAGGTTAAATAAGGAATGTTTGAGATCATAAGCCACACGTACCAGCCAACCTTTTCTGGATGTGTAGTCATGAGGAATTAAAGTCGTGAGGCAGAGAGAAAGGCAGGACGGTGGGTCCCAGGGGGTGTGGTGTTGGGGGAGGGGGTATAGACGGAGCACCATCTAACACCAGGCTCCTGTTGGGATTCAGCCACTCCATTAAGTTCTGTTCAGCTAAACATGAATTATTTTCACAAAGGTTAAGTTTTTAAAAAGCTGGAAGGGACATTCTTCTGGTGAGGGCTTATACGTGTGTATGTGTGAGCTCAGTCATATCTGACTCTTTGCAACCCCACAGACTGTAGCCTGCCAGGCTCCTCTGTCCATGGAACTTTCCAGGCAAGAATACTGGAGTGGGCTGCCATTTCCTTCTCCAGGGGATGGACCTGGGGTTGAACTCACATCTCCAGGATTGAACCCACAACTCAGGCATTGCAGGCAGATTCTTTACCTCTGAGCCACCTGGGAAGCCCAAGGGCCTGTATAAGGTTCTTAATCGGTTCTGAAGCTCCATCAATGTTTAACTATGCTTAAAACATTCACAAATGAGTATTTACTAGTGCCTGACACTATTGTGACCACCCTGCAATAAAATTAACTAGTCTAGTCCGTAAAAACAACCAGAGGCCAGCCCTCTTACATTCCCAAGTCATAGAAGAGGCACCGGAGGCCTGGAAAGGGTGAAACTGTCTGAGGTCACACAGCTGGGATGAGGGGTTCAAACCAGCCAGGTGGCCTCCTTTCTCGTCTGCTGTGTAGGTTACCCTGAAACTTGCACTGTTTTCACTTGGAGTTCTGTTCATCTTTTAAAAAAGGGTTTCATTGCTAGGTATTGATTGGGTTGGCAAAAAAGTCTGTTCAGGTTTTTCTGTACCCTCCTACGGAAAAACCCAAGTGAACTTTTTGGCCAACCCAGTAGTTTTACAAACCACTGACCTAACCCAGACTCACCATTTTATAGATCAGGACGCTGGAACCTGGGGACAGGGGATGAACGGCCGATCCAGGGCAAGCCCCCCACCACACCCGTGAGACCACACCACCTTCTGCTCCTAGGGGCAGCTCTGCTGGGGAGCAGAGTAACAGCGTGGCCCAGGGGACCATGGTTCAATTCTGGCCCCGTTGTTCAGTGTGACCTCCTCTCCTGAACCTGTTTTCTGCGGATCAGTGTTGTCACAGTACTTCCCCAGCCCAGGGAAGATGAGATGAGGTCATCTGCATTCACTCAGAAAACCAGGCAGCTCCGCCCACCCCACTCTCCCAGACTGGACCATCCGTGGGGAGTCTGGGAGGCAAAGCTGAACTATGAACACATTTCAGGGCCTCGCAAACCTCCAGATCAGAAGAGGGGTGGGGCTGACCTTTAACCTCATCTCACTGCCCGCAAAGAAACCTGGGAGCAAACACACAGCTCAGAGGGCCACTGCCCTCCTGAGCACCTCCCAACACGTGGGATCTCAGGCAGGCCTGACCACGCTGGAGGACAAAACAGGAAGGGTTGGCTGTACAGGGACACACCTGCCGATCACCATGCTGAGACACGTCTTCAAAACGGAGGCAGCCGCCCTGAACCAACTCCTGACCACAGATGCATGTGTGAACAACTCCAGGTTTCCTGACCACACAACGAACTGGACCTGCTGCTCACTGGGTGGGGGCACGGCCCACTAGGGGGCAGAAGAGGTTGCCAGGGACTAGAGGGACCCAGGCAGACACGTCCTCCTGCCCAAGGGACCCAGACACCCAGGGCGCTAAGGTTTCTGAGAGACCCCGAGCTGCTCTAGCCGCTCCCCCTGCCCACATGGCTCAAGTTCTGATGATAATGCTATGGGATTATCATCATTCTTTTCTGAACACAGGATATGGTTTCAAACAACACACTCCTGAACAAGGCGGCAGCTACTGAGTCAGGAACAACCATGTATGAACCCTCTCAGCAGTGTTTTGAGTTTCTCAAATCATTGTAACCATGTGCATTTCACACCCTAAGGCCTGAGTGGACAGCTGGGTGGTGGGGTCCCTGGCCCAAGTGGGGCTGGGGCTGCTTATTGAGACTTCTGCTCTTTGTAACTCAAACTGTACTTGTACATAATTGAGTGCAAGTGTAGACACCTGTTGATTCTCTACCATGCGCTTAAAAAAAAAAATGACTTAAAGGACAGCAAATTTCATCAAAGGTTTTTATTTTGGCTGCTTCAGGACCTTGACTTTCTGCTTTCTGACTCTGAACACGGTCTAGCTTTTCTGAGCACTGGGAAGGGTTTGCAATCCAGATTCCATGATTTCCAACTCTTTGCGACCCCATGGACTGTAGCCCACCAGGGTCCTCTGTCCATGGGATACTCCAGGTAAGAATACTGGAGTGCGAAGCCATTTCCTTCTCCAGG
Source organism: Dama dama (assembly GCF_033118175.1). Lineage (NCBI taxonomy): Eukaryota > Metazoa > Chordata > Mammalia > Artiodactyla > Cervidae > Dama > Dama dama. The sequence goes on along the minus strand of NC_083686.1, from coordinate 14,027,456 downwards.
GGGTCTTCCTGGCCCAGGGATCAAACCTGCATCTACCCAGGGATGGTCCCTGTGGATTCAGGCAAGACCCTGAAAAACTCACCCTCTGCCCACCAGACAGGAGAGCCTCGCAGCACGCAGGCTGTGGCATGCAGGGCTCCGGGCTTCTGCCCACGTGGCCTCCGTCTCAGAATCAGGCAGGGCCCCGGCCACATGACAGAGCAGCTCCGCAGGCCCCCGGAGCCTGTCAAGGCTTAGCAGCGATCAAATAAATAAGAAAGGCTATCAAGTCTACACAGCAGCACTACTGGTTCTCCAAATAACAAACTCAAACGGAAGTAGTGAGGGGCTGGGGGCGGGGCTAGGGCTGGCTGGGGGCGTGCGTGGAGGCGGTGCGGGAGGGATGAGTGTCTGTAAAGTGCTTTCCGGGCGCCGGGATCCTAGTCTGGCTGACACACCAGCTGCACGCGGAGAGGTTGGGGCTACGGGTGGAGGCTGTGCATGCAATTTCCAACCACGCCGGGCGCGCAGGGTGGACAGAGCTACAGTGGTCAGCCCGTTCACGGAAGTGTGAGCCGACTGCGAGCGACTGAGGGTCTCCGAAGCCCTGTGTTTGCACACGCACACACACACACACACACACACACACACACACACAGATGAGTGTTGCGCCATCCAGCTGGGGGGTGGGGGGGTGCACACGGGGGGTTCCAGGCAGCCACGCGCAACTGCTGCTCCTGCAGGGGACGCGTCCTCAGGCCGCCGACAGGAAGGGGAAGAAGAAGAAGTCGAAGGCGAACTTGACGGCCCCGTGCGCGGCGCTCCGCCAGTCCCGCTCGACCTTCACGTGCCGCCGGGCGGGCGCCAGCTGCGCCATGCAGTTGAGGCAGCTGATGGCCTTGAGCTCGAAGACGGGCCACTTGCTGCCCAGGCGGCCCTCCAGGACGGTGCTGAACTCGATGACGCTGCCCTGGCGCAGGTGAAGGAGCACGTCCTTGAACTCGCTGCTGGCCCGCAGCACGATGTCCTTGGTGACGTCGTCCTCCTCGGGCCCGCGCGTGCCGTTGGCGCTGCTGTAGGGCATGCCCACCGTGATCTCGAACTTGTAGCGGTCGAACCTCTTCATGTGGCACGGGTGCTTGGCCAGGAGCTTGAGGCGGCAGAGCTCCTCCTCGGCGGTGGAGACGTTGCCGGGGCTACAGGACGGGTAGGCCTCGCCGTAGAGGCAGCGCAGCCAGTCGCCCAGGAAGAGCGGCAGCACGTGGACAGCCGACTCGGCGCTGTTGTCGATCTCGGTCACGCGCACGTACTTGAAGCGGCCGGTCCACGTGACCCGGTGGCCCTCCAAGTGGCTGCAGAGGATCTGGGTGCGGGCCATGTTGGTCTCCTTCCAGGCCCGCGGCCCGCACAGGAAGCCGTACTGCGGCCAGGTCAGCGTGGAGTTGTAGACCTTCATGCCCTCCGAGCGGTACAGGTAGAACCAGCAGAAGAGCACGATGGCCGTGAGCCACACCAGGATGAGCTTGACGACGGAGCTCCGCGTCAGGGACTTGACCATCCCCACCACCGAGAAGTTGGCCTTGGTCCACCAGCGGACCAGCAGGGGGACGCTGCAGAGCACCAGGGTGACGGCGATCTTGGTGAGCTCCAGGGACACGAACCAGCGGGCCAGCTGCACCACGCCCATCAGTGCCAGGCCAAACACCAGGATGGGGAGAGCGAAAAGGAAGAGGAAGTAGCCCACGGAGGCCCGCACCAGCCCCAGGCCGGTGGACTCGAGCAGGAGGACCACCGACAGCTCGCACCACATGAAGCACACCAGGTAAGGGACCAGGTAGCAGTAGGTGCCTTTGAAGTTCCTCAGCTGGGCCATGCGGAGGAACAGATAGAGCAGGTAGATGTACAACAGGCAGGGCACGCTCACATTCAGCACGACCAAGTGGCCCACAGGCACCGTGAAGAAGGTCTGGCCCAGGAGCTTCAGGTAGCGCCAGTTGACGGGCACGGTGGGCAGCAGGGAGAGCAGGCCGGCCGCCACCTCGGTCAGCAGGGCTCTCCTGGTGTAGGGCTCGGCCGAGGTGCTCAGGCTCATATAGCTGGTGACCGTGAAGAAGACCGACACGACGGCCAGCTCTGAGCAGGGCATGTAGTCCTTGCTGGCGATGGGGAAGGAGAAGATGACGAAGAAGACGGACAGCAGGAAGTGGACGTAGGGCTCCAGGTGGTTCCAGCCGAAGTTCCCCTCGGCCTGCTCCACGTCCAGGTTGGGCTCGAAGCGCAGGAGCAGGCTGGTGAGCGCGCGGAAGCTCTCCCAGGCCTTGCTGTCCTGGAAAACCTTGAGGGTGCAGATGACCATGGAGACGAAGGACAGGTAGAAGACGACCAGGGGCACAAAGAAGGCGAAAAAGTCGATGGTGAGGTTGCTGATGATGAAGAAGAAGACCAGGGCATTGATGTGGTGGGTGGGCACGAGGGTGGACAGCCAGTGCACGCCCGCCCGGGACGCCAGATCAATCAGGTACTCCTTGAGCTCCATGATGACGTGCAAGGGGTACTTGACCACCTGGGAGGAGGAGTGGAGATGAAGGAGGGGCGTTAGAACCTGGACCACTCTGTGCCGCGTCACTGCTCCCTGTTAGCCCTTCCATTCTCCCCGAAACCGGGGCCTGGCCCTGGGCCAAGTGAACACACCCAATGTTTCAACCAATAGCTGGTCCCTCGGTCTGCAAAGTCCTTCCACCTGTAGCTCTCTCTTTAGGTGGTGATGCTCCACGTGGTCCCCACAAACCTGCCCTCGATTCTACACAGTCCTGCAGGGTCTGCCCTCTATCTGCTGCCCATCCCTGACCCCTGACTGTCCACAAAGGTCTCCAGGCTCATGAGTGCCAGTCTCCCCTCCAAGATCTTGGGTGCCTCAAGGAGCCCACCTGGCCCCCTCTTCTGTCCCCATGGGGTCTCACACTTGCAGAGACAACAGAGGACCAGGCTACTTGCATCTCAGCCACCCCTGTGATGAGGACTTCACCTCCCGAGCCTCTGCCTCTGGTGGATCAGGGCGGGGGTAGGGGAATCTACCAAGGGGGAGAGGAAGTGCTGCCTTACCAGCCTACCCTGGGCCCTGCCCATCCCAGGAGCGGGGACTCCTGGAAATGATTCAGCTGTAACAGGGCTGATGCGACATTTTCACTGCGGCAGGAGCCCCGACACCCACCGCCTGCACCACCCACCCCTGCACACCCGTGTGCTCAGAACAGACACACAGCCCCCCGGGGAGCCCTGCTCCCCGCCTTGCGTCCCACCCCCCCACCCCCAGACTGTACACAGAGCAAAGGGCAGCAGAAACCCTCATCCTTTCCCATAAGAGAAGAGGAATGAGGGGCTGGCAGGGAGGCGAGGGGAGGACCAGCCTTGGGCAGGAGGCAGGGACGATCCTGCCATCAGGGTGGCCCCCACACCTGCCTGGCCCTCTATACAGAATCCCTGAGGCTCTCAGCTCCACCAGGGCCCTGGGGAGATGGGAGAGAAGCTGAAGGAGCTGAGAAGAGAACGTGTCCCTGACTGTGCTAGGGCTCACGCAAGGAGGTCAGGGGCGTGGCCCACACTGAAGAGGGGCGGTCCTTGTGAGGAACACCCACATGGGGGCAGGGAAGCCGAGCTGAGCCCACAGCCCATTTGAGGGGCAATGTGATGGAAGCCCGGTCAGTAGCCGGGTGAGGTGGGCGGCACCACCTCCATCTACGTCCTGGGGACATGCTCTTTCTGCCCCGTGAACACAAGGGCAGAGGAGGAGCTGGGATCCTGGGTGAGCACAACTGAGTGGCAACATGGGTGTGGCCGTTATCTGCCCAAGAGGCTGGGGTGTCAACTCTGGATGACCAGGACACCCAGGAGGAGCTGGCAGAGTGAGTTTTCCAGATAAGAGGGACCTGGGCTTACAGGGGAAACAGGGGTGTTTAACAACATGTGTTTGTGCACTTCTGTAGACACCCACATGGGGGAGTGCATGCATGCTCAGCTGTGTCTGACTGCAAACGTATGGACTATAACCCGCCAGGCTCCTCTGTCCATGGGATTCTCTAGGCAAGGACACTGGATGGGGTTGCTCCAGGGGATCTTCCTGACCCAGGGATCGAATCAGTATCTCTTGAGTCTCTTGCATTGGCAGACGGGTTCTTTTACAACTGAGCCACCTGGCAAACCCCACTTGTATATGTTCAAAGAGCTGCATTCCTCCTCATTTAACTGACAGCCCACTTACCCTCTGTTTCAAAACAAGCAAGAAAATGATGAAACCAACAAACCAGCTCAGGGCTCCCCCAGCTCACTGGGACCAGCTTCCCCAGGAGGAGACTCAGTGCTCACCCTGTCTGGAGGGGGTACCAAGGAACTTTGGATACCATAAAGTCAGCCTTGGTGGGGACTTCTGACATTTGTTGTTGGTCAGTTGCTAAGTCAGGTCCCCTGACTTTTAAGATGCCAGCGACCCCATGGACTGCAGCACACCAGGCTCCCCTGTCCTCCACTATCTCCTGGAGTTTGCTCAAATTCACGTCCATTGATTCAGTGATGCCATCCAACCATCTTGTCCTCTGTCATCCCCTTCTCCTTTTGCCCTCAGTCTTTCCCAGCATCAAGGTCTTTTCCAATTAGTCAGCTCTTCGCATCAGGCAGTCAAAGTATTAGAGCTTCAGCAACAGTCCTTCCTATGAATATTCAGGGTTGATTTCCTATAGGATTGACTGGTTTGATCTCCTTGCAGTCCAAGGGGCTCTCAAGAGTCTTCTCCAACACCACAATTCGAAAGCATCAATTCTTCACCTCTCAGCCTTCTTTATGATCCAACTCTCACACCCACACGACTACTGGAAAAACCATAGATTTGACTATCCAGACCTTTGTCAGCAAAGTGATGTCTCTGCTTTTTAATACGCTGTCAAGGACTGTCATAGCTTTCTTTCCAAGGAGCAAGTGTCTTTTAATTTCATGGCTGCAGTCACCATCTGCAGTGATTTTGGAGCCCAAGAAATAAAACCTGTCACTCCTTCCAATTTTTCCCCTTCTATTTGCCACGAAGTGATGGGACCGAGTGCCATGATCCCATGTTTTTTAAATGTTGAGTTTCAAGCCAGCTTTTTAACTCTCCTCTTCTACCTTCATCAAGAGGCTCTTTAGTTTATTTTCACTTTCTGCCATTAGAGTGGTATCACCCACACATCTGACACTTGCCAGACAGCAAACCAAAAAGAACCTGCTCCAGCTCTCCAGGAGGAGCGCCTTCGGCCAAAAGCCAGATACACCAGCTAAAACATCAGCAACGGAAAAAGCCTGTGCATGCGTCAGTCGCTGTCTGCTCGGCTAATCCCTGTGGGTGGGGCCTCGCTAACCAGACAGAGAGGCACCCAGAGCTCCTGTTCTCATCTCTGTTCTCTCTCTGCACAGTCGGTGCTGGGCAGCTTTGAGGGAGCTGGCCTGGAGGCACTCCAGTTAGCTGGCACCTTAAAATTAACCTAAAACTCTTTCCTAATGCTCAAAACCATTCACATTATTTATTTATTTTTTGCCTATTGAGACCACACAATCACATAGTTGAGAGAACATTTGAAAGACAACGAAGCTTCTAGAACCTGAAGTCCAACAGTGCTGGCCTCTGCTGACACAGTGAGCCCCGTGGCCGCCGTGACCAGAGCTCTCCTTTTAAGGTCCCCATTCTGTCCTCTGTCGCTTCTACCCACGCCTTACTACTTGGGGCCCCACCAATTTGTAAGACTAGAAACCTTTTCGGTAGAGGCAGCCCAAGCAAATTAAAGTGAATGCTACTTCGAGCAGGAAAGAAGTTTTTAAAAAACGAGCAGGGAGTCATTCACGACAGGAGAGGGCACCCTGACCAGGGGCTGTGGTTACCAGCAGCTGTCACCCCGGACATGCTTGGCTGACGTGAGAGACCGAAGAGAACTGCCCGGTACTGACCTGGGCAGCCAACCAAGGAAGCCAGAGCTCGCCCAGAGGGTCCAGGCTGGTTCATTGAGACCCTGCACAGACCTGAGTCAATGTCCACGTGCTGGACTTTCAATAATGTGATGCAAACACTGTTATGATTTTAAGACATTTCTGAATCCATCTTTAAGAAGGTTTCATCTGTCACAAAGGCTGGAGAAGCCTGGAGACTGGAACGTCCCTGGGGATCACGTCGGCTTGCAGAGGGGTGTCTGGCACTTTCCACTGGGGGTGCCGGGCCCTCCCCAGGCACGTGCCCCTTTTCTGTTCCCGGAGGGTGGTTAATAAAGGTTGGGACAGCTTTGAGTTCCAGGAGATTCATTCTGCTCTGATTCATTCTCTCTTTTCCAAAACACTTTTTGGCTGAGTTGTGTCTTTTGTTTCTGCGTGGGCTTTTTTCTCTAGTTGCAGACAGCAGAGGCTACTCTTCATTGCAGTTCGTGGGCTTCTCACTGCAGTGGCCTCTCTTGTTGTGAAACACAGGCTTTTAAGTGAACAAGCTTCAGTAGTTCCACTTGCGGGTTAAGTTGCTCCATAGCATGTGGGATCTTCCTGGATCAGAGACTGAATCTGTGTCCTCTGCATTGGCAGGCAGATTCTTTACCACTGAGCCACCAGGGAAGCCCTCAAAAATACTTTTAATGAGATAAATTGTAAAGCAATCGAAGGGCTCTGATGACTATTGCAAAAAATGTAAAAACAAAACAAATAGCCTATTTCTTGTCAGGATACTTTAAATCTCTTTTTCACAAAAAGGAGTTTCAGACATCTTACAGCACTGAGCTTGTCACCCGTACAGAACATGACATAACTTGCTGTCCAAACTATGTTTTTGAAAGCAGGTATTATTAGTAATTATGACAGGACAACACAAACTAGGATGTCCAGGCCGGGACCGCCTGGCCCACAGGTCTTCCCTCAAGCACCCGTTCACCTTTGACCCTCACTGGCATTTGGGGGGCACCTCCTCTTTAGCCAAGAACCATGGCAAACGCTCCACCTTTCCTCTCTCATGTTAGTAAGAAATCCAATGGCATTTGGAACACACTTAGCCCAGGCCTGCCCCCGGGTGGGCCCTCAATAAGAGCAGTGACTTCCTGGTCGAGTTCCTAGGCCGTCCTGACCCTGCATCTCAGAACCTTCACCCCGACACCCTACCTGCCCTCAGGGGCTCTCAGGAAGCTCGCTGGTCCGGAGCGTGGCCTTCACACCCACCCTCTGGGCTGCAACATGTCTAAGAACTTGCTCCCAAGGAGGCTTCCCCACCCACGAGGGCAGCTTTCTGAGCCTCCATATTCCGCCCCTAGCACGGGGCTTTCACTGAGAATGTGTCTGGGATGGGGACACACCAGCACACTTCCCATCACCGGCCCCAACCCTGCTCACACACCCGCAGCCCACTCCAACTGCACTGTGGGCAGGTCACACACGGGCCAAGGAGCTGGGGAAGCACAGAACCCTACAGACTCTTGGGGGACCAATGCCAGGGGCTCTGTGATGCTTTGTCTGCTCAGAGGCACCCTGTGCTGGCCGGGTCCCCTTGGCCACTCGTGGGAATGGACCTGTCTGGGGCCAGGTGGCCAGACTTCTGAAAATCCTAGTGTTCTCAGCAAAGGGAGATACAGATGATGAATTCAACCCCCTGAGCTGAACTTGGGGGAACCAGTGAACGGGGGGCATGGTCACACTTCACCAAGGCTTATATCTGCCCCCTTAGTCACAAACCACGTGGCCAGGAAAACAAAAGCTGTGACTCCAGGGGTACGAGCGGCTACTCCTGGCTGTCGGCACAGATCTGGACGTGCTGCGCTTGCCCTTTGTCATCATGGCTGCCCGCTGGCGGGAGGCGAGCAAACACAAGCTCCCTCCCACCCCCACCCACCTTCAGGTCGCCCTCGGTCACCTCCCCTGCCACCCTCTCCACACCCGCTCGCTCCCAGAACCCCTGCAGATCCGGATAAACAGGCACCACCGCGGGGCCCTCCTGAACACAAGACCGCACTTTGCTTTTGAGGGGAGGCACCTTCAAGGAACCGATCTCCCCTCTGGGCCATAAACGGACAATCTTTCCAAAGGATGGAGTCTAGGTGAAAGGCGGTTTCCAGGGTATGGCACCCTGCTCCCCACACGGCGTTTTGCAGGGAAAGATGCGAAGGTGACCGTGCACGTCTAGCAACCACAGGGCCCACCCGACCCCAACAGGACCTCTGGCTCCAGATCTAGGGCATGTGTGGGAGGCTTCCTTTCACGAGGACGCGTCCTTATGCAGTTACATGGGTGACCTGGGAGCACGGGTCACCCCAGGACAAGCGACACAGCCCGTGAGGTTCCCTGCTGGGCGAGGTCTCCCACCTACAGCTCCCCGGGGGGGCACCCGGGCGGGCAGGTGGCCCAGGTCGAGGACTCACCTTCAGGCGCAGGGGTAAGTCCTCGGGACTCTTGCCCGCCACCTCGTCGTCATCGTCGTCCTGCAGGAACAGGTCGGCGGGGATGATGCCCTTGGCATACTTCTTGGTGATCTCCACAAAGTCGTCCAGGGCTATGTAGCTCTTGGCTGAAGCACAGGACAGGAAACATGCAGGGTTGGTGAGACCGCGAGCACCGCCACCCCGTGGAGATGGGCATGAGGCGGGCAGCAGCTGTGCCAGGGTCAAGCCGGAGATGGGCGACCCCTCTCGGGCCCAGACAATGAGAGGAGAGAGAAGCAGGCAGGCCTGCCGAGGCCTTCTGGCCTTGGGGACCCCGCCGTCCCTCCCCTGAAGCGTCCCTCTCCCCACCCCTCACCCTTAAAGCCCTGGGGGGCTGCCTGAGCCAGGTTCCGTGCGGACCCTTCTTCAGAACATTTTCCAACCGTGCTGCTCTGACCCCCTTGCCCCCTCAGCCCTGACCCGTGCAGCCCAGCCACCTATCAGCCCCTCCAGCCAACGCACATCCTCCCAGGGCCTACTATGTGCCAGGCATGTGCTCAAACTTTCATTACCCCCCACCTCCAAGTTCAGCCTGACATCCCCACCTCCCCACAGCCCATGCTGGGGGCAGCCCCCACTCCCAGCTGGGTGCCCCCAGGGCCTTTGCCAATGAGGTTCACTCACTCAGCCTGGAGCATCCACCTCCTTGCCCTTCTCAGGCTACCCACCTCCCCACCCCCCCACCCCCAGCCATCACAGCCCCCAGCATCTTTCTCCATCAGGGACAGTTATACTGCCCTCTTGTCCCTCCAGTGTATGCTCCCAGTGGGTGGGGTCCAAATCCCAGAGCCCAGAACACCGACACCCAACCAACAGCCCCAGAGGGGCTGGATGGAAGATCCATCAGCCTCTGAGACCCTGGGGGCCAGGCCTGGACTGATGGGGGGCACAGACATGATGCCCAGGGTGGTGGGGGCGACAGAATGGCCAAAGGTGTCGCTAGCACAGGACTGGCAGCCGTACTCACATTCGCTGCTGACCAAGCGCTCCAGCACCCGCCTCTGCTTCTGCAGGGACTTGGGGACGGGCCCAGGCTGCACCCCGCCATCTGCAGGGACAAAGCAGGCAAGAGTCAAGGCCGGCTGACTGCCCCATCCCCTGCAATGAGTGAGTAAAAGTGGCTCAGTCATGTCCAACTCTTTGCGACCCCACGGACTATACAGTTCGTGGAATTCTCCAGGCCAGCATACTGGAGTGGGTAGCCTTTTCCTTCTCCAGGGGATCTTCCCAACCCAGGGATCAAGCCCAGGCCTCCTGCATTGCAGGCAGATTCTTTACCAGATGAGCTATTAGGGAATCCCAAGAATACTGGAGTGGGTAGCCTATCCCTTCTCCAGCAGATCTTCCCGGCCCAGGAATCAAACTGGGGTCTCCTGCATTGCAGGCGGATTCTTTACCAACTGAGCTATGAGAGAAGCCCCATCCCCTGCAAGCCCCCTAGAAACTTGCCAGTGTCCATGCAGCCCTGGAGGGCTGTGCAAGGGCCAGCCCTTGAGACCACCACTGCTCAACCTCCATCACAAGGTGACTCGGGCCCCGCTGGGCACACCCCGAGCCCTGGACACAGCACACTCTCTGATCACGCAGCCTGCCCCCAGACACCCTTGCTGGCATTGTCCCTTGGTGTGATCTTCCCCTGGAAGAGACCAAGCTCCCCAGGGCCACTGGGCAGGCCTTCCTGTGTCCCCAGCCCTGGTGCAGAAGTCAGTTCAGTGGGTGAACACCGAGCCAGGACTGAGGTATCGACACCTCCCCCACCAACACCCACACCCAGCAGGCATTCACGGGGCTCTCCCCATGACAGGCTCCAGGCGGCCTTTGCAGGGTCGGGTCAGGTAGGGGCTGGACCACAGGGCGAGACAACACGAGTGGAGGGGGGCGCTGTGACCGAGAGGGGCCACAGCAGCCCAGGTGAGCCCAGAGGGGTGAGGGGGCAGCAGGAATGGGGCAGGGCCGTGCCCTGCAGGGTCACTGGGGCTCCATGAGGGGCGGCATACCTCTTGGGGGTCCTGCCACTGGAGCCCCAGGCCTCACGGCCACCTCTGTCAGGCCCCAGAGGATCAGAGATCAGACAAGAGTCCTGCCCGGAGAAGGGGCAGAGGTGCCTGCCCACCCATCTTCTCTAATGCATCGGCAGGTGGCCCCAGCCCCACCCCCACCCCCAGCATCTCCCCCTCGGGGCAGGAGGGAGCTGGGTGGAGCCCTGGGCAGGTGCTTCTCAAGGTTACGAAGAGACAAAAGTCAGCCCCAACCCCGGAAATGGAGAGACCACATCCAGTCAGGGATGCCCATTCTCCCGGTCCATCTGTCCTTCTGGCTGCCCGTGCCCTGCTCGGAAAGCCAGGTTAGGAGGTGGGGGCACCGACGAGACTGGCGATGGGGCCAGCCCTGGAGAGGCTCTCGGGGATTCGGGGACCCAGGTCGCTGCCTGCACCTCTCACCCTCCCCCACTCCCTGTCCCCTTCGGGAGGAGGAGGACACCCTGGACACGCCAAGCCCTGCAGCTCTGCCTGTGGGCAGCAGGTGAGAGAACCCTAGGGACGGAGTGAGTCACAGAACCAGAGCTGGGGGGCCCTGAGGGGCTCCAGGAACAGGACACCCAGGAAGGACGCTCCGGAGCCTCACAGGGCACCTGCGAGGGCCCCACGAGAAGCTCCCACAGAGGCACCCCCGGGATCGCGGCACCGAAGCCCGGGAGGCCCCACGGGCAGACCGCGTACCGTGCTCGTTGACCTGCCCCACGTTCTCCAGCAGCTCCGCCACGGCCACCTGCTTCTTCTTCTTGGGGTTGAGCTTCCAGTACATGACGAGGGCCGCCTTGCGCACGGCCCGCTCCAGGTCGGTCTCAGAGGAGAGCTGCCTCACCTCCCGCTCGTTCTCAGAGGTGATGCCTGAGGGAGGGAGGCGTCAGAGGCCTGGGGCCGCCCGCCGCCCAGAAGCTGGCAGGGGTGCCCAGCCCCGGCCGGCCCCGGCCAGCCCCGCCTGAAGGGGCTTGGGAAGCGACTCCCACGAGTGACTTTGCAGGCATCTTCGTCACCACGGTGGAAATAAACGTCCGGCCCTGTCTGGCCTGAGTCCCTGAGGGTGGGAGGCTTGGCCCGGCCTGTCAGCAGACGCTCGCCGAGTGGCCACAGAGGGCCGGCGCTGGGCAAGGCCTCGCCACCTTCCTAGCTCACTCCAGCCTCCCAGTCTCCCCCTCACAAGGACCCCTCTGGTGGGGTGCTGCTCTTCCCATCTCACAGATGGAGAAACTGAGGCACCCAGGGGCGGTGGCCTGGACTTAGTGTCAAGGCCACAGAGTCAGAGAGATGGAGCTGGTCTCAAACCCCAGTCAGTCTCACTGCAGTGAGCGGCCAGGCTGCAAGACGGGGGGCACCCCTGCATTCACAGCATCAGACCCTCCAAGGGCAGCCGGGAGCAGTGTCTCCTCATAAACGGCCCTTTCTTAAGAGGCAAGGCTCACCCACGGAAAGACAGGGAGCAGGTTTCATGGGCTGTTTAGTGGCTGCCTTTCCCCCTGCTCGGGGACTGCCAGGGACATCAGCCTGGCCCCCACCCCACCCCAGGGGACGGTGAGACTGGGGGCGGAGGACTGATATTTTTTTTCTTCTTTGGAGCATCTTCCTAACCTTTCACTGGAGCCCACGTTTCTTTTATGATCAGGAAGCGTTCAGTGTGAGAAGGTGGAGGGTGTGGGCCATGACAGGCCCCCTCCCTCACACGCCAGCCAGTCCTCAGACATGCCCTGGCCCCCTCAGGGCCTCTGGGAAGACCACTGGCTCCAACAGTGAACTCTGGGGGCCACACTGACTTGATTGGCCAGTGCAAGACCATCCCACTGCCCTGGAGCAAGGCAGGCTGGCTTGGTAAGAAATTCTGGCCAGCAGAACATGACCCTTCTAAGTCACTAAAGACATCAGCCTAATGTCCAGAGAAAGGAGATTCTATACAATAATAAATGTTAATAAATATCATTTCTATATATATCTTATATATACATACATAATAAATATATATATACATAAAAATAATGAATATAAATTTTGTTTTATATATATCCAAATGATAACCCTAATGTTTAAAAAAAAAAAATTCCAATACAAAACCAGAAGAAAAACAGTAAACTACGGAGCACTTCTCTCTGGGTTTCAAGATAATTTTTAAAGATAATTTCTATCTTTATGTTTTCTATATAGTTCAAGTTTTCTATAACAACCATAAACACTTTTGTAATCTGAGCGGGATAAAAAAAGTCCCCTTTATGACACACACACTTTCACCTTCCTTCTGAGGTTTGAACATTCTGGAAGAACTTTTCCCTGAAACCAGGAATGAACCACTTCCCTTGGGCAGGATAACACAGTAAGTGTCCACGAGTGGCCAGGCTACACATCACTGCCCCACAACCCCCACGCCCGTCCTGGCAGCAAGTACTAGCCTGGGCGGGCCCTTCACTGGCCCCAGTCCCCAGCTGCTCCGCTCAGACTAGATGGAAAGTCAGTTCAGCAAGCACCACTCCAACCTCAGGCCTGTCATGCCCTCCAACTTGGCTCCACACTCTACTCCTCAATTTGGATGAGGACCCAGATGGTTTATCTCCTTGTAGACCCCACCACAAGTTAAAGAGGATGAAAATGGCTTTGTTCCTACATATCCCATGTTATACTCCAACATCATCTACACGGCAAAGCCATGAGTGCAACAGAAACCACACTCATTTTCTAACAGCATCGCCAGCATCAGGTTTGCCTGTTGCTATTTCAGTTGTTAATTTAGCAGAGTAGTACAGCATCCCTCGTGGGTCCCTCCGAGTCTCGTCACCTACCTCTTCTGTCCGCCAGGCATCGGCGGAGAAGCTTGACGGCCTCTCGCCGGCCCTGCTTGGCGGCGAGGGTCAGCCAGTCCACGGCGGTGCAGTTGTTGAGCTCTTCGTCCCCGTCGCCAGCCAGCTGCAGGTAGTGCTTCCCCACCTGCAAGCGGGATCTGGTCACACCACACACTGCGGCAGCCTCCGTGTGCAGCGCCCGAGCCCCAGTCCACGTCCTCCTGCCTTGCCCCCGCCCAGAGCCAGGCAACCTCAGGCTCCCTCACCCTGTCCGCCCGCTGCTCCCAGCCAGAGCAGGGTGTGGGGACTCCAACCCCCACTGATGAGATGAGAGACGGGGTGGGAGCATGCGGACAGGCAGGAGGCAGGGCTGGCATCAGAGGAGGTGATGCCCAAGTTCAGGAGTGAGTTGGACAGAGGTGAACACATACATGCTCCCTGGAGGGTGGCGGGAAGAAAAGCAACACATCACAAACATGGAAACACCACAAACGGGGGCCTGCGCGTGGCAGGTGCAGGCAGGCTGCACCCAGGCCCACTAGCACGCTCAGCACCAGCTTGTCCCGGGCCCCCCAAGCTGAGGGCAGCGCAGCCCGAGCCTCCCCACGGACACTGGTCCTTACCTCCGTCTGTGCCTTGGGGTCCCCAGCCTTGGCCTTCTCCAGGACTTCCTCAAAGGGGGTGTCCACATCTCCCTTCGCAGGTCCTTTAACACAGGGAAGCAAGCAGATGGACGGTCACCATGCTGGTCCTTGTCGCTTGTTGGAGGACAAGAGGGGCTGGCAGGAATGGGCTTCAGCCCCAAGTCAGGAGCATGAGAGCAGGTGTGGAGAGGAGCCGCCAGGATGCTCCCTCCACTGCTGCACAGCCAGGGAGCAAGGACCACAAAGCTGCTGAGGGGTTCCAGGAAGGAACCCCTGTTCCAGGCACAAGGAAAGAGCGGGGCCAGACCAATAACCACCGTCACCCCCAGGGCTCACTGCAGCCAGAGCGGCTGATCTCAGGCTTGAACAGAGCTCTAGAAAGATGCAAGAGATGGAATGAAAGCCCCTGAGGTTCTTTATTTAATGATTTAAAGAACCTGCACCCCAATGCCAAGCATCCCAATAAACAAACCAAATCTATGTTTTCCAAGACAGTCATCTACATACGATTGACTTTGGGAAGTCATAATCACAGTACATACATTTTGAAATATACACATATATATTTGCAATATTGAATCACAACCAACTTTGCATGTGGCTCTGCAGTGAGATGTACCACTTCAGTGGCTCAGAAATCCCACTGAGGGGACGCTCAGGGCCTCTGGGCCTCTCCTCTCCATCAGACCTTTAGATTATTCCTAGACTCCCTAATTTTATAAAATGATGCCACAAACCAATCTGTGCATGTATTGTTATTTGGTGGGCATTCTCCTGGTATGGGTTCTTCAGGTGAATTACTTGATCCAAGTGTCCAAATATCACATAACTCATGCAATATTTACTTCGTAAAACGTTACCTTAAGTTACAAAAGCATCATGTAACTTCACTGATTTCACTACAACCTCTCCTGCAGTGTGTAGCATAACAAAAAGTGTTTTTTTTAAATCAGTTTTCACCAGTACCTTTTTCTGGTTTAAGTAACCAATACAGGGGGCCTACGCCCAACACCACAACTTGCCTCCACCCACGGTCAACTCCCATCTTAGCAGCTGCTTATCTGGGGTTAACAGACTCTCGATATCTAGACACTTCTGGAAACAGAGGCAAAACTCAGGGAGAGTTTTTTATCATAAATGGATGTTGAATTTTGTCAAAGGCTTTTTCTGCATCTATTGAGATAATCATATGGTTTTTATCTTTCAATTTGTTAATGTGGTGTATTACATTGATTGATTTGCAGATATTAAAGAATCCTTGCATTCCTGGGATAAAGCCCACTTGGTCATGATGTATGATCTTTTTAATATGTTGTTGGATTCTGTTTGCTAGAATTTTGTTAAGGATTTTTGCATCTATGTTCATCAGTGATATTGGCCTGTAGTTTTCTTTTTTTGTGGCATCCTTGTCTGGTTTTGGTATTAGGGTGATGGTGGCCTCATAGAATGAGTTTGGAAGTTTGCCTTCTTCTGCAATTTTCTGGAAAAGTTTGAGTAAGATAGGCGAGGGTGGGATGTTCTGAGAGAATAGCATTGAAACAAGTATACTATCAAGGGTGAAACAGATCACCAGCCCAGGTTGGATGCATGAGACAAGTGCTTGGGGCTGGTGCACTGGGAAGACCCAGAGGGATGGGATGGGGAGGGAGGTGCGAGGGGGGATTGGGATGGGGAACACATGTAAATCCATGGCTGATTCATGTCAATGTATGGCAAAAACCACTACAATATTGTAAAGTAATTAGCCTCCAACTAATAAAAATAAATGAAAAAAAAAATGCAAAAAAAAAAAAAAGAACGCAGGGAAATAAGAGCTGTCCCTAGGAACAGTGCTGGATGTCTAGCTATCCTGACCCCTTCCTCCAGACCTCTCCCAGGACCAGCTCCATCCACCAGGCTCAGAGTTAGCCCCTGTGTGCAGGGTGACTGAGTCTACACACTCAGGGGCCCGGTCAGGAGGCAGCAGGGCAGGGGCCTACGGTAACACAGCTCTGAAGTTCAAAGGCAGAGCAGTCACGTCCAGTTTGGAGCACGTGTGAGCGGGAGAGGGTGGCTGGGGATGACTCAAAGGGGAAGATTCTTCCTAAGACTCACAGGTCAGGCCCCTGCACCACGCCCCTCTTGGTGGACAGCTTGCAAACATGATGATACCCGCCCCCTGTAGAGTTCCCGCTGCTGAGTTTCTTCACCGAGGTCCTGGGCCCAGGACGCCCACCCCAGTCCAGTGGCCCCGGACCTCGGTGCTTCTTAGTCATCAAGGTCAGCTCTCCCTTCTGGCTGCTATCACACTCTCTGCCAGCCCTGGAATGCACTTTCTTGCCAAGGGCTCAGACTAAGAGAACAAAGAGGAGGGCAGGGAAGGAGGGTGTGCGGGGTTAGAGAAATCTGACCCAAGTGTGAATCTGCCTTTAGCACTCTGAGCCTTAGGAGTGAAAGAACATTGCTACCCTATCGGTAAACTGGAGAAGGGAATGGCAACCCACTCCAGTGTTCTTGCCTGGAAAATTCCATGGACAGAGGAGCCCAGGGGACTATAGTCCATGGGGTCACAAAGAGTCAGATACAACTGAGTGATGGAGCATCTCTCAGTGAACAAAGGATGTGGCAGTCCCTCCTGCCATGTGCTCTGGGGAGACACAGGATGAGAAAGCACAGGATACTGACCTCAGAGGGCTGAGGGGCAGATCAAAGGAAGGATTCCCATGAGCCCAGACTCCTGCATCTTCCCCGTACACAGAAAAGCACCAAATTCCCTAACTCAAGATACCTGGTTTTCTTTAATTAATAGTACTCTATTGATGTTCTGACTACCTGATCTTTGTTGCACAAACTCCTGTGCATCCTGGCTCCTCCCTTGTCTCCTGGGAGCAGTATTTCAGCGCAATCTGAGATCTGAGAGGCTGTGTTCCAGGGTTAAGTCTTCAATTTTGTCCACCAAATAAAACATAATTCTCAACTTTTAGGTTGTGTTTTTTTTTTTTCCCAGTTGACAGCATCAAAGTGTTGTGTGACCGTGTGAGACTCATTTCCAATTCCATCGTCAATATCCAGCCGGTAGGACTGTTAGTGAAGAATGGGACACTTGGGATTAGGTGCCGGTCCAGAGTTGGGTGTTCTCAGGGTGCGTCCCCTTCCCCACTCCATGCCCTTCCTCTCTCTGCTGACCGAGGGCCTCCCTGGATCACTGAGGCCACGTGTCCCAGTTCAACACCAGGTACCTCCTGCAAGTTCATAGCTCTTTTCCTGACCCACTGAAATCGCAAGTCCAAGGTCATGGAAGATTCAAGCATAGATTTATTGGCTAAAAAGATTATTCTGTCCATGATTAATTTTCCACAGAAGTTATTCATAGCCTGACATTTTGCCATGAAATGAAAGGAGAGCCCCGGAAACTGTCCCCTCCCCCGGCTCAGTCCATCTCCGTGTTCCTGCGTCTCTCACGGCCCCACATTCCTTTAATGGAGACGATCTGTGACCAGCAGGTCTGGCCCATCTCCATCCCCTGGGGCAGGACACAGATCAGCAAATGCTGGACAGACAGAGGGATGAATGGATGGGGGACCAACAAGGGAAGGGTCTCCAGCTGTCTCCCCAAACCCTCGCACGGCGCCTGGAACACGTGTGGCCTGGGAATTGAACTGCCAGGCTCACCTTCCTGATCTGAGCAGGTTCTAAGTAGAAATGGACAAGGATGAGTACTGAGCAAGTCAAACGTTCCCACTCTTCAGGACCACCCTGGGCCCGTAGGCTGGAGAGCCTCAGGCACCCCCTCCCAGCAGCCCTGAGGGCTCTGCCAGCCCCTTGATGCCCACCAAGTTCTCCCGGAGCCGGCTGGGACAAAGAGAGAGAAGCTGGCTTCCAGTTTCACCCGGCCGCTGCAATCCAGATTGGCTGGAGTGCATTGTTTAAATTGCTGACTGCATGCCAAAGGCTCTGAGAAGAAGAGCACAATCCGAAACGCAGTGAGCAACTGTTACACTCCAGTCTCTCGGGGCCGCTGCCCTTCTACATCCTTACTCGCTGGCCCCAGGGCAAGGCCTTGGCCTCCCAGAGTCCCCAGTCCTCTCCTGATGCCCGCCGCGTGGGCTGAGCTGAAGGAAAGGTGACAAGAACCCAAGGGCATCCTGTGTGTCCTTCTTATCACTGTGGGCAGCTGGGTCACCCTGCATCCGGGGGTGCCCCATCAGCCTTCGAGATGCTGACCCTGGTTCTCATGAACACACAGGAAGGACAAGCCTTGCGACCCTGTCTCTCCCAGGGGCCTGGCTGAGCTCTAAGGTGGAGGTACCAGCCAGGGGGGTCCCAGTGGGCCCAATGGGGGTCATGGACCTCGCCCCTCATCACTCACCCAGCAGACATTTACCGAGCACCGGCCCTGGACCGGTCTGGGTGCCGGGAGCCAAGGGCACTGAGCTGAAAGACATAGGAACCCCCGCTCTCCCTACCCACCCAGGGGCCCAGCAAGGACAGCCACAGTCCAACAGTGCAGGCTCAGGGGAATCTATGGAGGTGCCAGGAGTCATCAATCCTGATGGGAGAGGCTTTTCAGAGGAGGTGACGCCCAAGACTCGGAATGCAAAGAGGAGGGGAAAGGTAAGGGATGAAGGGCATACTGACAAGTTTCCTGAGGTCTCAGGAAGCCACCAGACCTGAGACAGCCTCATTGCCCCAGCCAACTGTCCTCACGACAGGTCACCTTAGAGTGAGGGGGTCACAGGGATGCTACAGCAACCAGCCAGACCAGGGCTTCCATCAGAGTCAGGATAAATAATCCATGTACAGAGCTCCTGAGATCATCAAGCCAGCACCTCCACCGGACAAGGAGAAGCTGAGTGTTTATGGCTGTGACTTGTCCCCAGGGCAGCAGGGACGCAGCGCATTGCATCCACCCCCTCACCCCATCACCTCCCGGCCTTCCTCAGGGCCCATTCCTGCCATCCAGCTCTGAACCCCACTGCGAAACTGCCTGCCCAACCCCCCAGGCCTCCCTGATGGCTCTAGCCAGAGGCCTGGAATCAGTCTAGCTCCCCTGAAGCCCAGTCTACCCACTGCCCTGCCTTGCTGCACTGGCCTCGGCTCCCACGTTTGTCCACAGTCATCTCCATATAACAGAAATCACGCTGCTCCTCTCATTTAAAGGCTTTAACGCTCCCCAGAACACCCATTCTCCTTACCCTGACCCTCGAGGCCCTACTTGAGACTGTCTGACCTCATGACGCACGTCCAACTGCTGCCCAGAGCCATCAACCTTGGAGCCCTTCATGTCCTGTGTGTCTTGCACCATTTGGGGCTCCCTTCACTGAACTGGGGTCTCCCTCCTGGAGGCCCTGCCCACCGTCTCCTGCACCCGCTGGGCAGGCCCTCAGTTAGCACCGGGGTGAATGCTTCCTGGCAAATGGAACCCCCACCAGGGGTTCCAGCCACCATTCCTGTCTGAAGCCCTGCAGCCACCAAACAAGTGCCAGCCCCGCACTCAGAACATTGAGGCTTTGTAGACTTCACACTCCTGAGAGCCTGTGAACCCTGCAACCCATCGACGTCAGTAGAGAGGGCGCCGTGGTCCCTGCCTGGCGCTCCCCAACGAGGACAGAGTTACTTGGTTCCTCTGTCTCTCTCTCCCCTTGAGCCTTCAACCCCGAGTCTGAAGACCAGCCTGAGCTCCAATCCCGGCCATCCCTGCTGTGCTGGTACCCAGGGCGCTGCTCTGAGCCGCAATGCAGGAGGCAGGCCCAGGGCCCCGGGCACTCCAGAGCTCCATCTGTGGTTCCCGCCGCCACCGGAGGCCACCACGGAGGCTGAGCACAGACTCACAGACTGTGTTCCATCTCGACTTAACCCCTCACCGGCTGGCAGCCTGGGGTCCTCTACTTAACCCCTGAGGCTTGCTCCTTGGAAGAAAAGCTATGACCAACCTAGACAGCACATTAAAAAGCAGAGACATTACTTTGCCAACAAAGTTCCGTCTAGTCAAAGCTCTGGTTTTTCCAGTGGTCATGTATGGATTTAAGAGTTGGACCATAAAGAAAGCTGAGCACCAAAGAACTGATGCTTTTGAACTGTAGTGTTGGAGAAGACTCCTGAGAGCCCCTTGGACTGCAACAAGGTCAAATCAGTCCATCCTAAAGGGAATCAGTCCCAAATATTCATCAGAAGGACTGATGATGAATCTGAAACTCCAATACTTTGGCCACCTGATGCAAAGAACTGACTCATTGGAAAAGACCCTGATGCTGGGAAAGATTGAGGGTGGGAGAAGGGGACGACAGAGGATGAGGTGGTTGGATGGCATCACCGACTCAATGGACATGAGTTTGAGTAGATTCCGGGAGTTGGTGATGGACAGGGTGGCCTAGCGTGCTGCAGTCCGTGGGGTCACAAAGAGTCGAACATGACTGAGCGACTGAATGGAACCGAACTGGACGTGGCTGGAGAAGTGAGTTAACGTAGACAAGCACCACAGGTGATGCCTAGCCTGGAAAGTGCCATGTCATCTTCCTCTTGCTGTTACTTACTGGTACTTGACTGATGCTCAGCAGAACTTTGCTAGGTGAACAGGGGAGTTAATTAAAACTAATCCCAATCCCTCCCTGGGTGGATGATCTCTGGGCTGTGCAGGGCTGGCAGGGCAGGGTCTGCTGTGTTCAATTCCTCAATGGTGACAGCACAGGAGAGGGACGCAGCACAGCCCAGACGTGTGGGGTCGGGAGCCAAGGCTGCCAACCTGCCCAGAACTCGCTCAGTACTCTCCGCCCCTCCCCTCAGGGACAGAAGCCAATGGAGACCACATCTGTTTCCTGACTCTCCTTATCTGAAACCGGCAGTCTTGACTCGGTCTGTCCTCTGAGGCTGTTTCGCTTCACCCAGATTGAAACCAAGCATGTTTCCAGCCCTGGTCTCCGTGCCCTGCAGCTGCGGGGTGGTGTTTGCGGCTAGACCGAGATTCCGGATCAGACCCGGGTCTGCCCGAAGGCCTTGGAGACAAAGCAGAGATCTCTGAAGGAGATGCGGAGCTCAGAAGGGCCCAGTGGGTGTGTTTCTAGGGTAAGGTGGGCACTGGTCCAGCACGATTGCACAGGGGCGCTCAGGCTTGGTTCACCCTCCAGAGTCCGGAGGTCCCTGCAGCTCCGCTGGGGGCAGGGGGCCTTATGGGACAGGGGACTGGGGTCACCCCTGCACCCATCATCACCCAGTGCTGGCCACTCTGGGAAGTCAGGGGCTCAGTTTCCTGGTCTCTAAATGGGGACAAGGACAGAGCCTCCCTCTGGGGCTGCCGTAAGGGGTCACATAAAGCCTCTGGGTCCACAGAGCACCTTGCAGGTGTCACCACCTTGGGTCTGGGACCTCTGCACGGAGTAGGGGTGGTGCTGAGCTGGGGGTGGTCACCTCAGGCAGCCAGCTTCTCAAGGGGAAAAACGAAACGACAAGGCTGAGTGAGCAGAAGAAGCGGGGGTGGGGCTAGGGCCCCCTTAATTCACACAGAGATCCTGGGGGAGAGGAGGACCCTGTGACCACAAAAGTCACGGCATCTTCCCTTGCGGTGGTGCAAGACACGAGAAAACACATGCACATGTGCACACATGCACAGTCTGCAGCACAAGCCTCCCAGGAGGAGAGAAGAGCCTGACACTCACACGAAGCCCCTGCGTGCAGACACACCGGGCCCGAAGCCGAGCTTAAGGCCGGTCACCCAAGAGGGACTGGGTGGGGCCCTAAAACTGGACAGATACCTCAACGTGCATGGTGACACCCCAGGAGGGGCCTGAAGAAGAAGGGGTGGGGGGGGGGGAGGCTTGATGACACCCACGCAGCACATCAGGTTCTGCAGCTCGAGGCACGGACCCGCTCCCCCGCACCACCACCCAGGCACCTAAGGGACCAGAGGCCTTGACTCAGCACCGCGTCCCACGCGCCGGGCTGATGAGCACAAGGTCCCAGCATGCAGGCTCCACATGGCTGCTCTGACTTTACAGAAACCATCTCAGCGAGGCCTCCCGACTCCCTGGAGGGCACACAGCTCAAGCCCAGCCAAGCCTCCCACCCCAGCTGTCTCTGCCCTTCCTGTACCACCTCGTGGGCCCGGATGCTCCATACATAAACAGCTCCTATGGAGAGACGCGAGCTCCGGCGTCCCGGCCAGGGTGGGCAGGAAACCAGCACTGGCGCCAAACCAGAGAGCAGTTTTCAAACTGCAGACGTCAACCCAGGTCACAGAACCAACTGAACTGCCCAAAGCAGCATTTGTTTGCACATAAAAGCAAGAGCATGGAGACTTACCAGACAGCCCAGGCACACAGTAAAGGCAAGTATTGTTTTGGAAATTTCCATTCCCACTGCGTGTGCGTGTGTGTGTTGTATGCATGCAGGCACGTGGGCGTGGGCGCCAGGTTATGACTACAGTACATGTATTTCTTTCTGTGGGCAGAGGTCAGAAAGTCTAACAGGCGGTGAGCCACGAAGAGAAGCCGCGGGGCTTTCACCACCCCTGGAGCGCGTGTCCCCAGCGGGCTCTGTTTTGATCACTGTACCTACAGTGGAAGCCAAGGCCCCTATTCACAGGGTTGGTCACTGTGAGTATAAGACAGACATACTGAGAAGCACTGCGTGGGTTATTAGAAAAAGTAATGTTGATGCCAGCTATATTTTCCCCAAACATCACAGCTGGAGACCCAGGGATCCTTGCTTTTATGAAACTCACAGCAAGGCTTGAGGCTTTTTACCAACAACAGCCCCCGAAGCGCAAGAGAACCTTTCAGGACAGCTCCTGTGATGGCCTGCTGCCTGGTCCTGACCCGGCTCACTCCTGCTGTAGCTCAATTGCAAGCCTGACACATGAACATCACCACTCCGATCCCTCCCTCCTTCCTTCCACCCCGTGACCTGGGAGGTCCAGGGCTCTCTCCAGGCCAAGCCCACCCCAGGAGAGGTCAATTCTTCCCTCTGGCCCTTGCCCGTGCTGTGCTGTCTCCCCCCGCAGGCTCCAACTTGCTCAGGCATCATCTTTTCCCAAGGCAGGCGCCCAGCTCCCTCCCCAGCCCGGCCAGGGCCACCTCTGTGCTCCCCAGGCCCCGTGCTTCCACGAGACTGTGGAGCCCTCAGAGGCAGGGCTCACCTGTGCCACAGATGGCCGCTCAGGCTGGCAGGAGGCCGTGCTCAGTGAGCAGCAGGTGGACCGACCAAACCCTGGCAACCCTCCCCCAATGTCAACGAGGCGGCCGGCACGACAACCAGCGGTCCCAGCCCACCTGGGGCCTCACACTGTCTCATCTTGGCCCCTGAGAAGTGCTTCCTGGGACAGACTGGAAACCTGGGGGGCGCCAGGCCTGGGCATGGAGGACAGTGGTCCAGAGGGCAGCGGGGACCTGGGCCAGGGGCCCAGGTGAATTCCAGGGTGTCAGCCAGCCTCCAAGGGGAGTGGCCACATGGGGCCCGCAGACCAGGCAGAGCGACCTGACCGAATGGCCACCTGAGAGTGGCCACGGTGGACAAGGGATGATGATGTGGGCCGCCCCGAGTGCTGGGGGGGACCAGAGGGGAGCCTGCCTCCCGCCACCTCCCACCACACAGCGCCTGGTGCAGACCACCTGCCGAGTCCCTGAGCAGGTGGGAGCTGGTGCATTCGATGATAAATAAAGGAAGGAAACACGACATCTGCTGCAGCCCAAGTCTGTGAACTTGGGAGCAAATCCTGCTGGGCAGTGGGAGTTGACAGGCCTGGGCGGAGTGGTTGGGCCCCTGACTTCAGGGGATTCCCACCTGGGGAAGGAACCTTGCAGGGGTATCTGGACCACATGCCAGGACCCGGGTGTCCACACTGCCTACAGAACACCACCCCCCAGGGGAGGATAGTCCGGCATCCCAGGCCCCGTCCCTTACCTGTTCCATCCATCCTCTCTCGGCTCCTGGCCCGCGAGGCCTGGGGTACAGCCGGGGCGGCTGGGTCTCTCCCATCTGATCCAGGTCCAACTTGGGGTCCAGGAGCGGGGGGTGCCCCGCTGATCTCCTGCTCCACCGAGGTGGTGGCATTGAGCCGTGAGCGGGCCTGGGGCTGCGGTGGCGGCAGAGGCTGGGGGAGAGAGGGGCTCGGAGGAGGGGCGCTGGAAGCCATCCTGAGGTGAGAAAAACCGGGGGGTCAAACATGCGAAGCCAGTCAAGCCCAGGCTGCCCTGGCCTCTAGCTTTTGGTGGAGAGACGAGATGGCAAAGGGAAAACGAGATGGCAAAGGGTGGGCGCTACCCAGCATTCCATGTGATCTCACTCAACCTCACGACAGCTCCCCCAAAGACACTTCCATTTCATAGATGACGAAACGGAGGGAGGAAACTCACTCAAGGCCTGCTGACTCGGCAGGTCCCACAGCTGCCATGAGCTGGGCCCTCAGTCTCCAGGCCTTGAGTCCCGGGCCTCGGGTGTGCTCATCTGAGAAATGGGGATGTGGAAGGTCAGGAGGATTCAGTGAGATGGTCCACACGGAGCCCTGGGCAGCATCTGGCTGCGGTGGAATAAAGCTGGTCTCCCAGTCTGTCCACCCAAAATCTGTGCAGGGGACCTTATTTGGAAGACGGGGGTCTTTGCAGATGATAATCAAGGATCTTGACAAGAGAGCATCCTGGCTTAGGGTGGGCCCTAATCCAAGGACCGGGGTTCTTATAAGAGGGTAACACACAGATAGAGAGGAGGATGCCACGTGGAGAAGGAGGCAGAGATGGGAGATGTGGCTGCAGGCCCAGAGACACCAACACCCTAAGTCAAGAAAGACAAGGAAGAACTCTCCCGCAGAGCCCCCCCACCCCAGACAACCAACCCCGCCGACATTCTGATCTTGGACTTCTGCCTCCAGAGCTGCGAGTCAAAAAATTTCTGTTCTTTAAAGCCACCAAGTTTCTGTCAATTTCTTATTAGAGCCCTAGGAAAAGAATACACTGGCACAAAGTGGAAGTTTAAAATAAACTTGAGAGGGACTTCCCTGGTGGTCCAGTGGTTAAAACTCTGAGCTCCCAATGCAGGGGGCCCAGGTTCAATTCCTGGTCAGGGAATTAGATTCCACACGCTGCAACAAAATTATCCTTCATGCCTCAGTAAAGACCTGGTACAGCCAAATAAATGAATAATAAAATATTTTAAAAAACATAAACATGAGAAGCAGAGGGAGGGAGGGAAAGGGGGAGAGGACGAGGGGGTGGAAGACAGGTGCGGGGGGAACACAGCCCCTGGAGCAGGATGTGGTCAGGCCTGGGCAACTCCAAAGCCCTCCACGCCAGGCCTGAACCCCAAGACACAACTCAGCGAGCCTGACAGCACCGGATATGAGCCCATGCTAGACGTGGGTGATGGAAACCGGGGGGCTGGTGTGTCGGAACCGATGACGGGAACAGACTGGCAAGCATAGAGATCCGATGACCAACGGGGGCAAAGGGCTCGATTAGTCAATACCGCTGTTTAGCAACAAGGCAAAAATCACCAAAGACACAACTGGGGGTGACCACGAGCCCCAGACTATGGGGCTGAGAGCTCCAGGCCTTCCCCAGCCCCAGGACCCCAGACCGGGGCCCTGGGGACCAGCGGTGGGTTTCCGTGGACACAGACGCCGAAGCAGATAGGACCGCGTGCACTGTGCTGGGGATCCCCAAGGATCCCACAGCCCCCACTCCAGCCTCAAGGCCACGTCCACCCTCTTCGCTGAGATGAAGAAATGAGAACAGAGTGGGGAAAGGCCGGGGGTGAGGAATCCGGCTCCCAGACTAACCCATCACGGCCACTGTGCCTGCCAGCTCTGGGGTCCTGAGCGGGCCATGTTCCTCTCTGCCCCTCAGTTTCCTCGATTTTAAATGGGGGTACTGTGAGGACTACATGAAATCAGAGACCAGAAGGGCCAGTTTCCCAGGTATCCAAAGTGCCCAGCTCGGCTCCCCCGAGCCTACAGGAATGGGTATCTAACGCGTGCCTAGAGACCGCCGTCACCAGCAGAGTCAGAGGAGGCCCCAGGGGCCACACCACTTCCCCGGGGCTACACATCCACATCTGCACCATTCCCAGCTAGGGCTGTGTCCCAGAGATTGGACCTGCATCCACCAAAGGACCCTGGAGATTTCAATCTGGGCTCGCCTCCCTCGGAGGGACGGAGCCCTTATTTTAAAACATCCCCTTGGCTGTGAACCAAAAGCGCATCAAGCCACACAGATCTCTGCTTGGAAACCAATGCAGGGCTCGGTGCTGTTCCCGAACGCCAGGCTTCCGGGAACCAAACAAAGAGGCAACTTTTGTGAAATCCATCATCTGGGTAGACGGGCAGGCAGGCCCAGTGGGCAGGCGGCCAGCTGCAGGGGGATGGGGAAAGTCAGCCTCGGATTCGGCAGACAGAACCCAGCTGTGCGGGTCCCCGGCCGATCCGAGACAAGCTACGTGGAGTCACGTCTGACCTCCCCATCTCCTGTGGCTCCCGCTGCTCTGGAATCAAGGGCCATCTTCCTGGAGGGGCAGAGGGCAGCTGGCCTTCAGAGGGCTGACTTACACCAGGGATCCTCTGTCACTACTAACAACGCAACAAGCATGTCTGGAATGTGCCCTTCTCAGCAATTCCCACTGATTTCTCCTGGGGGTGGGGGGTGGTGGGGGGGAGGGCTGGCCCAGGAGGAGGGTCCTGCTGTTTGCCCTGCTGCGGTGCATGGAGAGATAACCTGTCCTTCCATGCTCACACAGCAACCTCGGCTCCAGAAATGTGAGATCCCTACCCAAGGCCTTGTAGCTCAGTCTTGGAGCTGGAATTCAAAACCACAGAGCCTCTCATTCAGAAAGACCTCGTTTCTGAAAGAGCCCTCTCAAAAATCTGCCCACCTGCCTCTGCTACCCGACCCCCACTATGCCTTCTCTTCCCCCGTCACTCACTCCCAAATGTGTGGTTCTGTGACCCCCACGCCTTAGCTCTCCAAGTCCCCCTATTCCTGGAAATGCCCACTGCCCCAGGACCAATCCTACTTGTTCAAGTCAAGGGCCCAACTCGCCCTCTTCTGGGAGTTTCCCAGCTGCCTCTGCCCCGAGTGCTGTCTCCATCACCTGCTCTCAGGTAACCACTCAGCACCCAGGGCATGTCTCCTGGAGAGCCCTCTCTCTGCCAGGTGGAGAAGAAGGATTCACACCTGTCTGTCTCCCCATCTACGAGGAAGGATGGGTCAGGAGGGACATCACCATCCCTCACCAGCAGGACACAATATTTCCACCAAAAGCCAACACAGGGAGTGAATGTCAGTTCTACCTTTCATTAGTAGCTACTTAGGGCTTCCCTGGTGGCTTAGTGGTAAAGAACCCACCTGCCAATGCAGGAGACGCAAGAGATGTGGGTTCAATCCCTGCTTCGGGAAGATCCCCTGGAGGAGGAAATGAAAACCCACTCCAGTATTCTTGCCTGGAAAATCTGATAGAAAAGAGGTGCTTAGCAGGCTACAGTGCATGGGGTTGAAGAGAGGCGGACAACTGAGTGACTGAGCACATAACCTCACAGGGTCTCAGTTTCCCCATCTGTAAAGAGGGAATAATGCCTCCAACGAAGGGGTGCTCTGGGGCGTAAGGGTGTGAAGAAAGAGAAAGCAGTCTGCAAACTATCAATCATTAAAAAAAAAAAAAAAAGCCATTTCTCCCAAGTGCAAAACAAAGGCACATTCAGTTGAGAGACACCTTATAATAGAAATTTCAGGAGAACAGGTAGCTTCTGGCTGGCCTCTTGGGCTAAGTATCCTGCATGTCACATTACAAACACAATGAAACTTTTAAAGTGAAATCTCTAGTTAGTGAGAATGGACAAACAGAAGAGGATTAATTTTCAGGTTTCCTGAGAGTCGGCCAAACCCTTTGTGGATCAAAGGCCTTGACACTTAAAAACAAATGAAATGACCCATTGCCATGGATGGGTCACAGAGAAGACCACAGACGCTCTCCCGGTGTGGAGGGACCCACAGTGGTATCTGGTCCTTCCTTCTCTGACAGTCTTCTTTCCGGCATCTCATTCACTTGGAATACCTGCCTCCATGCTTTGCAAGGTACATCTGAGGCAGTCTGGCCTGGGGGAAGGAGCCCTCGCTGGAGAAGAGCCGGCCCCATCTCACTGTGTGACCGAAGAAAACAGGTCCCTCCCTCCAGCCCAGCCCGGCATCCTGAATCCCAACCACAGAATGAGAGCATCAGCATCACGCTCCACCCCGCCTCCAAGGCTCCTCCGATGCCTACAAGGGAAGGAGGGGGGGGCGGTCAACCCCACGGTCAGAGTGGTGGCTTGGAACCTGTCATTGTGTCAGATCCAGAGTGGCCGGCATTCTTTCCACATGAGCACCCAGGCATAATTTTACCCCAGCAAAACACAAAAACGCCAGCAACCACAGAGCTTGGTTGAGGGTCTGCCACCCCCGCAAGGGGGCTGCTGGGACCACATGACTACTGACAGGTGGAGAATGGCAGCATGTGGATTTCAGCTCAAGCTCTCTAACCCTTGCTTATAAGGGCTGAGCCCACTCTGCTCTCGACCCCCAGGGGACCACCCCACCTCAGAAACAAGCCCTCAGGGGAAGCCTCAAAGACGCTTGCGTGCTCTGATGCCAGCTGCAGGGGAATAACCTGGGATGCCCACTGTTTCACACCCACCCCAAATCCACACCCAACTGTGGACCTCCATGTCTCTGCTCTTACGGGACACCTCTCAGGTGTGTCCATCATACATTCCAGCGCCATCCAGAGAGGGCAGGTGTGAAACTCACAGCCCCTCCGGATGCTGCTACACTATACAGCCATTAGCCACGACTTGTGTAAGAATATTTAAAGGTAAGGACATGTTTGCATAACTCTGTTGAGTAGGATTTAAAGCAGCATGAGATACTGCCCTGAGTCTATTTAGATGAAAACAAAATGCATCTGCAGAAAAAGATGGAAGGAAATGCCCCTCCCCGCCCCCCAGATGGCAATACTGTCTATGTCTGGGTGAAGAGGCTAGGTGTATGCTCAGTCACTCAGTTGTGTCCGGCTCTTTGTGACCCCATGGACTGCAGCTTGCCATGCTCCTTTGTCCATGGGATATCCCAGGCAAGAATACTAGAGTGGGTTGTCATTTCCTCCTCCAGGCAAAGAGACCCTCCTCCAGGGTCTCTTCCCAACCCAGGGATTGAACCCACGTCTCCTGCGTCTCCTGCATTGGCAGGCAGATTCTTTATACCACTGAGCCACTGAGGTGGTTTTATTCTTTTTTCTAAATATATTCCCCTAATTTTCTATAACGAATGTGAAAGTTTCTGGAATTACAATAAAATGTTAACTCTGAAACCCATCTGTGACTGAGCCCAAAGGGAGAGGGTCCAGGGGTTCCCAGGGTCTGGGATGTCTGCCCTGGCCTTGACAGCCCAGCCGCCTGGCACAGGATTGCTCAAGACAAGGACACAAAACCCTTGGAGATTCCCAGGTACCTATTTTTGCCCCAGAGTCTTAAGGGCCAAACCAAGGAACATTCCAGCTCTACCAATGTGCCAAGTTCACAGGACTAAGGGGGAATCAGGCTGGGGATGCTCCCGCCTGGCCAGGGTGGGTCAGTAGGCATGAACTGTGGGCTGATTCTGTGCCTGGTCTGTGCTGGGCCTCCCCACCCCACTGAGGATCCTGCAGGGCCGGCCTTCGCGAACTCAGCCTGGATGGGAAGGATGGCACTTAAACACAACGACCAGGATGGCGCACTTGGTGGGGAGGGGGGTGGGCAGCAGGCACAGAAGGGGGCCACCCTCAGCCATGGGAAAGGGGCAGGGCGGGGATTCTCCATGAGAGGCCCGGACCAAGCCTTCAGGACAAGCCAGTACAAGCCAGGCAAGGGGGAAGGAGGGGGAAGAACGGAGGTATGCGGGCATTTCAGTGGGGGACTGCCCAGGAGAAAAGGGGCTGGCAACGTGGTGGGGAAGGTGCAAGGGGCCTGAAACTGAGTCTGGGCAGAGGACACGGGGAGGAGAAAAGAGGCTGAGCGGACAGCCAGGAAGCTGGGGCAGGCCCTAAACAAGCGCCAGGCTTGGTGCTGGGGTTGAGGTCCCGGGCAGAAGGAAAATTGAGGGCCGGGCTACAGGGCAGCGGCAGTTTGAGACCCATCCAGGCTGTGTGGGGACAGGCCAGGGAGATCGAGGAGGGAGCCGGGCAGCCTTCCAGGGAAAATGAGGAGGCCTGGCCCGGGGCAGGCATCTGAGGACAGCTCCTGGGCCAGGAGAGACAAGAGCATCCCCAACTGAACGAGAGGGTGTGGAAGCAGGATGTGGTCTGACTAGTGACACAGGGCCATGGTGGGGGTGCCACTTTCTGGGGAGGGGATCTAGGGGAGAGGACGGAGCCGTCTGAAGCACGGAGTAACCTCTCTATCAGACCACTCTCATCACCAGCATCATGGACCAGGGTTTGGACTCTGTCCAGGCATTTTGGGGACTGAACTAGGTTCCCCTCTGTGACCAGCCCCCAAAGGCCTATCCAGCCTTAGTCTGCGAGGGGCAGGGGTGGCCTGAGTGGGGAGCCCTCCAGATTCCTTCTATCCTGGGAAAGAAGATGAGATGTGGCCTCCGGGCAACCTTTCCTGTGTCCAGTCAAGGCCCAGCTACTGGGGGGAGCGAGAATATAAAGAAGCGGGGAAGAGTGACTTCTGGGCTTCTCTTGGCGTGGCTTCCTCACTGGGCTGCAGCGAGGGAGGCAGTCAGCACACCGGGTACCCGGGGCACTGCTCCCTGACTGATGGATCCCGGAAGAAGGGAAAGCCCTTTACCAATGGGCCCAGTGCCAGGGGTCACTGTCCAAGGTGAAGAGAGGCAGGCACTTGTTCTCAGAGCCTGCCCAGAGGGGCACAGGTTTCCACCAGGCTCTGCCTGATCCGCGGTGGGGTCTTGGGCAGGTCATCAAACCCCAGTGAGCCTTGGTTTCCTCATTTGTCAAATGGGCCAATAATCCCATACCCCTAAGACTACTGGGAGAGTCAAATACTGTGTAAGTGTTAGTTTCTCAGAATTTCTTAACATCAACTACAACCACCGGTGTGAGAGGTCCCAGATCCATCACACCTAAAAGAGGTGGGTCAGATTTCCCAGAAAGTTTCCATCAAAGCAGAAACTGATGTTTCCCCGAGGGCTGGGATCACCTGGACCCCCAATACAAACACACACAATCAGCAGCCCTCATGGGGGCGGGGGGCGGTGACAAGAGCCTTCCAGTGGCCCCAGGGGCAGAGGGCAGCCCAGGAGGGTCTCACCGAGCAAGCCGAGGGCCGCGGGGGAAGGGCCATCATGACGGGGCAACTCGAGAACCATGCAGGGTCGCAGGGGGCAGGGGCGCCTCCTTCCACCCACCAGGTCCCCAGCGCCAAGAGCCGCCTTCTTCTGAGGCCGGTTTTCCCGCTGGTGGGGTGGGGGGTGGGGGGGTTCGAAGCCAGGCTCGCGGGCGTGATGGTGCTCTGAGCGCGCGGTGCCCCGACGATGCCCGGGGAGCCCAGGCTTGGGGTTGAGGGGGCGCGCATCCCCGGGAGGAAGCCTCGATCCAGGCCCGGGCAGGGGAAGCCCTGAGTGTCGCGGAGAGCACAGGACCCTGGCCCTCCAACTTCCGGGGAACTTGCAGGGGACACTGGTACCAGCCGTCCACCGCTCAGATGGGGAAACTGAGGCCAAGGCGCGCGGCCAGTCCAGGTGCTCTCGGTTCCCTTTCCAGGTCCCGCTGCGACCGCCCCTCGCCCCGAAGTACTCACCGGCCCGCGAGTGGGCCTCACGCGGCGCTGCGACGCCCTTGGGCCTCCGAGCTCGTCACAAAGTTGATCGGCAGCAGCTGGAGGGACCAGGGCCGAAGGAAAGCAGTCGGGACAAAGCGGGTTGTGCTGGTTTCAGTGGGAGCCGGTGAGCGCGACCAACAGCGCGGGGAGGGGCGGGGCCGGGGCGGGGCCGCAGGCCGTCCTCCACTCCCGACGCGGCCCGGAGGACGCGGGGCCGACTCGGTCCGCTGAGCGGCCGGTCTGCCTGCCAATCACTCCGCACCTCCGCCAATCAAAGAGCGCCTCGGAGGGCTACAGCTTACGGGCCCACGGCGCGGCCAAGCTCCAGGTCGCCGGGAGGGCGGGTCCGGCCCGCCCACTGCGAAAGTTTCCGAGCTAACTCGGGCAGTGCGGCCCAGCCCGAACCCTGGCACGCCACGCTACACCGACAGGGCGTCTGGGTTGCTATGCCCGGCTGCACGCCCACGGGCGAGGCTCAGACGACCTTTCACCCACTACTCTGGCCCCAGGCTCCCCAACTTCAGATTTATTATCATTGCTCTTGCAATCTTAACTGACACGTTGAGTACCTACTATGCGCCAGACACCTTAATTTTCGGCCCCATCAAAGATGGTCTAAGAGGGCTGCCCTAATGGAGGAGCACGGATTGGAAATTCCATTAAATGTGACTCATTTAACCAAAGACTGCTCTAAAAGCACAAGATCAAATGCAATGTAGCTTGCGTTAACAGAGTAATTGTGAGATTCATTTAAAAATATCTATTACCAGCCCAGGGAGTGGTGCAAGGATGAGGCAGTCTGGAAACCCTCTTCTTTCTGTCCTGCTCTGGGGTCTGAGCCTGAAGGAGGAAATGATGACCCACTTCAGTATTCTTGCCAGGAGAATTCCGTGGACAAAGGAGCCTGGTGACCTACAGTCTGTGGATCGCAAAGAGATGGACCTGACTGAGTGATTACCACTACCCCTGGGGCCTGAGAGGGGTGGTTTGGAGATGAGGGCAAAGGTCTATTCTTAAGCCAGGCCTTGGGGCTGAGAGAGGCCCGGGTTGGTGGCAGGGGTACCTCTTGGGCTGTGTCTGCTATATGTCTGATCCTCACAGCCAACCTGAGATGCCTGTCCTGGGTTATCATTGCAGACTGTAGCTCAGAATGGCCACTGGAAACATGTTACCAACAGGTTGGGAGCAAAGATTCCAGATCGTTCCAGAGATGAGGTCTATCTGCTGAACACAGTACCTCAGGGAATTTTTAAAGCCTTGCAATTCATATCAGTTCCCTCACTTTATTCCCAGGTGCCCCCCTCCAACCCATCGCCATCTTCTCGTGTGACCCTGTGAGGCCCACAGAGGGACGAAGGAACCAGGCATCCAGCAAAACTTGCTTTGCTCCTGGCTCAGCTTGGGGGGCTTTCACATGTTTTTCATTTCACCCCCAATAACCCTGTGAGGTAGGTGGCATTGGTTTCATCTTTCCTAATGAGAAGATTGAAGCTCAGGCATAGATGGTTTATTTGTCCAGAGTCACACAGAATTCTTTCCCCCTTACAATATACTAATTACAGAAAACTTGGAGGATTACACAAAATAGAAAGAAGAAAAAAAAATCACAGGCTATTACTGTTCACATTTTGTAATGGTTTATGCATATTTAAGGGAGGGTTTCCAGAAATCACTGTGATTACACTGCACGTGTTGGTGCATGTGTGTGTGCATTATGGCAGGGGTCCCCAACCCCCAGGCCATGGACCAATACCGGTCCATGGCCTGTTAGGAACCAGGTTTCACAACAGGAGGTGAGCGGCGGGCAACCAAGCAAAGCTTCATCTGCCACTCATCATTGCTTCCCATCATTCGCGTTACTGCCTGAACCATCCCCCTCAACCACCCATCCATGGAAAAATTGTCTTCTAGGAAACTGGCCCCTGGTACCAAAAAGGCTGGGGGCCAAGGCACTAGGGCAAAGTCCTAGAAGCAGAATCACTAGATTCTGAGAGGATTCTTCACATCTATAGATACATTTTTCTAAAATAGGCTTCTCAAAGTTGCTTCCAGTTTATCTCCGAGGGGCACACACTAGCTTGGGGAATTACTTTATTTTTTACTCTTGCCTAATATGGTAAGTGGAAAATGGTCTCTTTGCAATTGCAATCTGCATTTCCATGGTAACTCAGAGGCTGGACATTATATATTTCTTAATTTTGAGAAGCATTCACTCTCTCATTTATCTGTTGGGAGCTTAGAGGCTCTTTGAAAACTAATCAGATGAGTTTCTTCTATTTCTAACCCGAAGATGGGTATCTTTGAAGGAGGAAATGACAAGCCACTTTGGAATTCTTGCCAGGAAAGTGCCATGGACAGAGGAGCCTGGCGGGCTACTCCCTATGGGGTTGTAAAGAGTTGGATACAACTGAGCATGCACATACACATGCCTTCATCCTTACTGCCCATCCTCTCCTTCAGCTCAGGGGGCTGGAGGCTGACCTGAATGGCTCCTGCAGCCCCCCCTTGGGAACCAGCAGCCCTCCTTGCACCTGCAAGCCTGGGTGCAGAGACGCCTCCTCCAACATCTCGACAGGACTTTTCCAATTCATTCATCACTGTCTACAAGAACATAAGAGGCTTGTCATCCACTCCCACTGGCTGGCCAGTGCCTAGGAGACCACCATCAAGTAGATGACCAAACCTTTGAAAGGACCCAATAAATAGAGGGAAGAAGACAGATTAAACAGTTCCTCCTGGGAAAGGAAGAGAGAAAATGAATTACAGTCAGAGCACAGAAACATTTAACATATGCCCATGGGCTGCCTTGGCGGCTCAGATAGTAAAGGATCTGCCTGTAATGCAGGAGACCTGGGTTTGATCCCTGGGTTGGGAAGATTCCCTGGAAAAGGGCATGGCAACCCACTCCAGCATTCTGGCGTGGGGATCCCCATGGACAGAAGAATCTGGCAGGCTACAGTCTGTGGGGTCGCAAAGAGTTGGACACGACTGAGCACCTAAGAACAGCACAGCGCTTGGAATGAAAAACTTGAAAAGTCATAGGTAAATTCAGAAAGAAAACAGTCAAGGTGGAAAAAAAGTAAAAAGCTGGGAGATAATGTGGAGGAAAAACACATGAAAATCATCAGGGAGAAAATGGGAGGCTTGCAGGCAGTTCTAAGAGGTACAGCATTTAAAGAACAGGTGCTCCAAAAGGAGCTTGAGGGGAAGCAGAAATGAAAGAAATGCTAGAAAACAATGTCTTGGGGGCTAAAGCTATGCCATAAAGTCTCCAACTCCAAGGATAAGGATAAGTCTTGCAGAGTTCCAGAAAGAGCCAGTCACATCCAAGAGAAGGAGAATCAGAGCAGTCATATTCCTCGGTGACTTTGGGACAGTATCTAGGGATTCTGAATGTCAGACACTGAGACTTTCCCTCCTGTGATGAAATTCATGTGTCAGGGATGAAGAAGGGAAATATCTGACATGGCTGGACACAGAGAAGGTCCGTTTTACCCACAGAAGTTTTTTCTCACCAACACAGTTCAGTCAGAGTCAATATCCCAAGGTAGAACTCAGAAAATGGTGGTGAGCAGTGACCCTTGCAAAATTGATGGTTTAATCTAAATATGCCTGGGATTCTGTACCATAATTGCTAAGTAGGGATTCTTAAAACATAAGCCACGTACTGTAAGGGAAACCTGTGTAGCCTGGAAGTAAAAAAATAGAATTTATCTTAGCAAAACCCAGGAGAAGAGGGAGCAAGGGGTGGAGTGGAAAAGTTCAAGGAGCCGAGTAGAATTTCTGACTTAATTGGTGGAAATTGGGAGGATTGGGAGATTATGCATAAAGAGACAAAAAGAAAGGGGAAAAAGAAACAGCAGTAACAACAAAACATAATAAAAGATGAAAATTTTTAAACCATGGACATCAACTTTCATAAGAAATATGAATGGGCTGCATTTCCTATCTAAAGTCCATTAGACTGGGGAGATAAATAAAAATCCAGTTTAAGTGCTATTTCCAAGAACTGTACCCAAAATGTTGACAGAGGTCCAAAGTGGACTACATTTGAAAACCGAAATTTAAAATGTAACAAGAGTGACAAATTAATGTTGCATAAAGAATTCAAGGCAGAAAGCATTCACAGGAACAAAGAGGGCTATTATGTAATGGAGCAAGATACAATCTACTGAGATTCAATAGTTATAAATCTTAATTCACCAGAAAATATAGCAGCTGTGATGGTTACTTTTATGCATCAATTTGACTGGGCCAAGATTTGGTCAAACATCAGTGTAGGTGTTGCTGTGAAGATATTTTTTAGATAAGAGTAACATTTTATATCAGTAGACTCTGAGGAAAGAAGATGACCCTCTGTAATGTGGGTGGGCCTCACCCAATCAGTTGAAGACCTTAAGAGGTAATGACTGAGGTCCCCTGAGGAAAAGCGAACTCTGCCAGCAGATGACCTTCAGATTTGAGTTGCAACATCAACCTTTCACCGGGTCTCCAGTCTTCCCTGCTGATTTTGGACCTGTCAGCCCCCATAATCACATGAGCCAATTCCTCGAAATCTCAATCTCTCTCTCTGTCTCTGTCTCTGTCTCTGTCTCTCTCTCTCTCTGTCTCTCTCTCTCTATATATATATATAGGTGCTTTCAAATTGTGCTGGAGAAGACTCTTGAGAGTCCCGTGGACAGTAAGGAGATCAAACCAGTCAATCCTAAAGGAAATCAACCCTGAATACTCATTGGAAGGATCAATGCTGAAGTGAAGCTCCAATGCTTTGACCACCTGATGCAAACAGCCAATTCATTGAAAACGACCTTGGTGCTGGGAAAGATTGAAGGCAAAAGGAGAAGAGGGTGGCAGAGAATGAGATGGTCGGATAGCATCACCAATTCAATGGACATACATTTGAGCAGATTCCAGGAGATAGTAAGGGACAGGGAGGCCTGGTGTGCTGCAGTCCATGGGTCACAAAGAGTCAGACAAGACTTAGTGACTAAACAACATACATGTATTAGACACAGCTGCAGATGTTGATACAGATATAGATATCTCCCATTGGTTCTGTTTTTCTAGTGAACCCTGACTGATGCAGCACCCAAACTCATAGGGCACTAACTTAGACCTACTAAGAGAACCTACTAAAACACAGCTCTTGTCCTAATTCAATGCCATCTCTCTAGGAGGCCTGTCTTCACTTCCCCACAAAGTCGAAATAACCCTGTGCTTTGTTGTTGAGTATTGAATGAATGAATGGCTTCATAAGGAGCTCTTTCTTGCATTCAGGTCCAGACTCTTTAATGGAACATCTAAAAAAGCCTCCCACAGACTTTCTTGGTGATCCAGTGGTTAAGACTCCATGCTTCCCCTGTATGGAGCGTGGGTTTGATCCCTGGTTAGGGAACTAAGATCCCACATGCCACACGGTGCGGCCAAAAAAAAAAAAAGGCCTCCCACACTTCATTCTTACTTCCCTAACTGCAGTTCTCTGATGCCTCACTGTTTTCAGATTCTGAATTCATGCGCTTGCCCACTTCCTTCCTATTTAAGATATTGAGATATTGTTAGTTGTTCAGTCATGTCTGACTCTTTGCGACCCCATGGACTGTAGCCTGTCAGGCTCCTCTGTCTGTGGAATTTTTCAGGCAAGAATACTAGAGTGGGTTGCCATTCCTTTCTCCAGGGGATCTTCCTGACCCGGGGATCGAAGTTAGGTCTCCTGCACTGGCAGGCAGATTCTTTACTGATGAACCACCAGGGAAGACCACTTCAGTTTACTCCCCAAACATTCAGCAGTGTCCTACTTCATGGCAAATAGATGGGGAAACAGTGGGAACAGTGGCTCGATTTATTTTTCTGGGCTCCAAAATCACTGTAGATGGTGATTGCAGCCATGAAATTAGAAGACACTTACTCCTTGGAAGGAAAGTTTTGACCAACCTAGATAGCATATTAAAAAGCAGAGACAACCAACAAAGGTCTGTCTAGTCAAAGCTAAGGTTTTTCCAGTGGTCATGTATGGATGTGAGAGTTGGACCATAAAGAAAGCTGAGTGCCGAAGAATTGATGCTTTTGAACTGTGGCATTGGAGAAGACTCTTGAGAGTCCCTTGGACTACAAGGAGATCCAACCAGTCCATCCCAAAGGAAATCAGTCCTGAATATTCATTGGAAGGACCGATGCTGAAGCTGAAACTCCAATACTTTGGCCACCTCATGCGAAGAGCTGACTCATTGGAAAAGACCCTGATCCTGGGAAAGATTGAGAGCAGGAGGCGAAGGGGACGATAGAGGATGAGATGGTTGGATGACATCACCAACTCGATGGATAAGGGTTTGGGTGAACTCCGGGAGTTGGTGATGGACAGGGAGGCCTGGCGTGCTGCAGTTCACAGGGTCGCAAAGAGTCAGACATGATTGAGTGACTGAACTGAACTGAATTGAACCACCTCCAGGCCTTGGGCTACGTGCCAAGTATACAAGGAAAAATAAGGAAGGACATTGGTGAGTTATCATCTGAAGGACAGCAGAGTTGGGGCCTTTTTCAGATCATTATTAGGTCATAAATGGTCCCCTAGATATCAGCCCCTACCTCCTAGAATCTGTGAATGTTACCTTATCTGGAAAATAATGTCTTTGCAGATGTGACCAAGTGACACGTAATGTCATTACATGAGATGGGGTGATTATCCTGGATTTTCCAGGTGGGCACCAAAGACTGTCACAGATACCCTTGAAGGAGAGAGGCAAAGGGAGATTACACACACACACACAGACACACACACAGAAAGTGATGTGGAGATGGAGCAGACAGAGATAGGAGTGATGCAGCCACAAGTGAAGATATGCCAGCAGCCACTGATGCTGGAAGAAGCAAGAAGTGGATTCTCCTTGATTTCAGTGCAGTGACACTAATTTCCGACCTTTGGCTCCAGAACTGTTGTTTAAAGCCACTGAGTTTGTGGCAATTTTTCATAGCAGCCTCAGGAAACTAATGTAATCCTGATGTTATGTTGCTTCTATGGTCCTGCAGATGAGCTGGAGTGAGGCATGGAAATTCCAACTTTTGCAAGCACAGCCTTGGGATAAACATAACCAGAGCACTGAACCAACCCCTTGGCATTCAAATCCGTACTCATCAAAATCAAGGAATCAAGGGACCAGGAAGATAAAGAAGCTGTATTGAGAGCTGGGTAGTGCCCTTGAATGACTAGGCTGAAAGTTCCACAGACCCCGTGACCTAGGTCCTGAGTGTGTAGCCCCCTGGGCTAGTGAGATCAGAAAAACATTGGGGCATGTCAGCCACACACTGGGTGTCTAGGACTGTGAGACCCTAGAGCCACTCAGGTATCCACATTTCTTTTAATTAATTATTTTAATTGGAGGATAATTCCTTTATTAATAATTGTGGTGGGTTTTGCCATACATCAACATGAATCAGCCACGGGTACACGTGTGTCCCCCTACCCTGAACCCCCTCCCACCTCCCTCCCCACTCCATCCCTCTGGGTTGTCCCAGAGCACTGGCTTTGAGTGCCCTGCTTTGCAGATTCCCATGGGGGATTCTGATGTGCAGGGACGTTTAAGGCCCATGACTGTAAAGTTGCATGATTGAAAGTTGATCTTCGTCCTTCACTTGGGCGCCTGTTAGAGATGCAGAAACCCACTCCACCTCAGACCTCCTGAGTCAGAGTCTTCATTTCAGAGAGACAGCCCTGTGATTCGTGCGGATGGAAAAGTAGGAGGCGCCCTGCTCTGGGCTGCAGGGTCCCAGCCCAGGTTGCATGCATCTAAGAACCACCTGGAAGGCCCACCTTGCCCGGGCCAAAGGAGTCAGAAGTTTGGATTTATGGGGGGTCCTGGATAGCTAGGAGCAGAGGGGCCGCACTCGGCATTCAGCAAGTTGAGGAGCACACTCCAGCCGTGCTCCCTCCGACCCCTTCCCGGCCTCCCTGCTGGAGGCCATTCCCCCTACCCTTGACCATGTCTAAGACAGGAAGCTCTCTTGGTGTTACATCTCAATGGATCTTCCTGACACCGTGACAGGGTGGCCCCCCTCCATCCCCAAGGAGGTGGAGGCTCCCTAGGATCACACATCACAGGGCGGGTCCGTGGCAGAATCTCTGGGCTCCCAAGCCCCGCTCCTTCTAGCCCCACTGCTCTAATCATCCCCCACCACCCTCCTTTCCTATGTGCCTTTATCAGTCTGAGCTCACAGTCCACTCTGCAGAGTCCTTAAAACTGCAGCAGAAGTGTCCAGAGTTGTGACAGAGGGCTGGCGCCAGTCACATGGCTGTGTCACCAGGGCCGGGTGCTACACGAGGGCCCCCCCCCAACCTCACCTACCCACGCCAGCCTGCACTTCCACCCCCCTACACTGCATTGTTGCCGGGGAGCTCTGAGCCCCCATGAGTCTGAGTCGTGATTTACTCATCTCTGAAGGCAGTGTGACTGCCGCTCTTAAGGGCCTTCTGATGGATGAGTCACCGAGCACATGGAGAAGTTTCATACTGGAAAAAAGACCTCCCAACATGCCAAGGTAGCTCTGGGGCAGAAGATAGACAAATGCTTGCGCAGGGGAGAAGCAAGGCCCAGGCCTCCCCCCAGGGTCCCCATCACCCCACTAGGTCATTAGGCGGGTTCTCTAGAGGGACGGAGCCAATAGGACCTATATGGATATATAGAGAGAAATGCCTTAGAGAGATTCTCACGCAATTACGGAGGTTGGGAAGTCCCACCATTTGCCTTTTGTAAAGCTGGAGGCCCAGGAAGCCTGGTGGTAGTTCCAACCCAAGTCAGAAGGCCTGAGCCAAGGTCCAAGGACAGGAGAAGATGGACGGCCCAGCTCAGGCAGCGTGGATTCGCCCTTCCTTTGCCTTTTCTGTTCTATTCAGGCCCTGAACAGATGGAGGGTGTCTGTCCACACTGGGGAGGGTGGTCTGCCTTTCTCAGTCCCAACTCAAGCGTGCTCATGTACACTCTCAGAAAGAAGGCCTTACCAGCTGTCTGGACACCCCTTGGTCCAGGCTAGTCGGCACATAAACTTAACCATCACAGCCACTGCAGCGCTGGGAGGGGGCACACCCACTCCCCCAGTGCCAGCTCCTTCACCTGAGAAATGGGCCCAGCCTGCTGCCCTGGGATGTGTGGGGAGAGGTGACCGCGAAAGCCACCAACGCAGGGCCTGCCCATGGCGTCACTGAGGGCAGCTCAGGGGCCACTGACGGTTCGGTCAACAAGCCACAGCGCTCTGTGGCACCAGCAGCAGCGGCCACATTTGCCAAGAACCTCCCGCTTGTTCCCTTCCTGGGCACTGCGGCGTGAGATGGAAGAGTCTGAGGCATAGACACTTCCTTGTTCTGGAGGGGCTTATGGACTGGTTTGGAAAACACCAACCACCTGTTAGAGAACAGAAATGAGCAGATAACTAGCGAGAAGTGATGCTGGCATGTAGATTCCCAGCATGGGAAGAAATTGCCACTGGCTACAGCAGTCAGGGAAGGCTCCCTGAAGGAGGTGCTGACTTTACATGTTTTGTTTTGTTTTTTCTTTCCTTTTTTTTGGTTCTTCTTTTTCCTAAAAAGTACTTTATTTTTTAAAGCAATTTCAGGTTCACAGTAAAACTGAGCAGAAAGTGCAGATACTTTTACTATATACCCCTTACTCCTCAACACCCAGAGACCCCTCCACTGTCAATAGCCACCCGACCCCCACCCGGCAGAGTGGTACACTTGCTGTAATCAATGAACTTGCATTGTACTAAGTCACTTCAGTTGTGTCCGACTCTTTGCGACCCTATGGACTGTAGACCGCCAGGCTCCTCTGTCCATGGAATTCTCCA
The DNA here is from genome assembly GCF_033118175.1 of Dama dama. Taxonomy (NCBI): domain Eukaryota; kingdom Metazoa; phylum Chordata; class Mammalia; order Artiodactyla; family Cervidae; genus Dama; species Dama dama. Next base: position 13,985,963 of record NC_083686.1, on the reverse strand, counting down.
GGCAAGAATACTGGAGAGGGTAGCCACGCCTTCCTCTAGGGGATTTTCCCCACCCAGGGCTCTAACCCATGTCTGTAGTATCTCCTGCTTTGGTAGGTGGGTTCTTTACCACTAGTGCCACATGGGAACCTGTAGTGTGACATCATTATATTGTTTAAGGTCTATAGCTTAATGAGGGTTCACTCTTGGTCTTATACATTCTGTGGGTTTAGACAAATGCAAAACGACATGTATCCACCATTATAGCATCACACCAGAGCAGTTTCACTGCCCTCAGAATCCCCTGTACCCATCCATTCATCCCCCTGGCCCCCGTCATCAACCTGGCAACCACTGATTTTTTACTGTTTCCATAGTTTTGCCTTTTCCAGAATGTCATATAATTGGAAACACATAGTAGGGAGCTTTTATAAGATTGGTTTCTTTCACTTAGTAATATGCATATAAGGTCCCTCCGTGTCCTTTCCTCCTGTGATAGCTCATCTCTTTTTAGCACTGTATGGTATTCCAGGTAAGGATGTATCAGCCGATCTATCCATCACCTACTGAAGGACATCATGGCTGCTCCCAAGAGGTGCAGACCTGACATCAGAGAACAGAGCAGAGAGGGTCCTTAGGTGAGTCTGGCACAGGATTCAGGGACCTCTCTGAGCATCAGCTCAGCACACACTTTACAGTGGGCTGCTGGGAAGGTCCATGAACTAACCTGTGGGAAGTGGCCAGTACAGGGCCAGGGCACAGCAGGACCAGTGGATTCTGGTTCCTGCACATCATCCCAGAAATGATCAGTACCCCTTGCAAAGGGTCACTACACCTGGTGGCTCATTAAATCCACACTTGACCCTGAGAGTGGGTATTATCCCCAGGCTATAGACAGAGAGTCAGAAGCTCTGAGTGGTGGAGGGACCTGCCCAGGGTCACTCCATGACACCTCTTTGGTTTGATTGTCCCCAATCCCTGCTGTGATGTCACGCCACCCCCAAATCCCCTGTCTGAACCCTAACAAGCTCACCTGGGCAGAGGTTCAGGTGGCTTTAGGGAAGATAAAACGTGTCACCAAAAGCGCCCTTTTGAACAAACACCCCCAGTCTGTGAGTTCCCAACTTCCTCGTGTACCTTCCTGGGGGAAGGGGTTCAGCTTTTCCTCCCTCCCTTCCGAAGCGACACATTCTCAGTCTGAGTTCCTGCTGTCATCTTTACAATACCCAGAGTTAGTGGGAGAGGGAACTTATCACTCACTTTAGCACAAAACAATAGAAGAAAACTTAGGCACACCGCACTCAAGCAATGTCAAGAAGTGCTGAACATTACCCAATTCGAAATCCTCCCCAAAACTTTCCAGACACCCACTTAGCAGCAGCAATAGGAACACCATAGATAGGTGTCAACGTGGAGACTGGCAGAGAAAGCTGGGCGGAAAAAAAAAAGCACTTTTGATATTTGTGGGAGCAATTTGGACAGTTTAGAAAAAAGAGATATTGTTTTTGACAATTGTTAGAAATATAAGTTACCCGGAGAGCTTACTGTGATCGCAGATAATTGTTTTCCCGAAGTTTTTGACACAATGGAAGCTGTCAGACTCTGGCTGCAACTTGCTCTGTGACTTGCAAAAGAACTTCGAGAACAAGAAAGGAGAAGGAGCCTGGGTACAGGAGATTCTCTTGGCTCTTTGAGACTGTGTGGTACACAAAATGCATGAATGTGTTGAATTGAAATTTTTTTCCTGGAGAAAATAAGAGTATCGGTGTTTAGCCACGGTTCAGGTGATCTTTGAGTTGCCCCGATGCAGGGACTATGAGCTGCCATTGCAGAGCACATCCATCTTGGTCCCTGAGCCAAGGGGGACAGTCTGGCCTGATGTCAGCACATACACTCTGCCTGGAGACACACCAGGATCCAGGATGTGCCCCACCAAGGGCAGCAGTGTTATTATCAGAACAAGGTTCAGACATCTTCGTGAGGGCCTGTGGAGTCCAGAGGTAGCCTGGGGGCAGCTGGAGAAAGGGTGACATTTGAGCTAGATCCCAAAGGGACAATTTTGCTGTAGGAGAGGAGGAGGAAAAGGCTCTTCTGGAAGAAGTCAGGATGAACGCAAGGGATGGAGAACAGACAGAGCAGGGTCGGGCCGGGCAGAGATCTGGGCTGATGAAAGCCAAGGGGGTGGGAGCAGCGGCCCAGGAGGACGTAGAGGGCTGGATGGTGAAGAGTTCAGAGGAGTTTGCAGATTACCCAGTTGGTGAAGGAATAGCAACCCCTTCCCCAACACCCGATGTCCCAAAGTGGTCCTCTGGAGAGGAAGAAGTCATACTTCATGATAATCAGTTATCTACTGCTAGGTAAGAATCTATGCCCAAACTCAGTGGCTGAAAACAACCCGTTCACCTGCCCTTGATTTGGGGTCAGGAATATGGGCAGGAATCAGCTGGGTGGTTCTTTCATTGCAGAGGGCAGTGAGGGGTCAGCTGGGGTCCTTCATTTGGCAGCATTCTGCTGGTGGCTGAGCAGGACTGGAAGGTCCAAGAAGGTGTTGATCTCGGTGAGGCAGTAGTGAGCTGTGATGTGAAGCAAGCTGTTAATTCCCTGCCCAGGAAGTGAACCTGGGTAGCCTGGATGAAAACCAGGAATCCTAGTCACCCGACCAGCAAAGGCTAGAGGCTAGAAGCTCTTTTCTCCTGGATCTTTCAGTTCAGTTCAGTTGCTCAGTTGTGTCTGACTCTTTGTGACCCCATGGACTGCAGCACACCAGGCCTCCCCGTCCATCACCAACTCCTGGAGTTCACCCAAACTCATGTCCATTGAGTCAGTGATTTCATCCAACCATCTCATCCTCTGTCGTCCTCTTCTCCTCCTGCCTTCAATGTTTCCCAGCATCAGGGTCTTTTCAAATGAGTCCGTTTTTCGCATCAGGTGGCCAAAGTATTGGAATTTCAGCCTCAGCATCAGTCCCCAGTGAAAAATGGGTTTATCATGGAGGCAGAAACTGTGAATGCAGCTACAAAGTTTATTAGAGATATAGCACGGTAACAAGTAGGAGAACACACCGGGAAATGGTTTGCTTGGTTGAGATAGCAGGAAGGCAGAGATGCACACCCAGAGAGAAAGGGTGTGGGTGTTCCCCTAGTGAGGAGGAGAGCAGTAAACAGGCAGTTAACTCGTTTATATAGGTCAGTTCTTCCGGTTCTTTGTTTACCTTTAGCCAGTTATCTGGTTTCTTTTTCCACACCTGGCCTATCCTGGGACCCTTCCCTGGCTGCGCCTGCATGCCCCAGCCAAGATAGATATCAAAGGGAAGGCTTCTGGGACTTTTGACCCCTAAGGAGCCTTTCTGCACATATATAGTGTCTTCCTTGTTTCAAAAAGAGGGAGAGCAGGATCTTGCCCCTCTTTGTCCTTGCCTAGATTATTACCTTAAGGTACTTATAGGAGACAAAGACGGGCTTTTCACCCTGTTTCTGTCGTTACTTCAGAGGGCAAGCAGGAGGCTGATTGTAAATGCTTTAACTGGAGAACGCTGTCTCAGGAAATGCTAACAATTTTAAGGTTCCAGCCTGAAGCCCACTTCTTCGTGCCCCATGAAATGCAACCAGGAGGCCAGTTGTAAATGTCTAGCCTGGAACCCATTGATCTCCTACCTCAGCTTCACTCATATAAAGTGGACATTGGGCTCCTGCATGTGGCCTCTGTCTCTCCACGTGGTTGCTTGGCTTCCTCCTGGCATGGTGGCCGAGTGCAGTCAGGCTTCTTATATGGCTGCTGGTTTACAGGGGGAGGGTCCAAGATGGGGAAGAAAGTGGAACATCCCTTAAGACCCAGCCTCAGAAATGAACATCTCTTTGCATCACATGTTCACAAGCTATTGTTCAAAATGAGTCACAGGGGAGTCAGCCCACATTCCACATGATGGGTGATGAAGAGATTTCAGTCATTTTAAATCTGCTGCAGCATGGGACCCCCAGGAAGTTAAGTAACCAGTTCAGTGTCAGGCTGACATAGTGGAGAATCAGAACTCAGGTTCAAGTCCTTGGCTCCCAGCGAGAGGTCTTTCCTCAACACACAGCCTTCAAAGGCACTTATCACAAAAGTAAAATATTTCATCTAAAGATACAAGTTGTTGGGATCAGGGCTTTGATTTTCTTCTTCCACCAAGTGCCCAGAGACCTTTTAAAGAGTCTGCAGAAATGAATGAAAAGAGCAAAGGGGGAAGCCTTTGTCTTTAGAGAAAAAAAAGAAAAGAAAAAAAGTGGGAGTCAGTGTTACCAAGCAACAAATATAAGGCAGAATGATATGAACAGCATCAAATTAAATAGGGCTTCCCAGCCTTTGTGAAGTCACAGCTCACAGAGAAAATGGTACTTGTGCAGATTAGAGCCAAGGGGTGAGGCTGCTCCTATGGGAGCTCACTGGACTCAAAGACTCCAGGCATCCCAGGCAGTAGTGGATCCTAGTGCTGAGGAAATCACTATTCCAGCACACAGGAACCCATTTGGTATCACTACCATTACCACCATCACCACCACCACAAACATCGTCATCACCACTACCACCACCGCCACCATCACCACCATGGCCACCATCTCTATCACCACCATCACTACCATCTCTATTACCACCACCATCATCATTACCAACACCACTACTATCACCACCACCATCACCACCATCACCACTGTCACCACTACCCCACCATCATCATCCCCACTACCACCACCACCATCACCACAAGCACCACTATCACCACCACCACTACCACCACCATCATCACCAGCCCACCAGCCCACCATCACTACCACCATCCTATCACCACCACCACCATCCCATCATCACCACCACCATCCCACCATCATCACCACCATCTCCACAACTATCCCATCATCACCACCACCATCCATCACTACCGTCACCACCACCACCACCATCAACAGTACCACCACCACTATCACCATCATCACCGTCACCACCACCATCACTGTCACCACCATCCCATCATCACCACCACCATCCCATCATCACCACCCCACCATCCCATCATCACCACCACCATCCCATCATCACCACCCCACCATCCCATCATTACCACCACCATCCTATCATCACCACCACCATCTCCACAACTATCTCATCATCACCACCACCACCACCATCAACATTACCACCACCACTATCACCATCATCACCATCACCACCACCATCACTGTCACCACCATCCCATCATCACCACCACCATCCCATCATCACCACCCCACCATCCCATCATCACCACCACCATCCCATCATCACCACCCCACCATCCCATCATTACCACCACCATCCTATCATCACCACCACCATCTCCACAACTATCTCATCATCACCACCACCACCACCATCAACATTACCACCACCACTATCACCATCATCACCATCACCACCACCATCACTGTCACCACCATCCCATCATCACCACCACCATCCCATCATCATCACCACCATCGCATCATCACCACCACCATCCCATCATCACCAGCACCATCCCATCATCACCACCCCACCATCCCATCATCACCACCACCATCCTATCATCACCACCACCATCCCATCACCACCCTGCCATCCCACCATCACCACCACCATCCCACCATCATCACCACCATCTCCACAACTATCTCATCATCACCACCACCACCACCATCAACATTACCACCACCACTATCACCATCATCACCATCACCACCACCATCACTGTCACCACCATCCCATCATCACCACCACCATCCCATCATCACCACCACCATCGCATCATCACCACCACCATCCCATCATCACCAGCACCATCCCATCATCACCACGCCACCATCCCATCATCACCACCACCATCCTATCATCACCACCACCATCCCATCACCACCCTGCCATCCCACCATCACCACCACCATCCCACCATCACCACCACCATCCCACCATCATCACCACCATCTCCACAACTATCTCATCATCACCACCACCACCACCATCAACATTACCACCACCACTATCACCATCATCACCATCACCACCGCCATCACTGTCACCACCATCCCATCATCACCACCACCATCCCATCACTACCATCACCACCACCACCACCATCAACATTACCACCACCACTATCACCATCATCACCATCGCCACCACCGTCACTGTCACCACCATCCCATCATCACCACCACCATCCCATCACTACCATCACCACCACCACCACCATCAACATTACCACCACCACTATCACCATCATCACCATCACCACCGCCATCACTGTCACCACCATCCCATCACTACCATCACCACCACCACCACCATCAACATTACCACCACCACTATCACCATCATCACCATCACCACCGCCATCACTGTCACCACCATCCCATCATCACCACCACCATCCCATCACTACCATCACCACCACCACCACCATCAACATTACCACCACCACTATCACCATCATCACCATCACCACCACCGTCACTGTCACCACCATCCCATCATCACCACCACCATCACCATCATCACCACCACCACTTTCATCACCATTATCATCAATAAGGAAATAGAACAGAAAAATACCCAAGTAACTTAGGGACTTCACCTGTCTTCATCTTGAAACCAGGATAGTGCTAGTTATCATTCACTGAGCACTTACTATGTATTGTCTCATTTGATCCTCTCAACGGCCACATGGAACAAGTGCTGTTATCCACCACCACCACCCCCCATTTTATGATTGGAGGAAGAGAGTCTTTAAGTAACACTGTCCAGGGTCGTGCAGATCCGGGTGGCAGAGGCAAGCCTGACTAACTCTCAACCACTCAGTGCTTCCCTCTGGTCCTCCTGTGAGATTCAGGTGGCATCCTTCTTCTAAAACAGAGGCTCAGAGAGGTTAAGAGACTTGCTCCAGGCCACTGAGCCAGGGACAAGATCTTGTCTTTTCCTCCTGGCTGGGGGCTCTATGCCTGAGTCCACACCCTGAGAGCCAGCTCTCTACCCAGCCTGCCAGATTTTAAGGTCTTCAAAGACTGCTGCCTTTTAGGCACTGTGGCTGTTATCACTCAAAGACAACTGAACCCTCATGTTAGAGCCTCTGGGTGTGTGTCTTTATCTATGCCTCTCTCTGGAGCTTGCAGGCAGTTATCTTGCATGACGGAATGGAATGAAACTTCTCCGGAGGTGAAATAAGATCTGTTTGCATGTCTTCCTTCTCCCCACACCTTAGGCCACAGGAGGATGTGTTGATCAGAACTGCAAAAGGGCTCTGCAAATTATAAAGTGTTTATAAAAACTTGTTATGATAAACTTTCTGATTAGTAAGTCCTGTGGAATAATTGAGCTCTTGGATAGCAAGCTGACAGCGTCATTTTAGGAATTTATTACAACATGAAAAAGGCATTATGAGAAATAATTGCAAGAATTGCCACATCCAGCCTGGAGAAGAGATGGCTTGTGGAAGCAAGAGCAGGTTTTGGAGACTTTGCGCCCACTGTGCCTGCTGCATCCCCTGACCCTCTCCTGGCAGAGCAGGTCTCTGCTTGAAGCTCCTCTCACCGTCGAGAAATGGAATATTTCCTGCCATATCAGTAACAAAGAATATCACAATCATCAGCAATTGCAGCCTTCCACGTGAGCCAGTGAGCTCAGAGGAAACTCAGGAAGGAAAAGAACACCTACCATCTAGCAGCCATCAGACTGCAGCCACTCCACACAGTGAGCCCTAAGGAAACTCAGGATGTGAAAACACCAGATACTGGCCCTAGGTAGCTGAGGTGCATAGCAAAGGAATGATTTCATTGAGACCATCTGCATCTTCCCATAATAGAAAATTTCTAACTAAATTCACTAAATTCCTTAACTTGAGATATCTGGTTTTCCTTTAATTCACAATAATCTTTTGATGTTCAGATTACCTGTCCTTTGTTACAAAACTTCTATTATAACCTGACTCCTCCCCTCCCCTCCTTGGAGCAGTTCTCTCAGGGTTACTTCAGATGCTGCCTCTCCTGCTTGAAGTCCCCCAAATTCCCAGTGAATAAAACACCACTCACAGCTTTTAGGTTGTGGATATTTTTTAAAATCTACACCATTGTGGGGATCTCTGACCACCTTGACCACCCAAGGCATTCTCTTGGCCATTTCATTTCATCTGCAAGCCTGAAGATGAAATGGTTCCAGATTATTTGTTTGTATTATCAATCATTGAATGAACAAATGAATGGAGTGAGAAATGTTTTCAAATCCTCCACAGAGCAGTCAAAATGACATGTTTGGTCATATCATCCTCTTCCTTAAAAACCATCCAAAGACCTCCTTGCCCCTCCACTTAGAAGAAAAAACTTACTCCTTTTCCTGCGCGCCCCCCCCCCCCAATGATGCTGCCCCACTGAGTTCATACCCGTCTCCCTGGTTCCCACCTGTTCAGCCACTCTGGTTTCCCTTCTGTTCTGAGAGGGTACCAAGCCCTTCCCACCCCAGGGCCCTTGCCCATGCTGTTCCCTCCACCGACACGCCCCTCCCTGACCCACTCTTCATGCGGTTGCCCCATGCTCTCCTTCCTCCCAAACCATTTCATTCACAGCATGCTTCTCCCACCAACACCGCCCATTACTGACCCTGATGCAGGCTCTTCCAAGTGTCCCTTATTTGTTTGTGAACCGTATTTTTAATCTTTCTTCTTTACTCACCTGTAGGTAGATTGATGGTCAGAGCTGAACTTCAGTTACTCCACTGTATCTGCCCTAGTAAAGTCCCTCAAAAGGCCGGGGCGAGGGGACTTAAAACACAGAATTTTCTTCCTTCACAGTTCTGGAGGCCAGAAGTTTAAAATCAAGGTATTGGCAGGGAGGTGTCTTCCTGGGGGCTCAGTGGGAGGACACATTCCAGGCGTCATCCACCCACCCTCCCCTCCCCTCAGCTTCTGGTGGCGGCCAGCAGTCCTCAGTGACCGTGGCTTGTGGTGGCATCACCCAGTCCCTGTCTCTGTCATCACATGACTTTCTCCCCAGGTGTCTCTATCTTCACATGGTGTTCTTTCCTGTGTGTCTGTGTCCAGATTTCTCCCTCCTTATAAGAGAACATAAATCCTTGGATTAGGGCCCATCCTATTCCAGGACGACCTCAATTTAACTGGATTACATCTGCAAAGACTGTTTCCAAATAAGGTCACATTCTGAGGTTCCAAGTGGACATAAATTTTGAAGGGGGCAATGCTATTCAATCCTCTATACCCACTATCCCTGGCAAGCAGTCCACTGTATTTGTTAAACAAATGAATGACTCAATCAATTAATTATCCAGATGACCATTTTCTGCAGATGGAGAGTGAGCATATATGTTCTGGAATGTTCTAGAGGACAGGACATGGGGCAAGAGTCAAGGAGGAAGATTTCAATCCAAAAGGAGTAAGGGCTAGTGGTGACTGAGAGGGGCCAGCGTGCGCCCACGTTTCCTTATTTCACTGACCCAGTAGGCTTGGCAGTCAGGCCTCGGTTCAGCCGGTGGAGAGAGGACAGGAGTATCCCAGGAACGTTGGTCATGGATGGCTGCCTCATCAGCAGGGAGCTCCAGGTCACTGGGCATCTGTGCCTCATGCCCAGCAACAGCTGTATCACCATCTTGCCAGGGACTCTGTTAAGGAGCTTCAGATGGATGAGCAGAATCTAAGAGCCTTTCTAATCCTGAGGCTGTGTGATTTATTATCACAACCAAGACTGCATGGCCAGTCACACCCAGAGGGCAGTGCCCACGCTCCTTCCAGCCCAGTGCATGGTGGCCTGGGGAGGTACAGGTGGGGCATGGCCTTTGGTGTCACACTCTGGCAGCGATGATAAACTATCCTCCAAAAACATGTACCCCTCTTTCCATAGTACCTCTGCTCAGGCAAGGACTGTATTTCCCAGCACCCCTGGTTCTGTATGTGGTCATGGGTCTACTTCTTACCAATGAACTGCATGAGAAGTGATGTCACTTCCAGGCTGTGGGTATAAAGAAGCATATGCCTTCTCTACACACTCGTTCTCCAACTGCCAGCCAGGCAGGAGGTCCGTGAAGCCAGGGAAATAGTGAAGTCACTGACTGGTAGAGCCTGGGTCCCTGAATCACCTTGTGGGGGAAGGCTGTCCACCAATCAGGATCACCAGATTGCACTGTCGGAGAACAAAAAATACCTTCTACTGGTTAAACTACTGAGATCCGGGGATTATCTGTTACAGCAGCTAGCATTGTTTAATTGACATACAGACAAACCTGATTCTAATGCTCCGCTGGCCACCTAGCCTTGCACAAGTATCTCTTGTTCTTCTAGCCTCGGTTATGACACAGGAGTAATATTTGCCTTCAGAGGTTGTTGTGAAGAGTGTAAAAGGTTACTAAACCATGTAAAGTGATTTGCACAAAACCTGGCATCCATTAAGTAGCCTTAATCAAAGTCAACTCCCTTCCCTGCCAAACCCAATACCTTTCTCAGGTTACCTAACATATCTTTCTCACTTTCCTGCTCTGGGCCACATGCCCTCATGGCCACATGCCCAAGACTACATATGCCCTCATAGGGGTTTTCCTGGGCAGATTAGGATATTACTTGAGTAACTAAACCTCTAAAAACAAACCAAAAGGAATGCTTATAGTTATTGAGAGGAGACCAGAAAGATAGAAGTGAGCCATGAAAATAAGCATCCTTCAGCCCTCTCAACCAGCAATTCCTGTGTTCCAGTCCCAGATCCACCACTGACTCTGAGCTCTTGGGACCTGGCATAGAGTTACATGCTTCCCTGGACCTCAGAGTCCCCATCTGTGAAATGGTTGGGTGGAGCCTCCAGCTCTGTCCCTCCATCATCTTACACATCTCTCCCCACACTCAGAACCCACTCCACTTAGCACAGAGAAGAATGTGTCTTTACCTCTAGAATGCTAGGTGCCTTAAACCTCCAGGCCGGCCAGACACACTGGATGCCACGTCCTTGACAGCCAGAAAGGCAGCTTAACGGGTAGACACAGGAGTTTGGAGATGGGTTCTATTTCCTTGGCAAATTCTGGGGCATAATATAGAAAGCTGCATCAGGAAGAGACCCACATCATCCAAGCTCAGGGGACCCTGGGAATCTCACAGTCTGACTGCCTACACTTTATGGATGGAGTCCTGTGGGCTGAGAGCGGAAGCAACTTGCCCGAGGTCACCCCACGGCAGTGGGGGCAGCAGAAGCACTCAGCACCCCAGCCCTTGGCCCCACCATCCCACCAGACTGGCCCCCACTGAAGGGTTTTCACCTGAAGACCAGTGCTCTGACCTCTGATGGCACGCTCTCTATTAAAGCACATTTTTGATTAAACTTGCCTTTGCGGAGGTGGGCAGAACGTTTCTGCATTGAGGGAGGTGGGTGTGCAGGAGGATTTAACTCTTCTTGGTTACTCCCAGCCTTGTTACTGACATTTTTTTCTTTTTCCAAGCAAATGGTTGTTGTTGTTGTTCTGTTGCGAAGTTGTGTCCAACTCTTTGTGACCCCATGGACTGCAGCACCAGGCTCTGTTGTCCTCTACTATCTCCTGGAGTTTGCTCTAATTCATGTCTATTGAGTTGGTGATGCTATCTAACTGTCTCATCTTCTGTTGCCTGCTTCTCCTTTTGCCGTCCATCTTTCCCAGCAAATGATAGGCAATTCAATTAACCACTTGATTCTGGTGACCTCTAGTGGACACACTTTTAATAGCAATATTTAGGACTAAATTCCTAAAAGCTGGTGCTGGGAAAGTTTGAAGGCGGGAGGAGAAAGCGACGACAGAGGATGAGATGGTTGGATAGAAACATCGACTCAATGGACACGAGTTTGAGGAAACTCTGAGATATGGTGAGGGACAAGGAAGCCTGGCGTGCTGCAGTCCATGGGGTCACAAAGAGTTGGACACGATTGAGCGGCTGAACAAAACAACTGCACTTTTAACTGCGAGTTTCCCTTGCCTTTGGAACATTTTTATTTTTCACTGGGCCCACAAATTTTAGTCGAGTGATGGAAATGCAGCTGAAAAGCACCGTATAAGCTGTAGTGTGCTTAATATTTTCTAACATGTTGCTATGGATGTGGGGGCTGCTGGCTTTCCAAGGTCCTCAGTATAAGTCAACAACAACAACAAAAGGACTAAACTCAAGGGACAAAGAACTCAGACAACTTCCCCAAACAGTTTATCTAAGGTTGTGATGCTAAGACTCTCACATGCCTGTAGATTGTGCGTTTGTGACAAGCTCTCGGGTGATGTTTATGCAGCTGGTACCTAAGGCAAAATTTTGAGGAGGGAAGATATGGGGAACTTTGATTTACCCAGCTCTGAGTACAGAGGTGCTTCCATGTCCTACCTCACCACCCTGATATCAGAGAAAAGGCAGAGATGTGACTCCCCTGAGGATACACAGCTGGTGAACGTGGGACTTACACTGAGGACCTTGGAAAGCCAGCGGCCCCCACATCCATCAGTTTGTTGTAAGCCTGAATCTAGTTTTGAATGTAATTGTATACAATGGTATCTTAATGTTTACTGTCTGACATTTCCTGTAATTTGTGGAGGTTATCAGTTCAGTTCAGTTCAGTTCAGTCACTCAGTCGTGTCCAACTCTTTGCAGCCCCATGGACTGCAGCACGCCAGGCCTCCCCATCCATCACCAACTCCCAGAGCTTACTCAAACCCATGTCCATTGAGTCGGTGATGCCATCCAACCATCTCATCCTCTGTCATCCCCTTCTCCTCCCGTCCTCAATCTTTCCCAGCATCAGGGTCTTTCCCAATGAGTCAGTTCTTCACATCAGGCAGCCAAAGTGTTGGAGTTTCAACCTCAGCATCAGTCCTTCCAATGAACACCCAGGACTGATCTCCGTTAGGATGGACTGGTTGGATCTCCTTGCCATCCAAGGGACTCTCAAGAGTCCTCTCCGACACCACAGTTCAAAAGCATCAATTCTTAGGTGCTCATCTTTCTTTATAGTCCAACTCTCACATCCATACATGACTACTAGAAAAACCATAGCTTTGACTAGACGGACCTTTGTTGGCAAAGGAATGTCTCTGCTTTTGAACATGCTGTCTAGATTTGTCATAGTTTTTCTTCCAAGGAGCAAGCATCTTTTAATTTCACCATCTGCAGTGGTTTTGGAGCCCAAGAAAATAAAGTCTCTCACTGTTTTCATTGTTTCCCCATCTATTTTCCATTAAGTGATGGGACCAGATGCCATGATCTTAGGTTTCTGAATGTTGAGTTTTAAGCCAACATTTTCCACTCTCCTTTTTCACTATCATCAAGAGGCTCTTTAGTTCTTCTTCGCTTTCTGTCATAAGGGTGGTGTCATCTGCATATTTGAGGTTATTTGATATTTCTCCCTTAAATCTTGATTCCAGCTTGTGCCTCATCCAGCTTGGCATTTTGTATGATGTACTCTGCATATAAGTTAAATAAGCAGGGTGACAATATACAGCCTTGACATACTCATTTCCCGATTTGTGAAGGTTATAACAGAAACCAAAAGTGACTTCATGACTTGTATATAGTTCGATCACCTATTTATGCATTTCTTCACTATATCTTAATTACAAGGAAAGTTTATTTTAAAGTTGTCTTCCTCTTTAATCACTGGTTCATCAAAGCTTGATATGGAGACAATGCTTTTTTTCCATCAAAAGTGACAATCTTTACATTTAATTTCTATTTATAAGCCCTTGAACATTTGCAGTATTGCAATAGCTGTCAAAGCCAGAGATTCTAATCTCCCTGAAGCATTCTAATAACTCTTGGCACACTGTGTGGCCATGTCCATGTGTACACTTCAGTTCTGTAATAATTTACTGACAAAGTTTACTGCCAGAACCCCAGCAGTTCCTACCCCAGCCCTCAGGCCTGAGAGTTGATATTTATAAAGGTCCCCCTGAGACAGACTCCTGGCATGAAGTTCCTCCTCTCTTCCAGGGTCTCCCACTGGCCACCATGATCACCACCAGCAGCCCAGGCTTAGGTCCCAGCCCAGTTCACAACCTCCCCAGGACCCCACAGTGCCCCAGGCCACCCCAGGCATATGTGTGTGTTGGTAGCCCAGCAACCAACCTAACTGCTTGGAGAACAGTGTTACCACCTGGCACATCCCCTGAGCATGCTCTGTCATCCTGTCAGATATCAATTATAAAGCACAGGTTCAAAGAAAAAATTATTATGACTTTTAAGATGGTAAGAGCAAAGCGTTAAACCTAGTCCTTCTGAGAGCAGAGCTCTGTGAGACTTGAGAGGTTGCACACCTGTGAAGCCAGCCCTGGTGACCATCCTGGCCAATATTTACTGAATCCCCCACATGCCAGACCTGGTCTAGGAACCCATGTAATCCTCACAGTAATCTGATGAGGTCTTGCTATCATCCCCATTCTACAGATGGGGAAACTGAGCATCCTGGAGGTAAAGTGATTTAGGCAGGGTCACAGAGCTAGCAAGTGGCAGTGTCCGGGCACCGAGTCTGGCCCCAGAGCCAGTGCTCCTAACACATCAGCTGGACCGTTTACTCTACTTCATTCCAGGGCAGGAGGATTATCCACCATTTCTACTCCCAGAGTCCTCAGCGTCTCACCCACTCTGGCCCATCTCTGCAGGCAGGCAGAGCTAGATGCCCAGATCTCTTATCTCCCAGCATGAAGAGAGGAAGATGTTCAGGCCAGAACTCCAACCTGCTCAGTCATAGACTCCAATAATCAAACATAAAGTGCCTATAGTGAGGATGCCTGAGAAAGATTTATTCAACTATAGTCATCACCTATTAGGAAGCCCTGAAATCAACTTAGGGGGTTGTGCCCAGCAGTTTTAAAACATGAAATAGAAGACAAAGTGTCAGAGTGCACCTCTGAAGTAGGCTGACTATTGCTTTGCCTGAGTTTGCTTTTAATTCTGTTTGTATGCGCTGGGTCACACGGCAATTTTGTTTCTTTCTGTGCCTCCTTGAACAAGTCCATCTCAGATAATTATGTTTCAGCTCCTCTGGCCAGGGGATCCACCCAGGCACAAAGTGCAGCGGCCACTCCTGCCATCTGAGGGCACCGTGGCCCCCCTGTGAGCCCCAGCACCCCCAGCGATTTGGTTTCCCTGGGTACATTCTGCAAAGGCTGGGCTGGGAGCTGTGGAGGCACTGCCCAGAAGCATAGGTAACTGGATCTGGAGGGAGTCAGATTTCACAGATCAGGCTTCAGCTATGGAGGGCAGGGCCTCTTGAAGGAGGCATCACTGAGCTCCGAGATCCTGCCTCTCTGCATCAGGACCACCCCAACAGCATCATCTCCCACCCCGGTCCCCACATCCCACCTAGGACAGTGGCATGGGGTTCAGCTCCCCATGAGGGGCATGAGAAACCCAAACCCAAGCCGGTCCCGATGGTGCCTGGGGAATGGAGTCGCTCCAGCAAAGAGGCTCGGCCGTGGGGATGAGCATGAGACAGGCATCCCCTCAGCACCTGTCAGCTGATGCAGGTGTTATTGTCGCCATGGGACGGATCCCGGCAGGACAGTTGTCAGGGACAACAGGTACACCCACGTCCAGCGCCCCCCACAGCAAGCAGTCCTGGGCAGGGTGACTTAGAAGGCACAGCTCCTCGGTCCTGACAGTGACCCCACCAGGTGTCGGCATCCCCATTTTACAGAGCAGAAAACTGAGGCTCATGGAGGCAGTGCCTTGCTCAGAGTCCCATAGCTAAGTGGAGATAACATATGTCTAGGTATGTTTGGGCATTCAGACTCGACGTATTAGACACAGGCTAGTCCAGCTCCCTTGCGGCAAGTGGGGAAATGGAGATGGAGGGGTGGATTTCAGGCCCCTAAGGTTTTGGGAAGCAGAGCTGAGGTGAGGATCAACCCTGCCCGCCATGGTTAAATCTTCCACCTGAACCTGAGAAGAGTCACCCTCACCTCCTAGACACCTGGGCCCACCTCGCCTCACTTAGAACCTGCTACTACCTGCTTCTCATGGTTGTTCGGTCCAAAGGTCAGGGTCTGAGACCCTGGGACCTGGATACAGCTCAGGGGTCACCATCAGTGTGCTGTGTACCCTTCCGGGAAAAGTCCAGGTTGTCCTGTGATGGAATAAAGGGCTGAGCTTGATGTTACATGGCCATTGAGGCATTTGTATTTAGGGCTGCCAGATAAAATATGGGGTGTCCAGTTAAAATTTTTTAAACCACTTTCAGCGTGTCTTAAATACTGCAAGTGACATACTAAAAGTTCTTGTTTATCTGGATTCAAATTTAATTAGTGTTCTGTATTTTTATTTGCTAAATCTGAAAGTTCTCTTTGTGGTCTAATTTGGATAATCCAGGTATTCTTATTCAGCAAACATCGTTGAGAGTAACTTTGGCTGTAGGTTGGTGCAGGACAGGGTCACTTTAGGGAGGGAGAGGCCGAGTTGGTTTGAAAGAGAAAGACGACTGTCCTCCTGCAAAGCAGCTACCAGTCCTGTAGGCCCATGTGGTCAAAGCAAAGAGCTGAATCTCCATAGGATACAGTTGTCATGGAAACCAAATCTGATCTCCTCGCTGATGGCATCTCTGGCCAATTACTGGGCTTCTCTCTTTCCATCTGTAAGTAGCTCAAGTGGACCTGCCGCGCAATGAGATTGGATGTGTGTGGTGGTGGCGGCTTAGTCGTCAGGTTGTGTCTGACTCTTGCAACCCCATGGACTGTAGCCCACCAGGCTTCTCTGTCCATAGGATTTCCCAGGCAAGAATAGTGGAGTGGGTTGCCAAGCATCAAGTGTGTACAAAGACCAAGTACAGAGCAGGCCTTCAGCAGCACTAGTGTAGTAGCTATCACTCTGGCTGACCACCTGCCATAAAAATGCCCAGAGACACCCCATCAGTGTTTGCTGAGCAGAGAGAAAGACGCTGGGATCCTCTGCCAGGACTCCAGCCAGACTGCACACGGACCTCTGCAGGGTTACAAGCTGGCTTCCCCCTCTAGAAACAGTGTTCACTGGGGCAGATACTGCCCTCTGTCCCCCCCAATTCTTCTCTACCCCCTTCTTCCTCACTAACCCAACCCATCTTTGCTCTGGGCAGCCCTGTTTTCAGCTAAAACTACATTTCCCAGGCTCCCTTGCAGCTATCTTGACTAAATGCTGCCACCTTGGTCCCTGAGATGCAAATAGAAGTTGCTTTCTGGAAATTCCTTCCAGAAATTGGGACTTTCTGGAAGCTCTTTGTAAAAAGAGGCAGGCCAGCTGTTACCCTCCCTGCTTTGCCCCCATCCTGCCTGGAGCACAGACGCAATGCTGGAGGTTGGGGAGCTACCTTGTGGGCAATGCATGCACACACAAGAACTGCTGTCCTAGCCCCCACTGCTCACCACTGGACCATTTGTTATGTGGTGAGGCCACTGTGGTCACGTCTTTGTTGCAGGCAGGCAGACCTAATCCCTGATGTCTACACCCCTGTCTGCAGGAACCACCATGATCACCCCTATTTTGCAGATGTATATTGATTAATAGCCTATAAAGCCCTGCAGCAGCCCTGTAACAAACACAGTTGGGTCCCAATTTCATCCCTTGTCCTTGCCACCCCAAGGGGCACACTGGCCAGCCTTCCAACCTTAGCCTTCCCTGCCCTAGGCTCTTCTGGTCTCCTGTGTTCCCCATGTCATCTGCATAGCAGGCAGGAAGGAAAAGGAATTAACCCCTCCCAGAAGTCATCCTCTAGCGAGTCTGAGGGGAGTTGGTGGATAACTACCCCATTTCCCAGGCCACTGAGTGGGATGCTCTCAGGGGTGTGTCCCACCCTGGCTCCCAGAATTTCCCCGGGGGCTCAGCCACAGTATCTTGCTTGGACAATGTGCCCCCTCAAGTCTGTCCTCCCCTCCCTGTTTCACTTCCCCACTCCTCTACCTGGCATTACCTCCCAAACAACCTGCTTGCCTGCAGGTCAGCTTCTGGGGTCTGGCTGTATTACTTCATCTTCACCCCACCCCTTGTGGTTGATGGGCAGCGCTAGTGTCCTTATAATTCAGTAGAGGAAACCAAAGTGTACATATACCACGGAGACTCACCATGAGAGGGAGGGGTGGGTATAGGCTCAGGGATGCTCGGCACGAGGGCTCCGAGAGCAGGTGTGTGTGGTACTCACTTTCTGTGCTTGCAGAGGCACACATACTCCACCACATCTTCCCAGATCAAAGCTGCTCAACTTACAGTTCTTGGGAGCAGTACTTACAGGGCAGACACTGCCAAGCCCAAGACAAAAAGACAGACTGAGTCTGTTGTGCAGACACACACACGTGCATGATTTATTTTCTTCTGGGTCAATAGAGTAGACAGCTCTCCTGACTCATCCTTGCTGTCCCATCCTCAGGGCCCAGGATCCTCCACTCTTCTTCCACCGAGGGAGATGGCTCTTTGGAAGCTAACCTCTGTGCGCCCGGGATGCATCCTGGGGTCCCCACTGGTGAAAGGTGGGCACTGCTTTATGCTGCAGAGTTGGGAAGGGAGAGAAGACAGTTTACTACCAGGAAAAAGCTGTGGAGCCCAAGGGCCTCTTCAGATGGAGCCCAATCCATGTCTGTTCTGCTTATCTCAGATGCTCCTGGAGAGACAACTGTGTCCTGGATGGAGAAGTGGGACAGGGTCCTGGAAGAGGGGGCCCTGAGAGGAGGGCCTGCCTGGTACCCCACGCACACAGCTCAGGCTCAGATAGGATGGCTGAGTCACATCATGCTGCATGCGTGCTTAGTCGTGTCCAACTCTTTGTGAACCCGTGGACTTAGCCCGCCAGGCTCCTCTGTCCATGGAATTTTCCGAGCAAGAATCCACTGGAGTGTGTTGCCACTTCCTTCTCCAGGGGATCATCCTGACCCAGGGATCAAACCCCTATCCCCCATGTCTCCTGTACTGGCAGGCGGATTCTTTCCCACAGGGCCACCTGGGAAGCAGGTCACACCATGAGCCCTGATTTACTCCCCAGTGTCACCCTCTGAGACCCAGAATTCCATGAGATTGTAAAACATCTCCTTGAATTTCTGGCTTCCCAGCACTGAGCCCTGGGCTCAAAGGACATCCCAGGATGGAGTGAATACTGAGTGGGTTGAGGGGAACTTCAGGAAGTAGAGTACCCAACTGTAGGAGCAGAGAAGCAGCTGAACATTCAAAACTGCTTCCTGGACATTACCTGACGCCAGCTGAATTGACAAATTTGGAGCCAATGATCAAGAAACGCTGTCTGAAAGCTGACCTTCTTTCATGTTATACTGTATCCTGTATACACATTACACAGGCACCACATGCCATGCCTTCCATCATGCCTTCCCTGGGAAGGACACCCATGTGAACACACACCTCGACATTAACCAACCCCCGCAGCATCTTTCGTCTGTTCCCCAGAGTTGCCGGTGTCACGACTGCAGTAAGAGGATCCGATTCACAAGGTGAGGAAGAGGCCACAGGGCGGGAGAAAGAGTAGGGGCCCATGGGCTTGTCAAGACTGTGAGAACACGCCTCCCACCTGCTTCCCGCATCCAGCTGGAACCTGAGCCTGGGTAACCCTTCTCTCTTAGGAGCACTCACCACCTGGCACCTCTCCCTCCCTAAATCTCACTTGTCTAATTGATTCTTGGGACAGGGCTGCCAGGTTGCTGGATTGGGGTGAGAAGAGTGAGGCAGGTCCTAGGCAGTGAGGCGCCCTTGGACAGTGGCTGTGCACCTTCTCTTCTTCCTTCCCTCCCCCTTTCTTCCCCATCCTTGCTTGAGAGCATCTGCCCTGGCCTGATTCCACGGGGATTTTGATGTTGTTGTTGTTCAGTGGTGTCCGACTCTGCAGGCTGGGCAAATGCTCTCAAGCAAGGATGGGGAGGAGAGGAGAACGGAAGGAAGAAGGGGAGGGGCCTCCAAGCTCCTGAAGCAGCAGGACCTGCTCCATCCCTCTCATTGCCAGGGCCCTTGGCCTTGAGGCTTAGCTATTTATGGAGCGGGGATGCTACACCTTGTACCTGATGTGGTGTGTTCTGGAGTCACTGCTTCTCCGTGATGGTGAAACCCCAGGGGTCCCCCACCTCAGCGTGAATTAGCAGGGGACTGGGGTGCCGTCCCATTCGTAAGAAACAGATAAGCTGACAATGAACAAGTCCAGCTGTTTCTCGCTGGCACCCGGCTGGTGGTTGCCAGTAGTGCACCAGTGAGGTGGTACCAGGTCTGAAAGTATTGAAATCTGCCAGACTGACTGGTACACAGCCACTGTCCTAGGGCCCCTAAGTGCCTTGGAACTGCCCCCTTCCCCTTGCCTCATTAGAGCAACATGGCAGCCATGTCCCGAGAAGTTCCCCCTTGTTAATGACTTTTACCACCACCTTGGGTTTCCCAGGTGGTGCTAGTGGTAAAGAACCCGCTTGCCAATGCAGGAGACATAAGACATGTGGGTTCAATCCCTGGGTCCGGAAGATCTCCTGGAGGAGGGCATGGCAACCCACTCCAGTATTCTTGCCTGGAGAACCCCATGGACATACGAGCCTGGCGGGCTACAGTCCATGGGGTTGCAGAGCTGGACACGACTGAAGTGACTTAGGACATATCACTCACCACCACCTCATTCATAAACAAAATGGCAAGATGTGAACAGTAAAAACTTCTAGGGAAGGGATTGGGCAGAGTTGTGGGGAGTGAAGAGGGATGTTCACATTTTATGTTCCTCCAAACAGTCATGTTTAGATATTTATAATGAAGTGGTACTCATGGCATTTTCTTCAGAGAAGGGTGTAGGCACCAGGCCTGCATGAGACACAGCCATGAACACTCTCTGTGCCCTCCCTCACCTCTCCCCACCAGGTGGACCTCTGGGCCCTTCTTTGTCTCAGGAGTTTGGGACTGTCCTCTTGGGTCCTCCCCCTGTCAAGTCCTTCTAGAAGCCCACCTTCCACAGATAGGGAACTGCCTCGCCCCTGAGTGCCCACGGCATCTTGTCCATGGGGGGCAGCTCTCCTCTGGGACACATTGCACCCCAACAGTCTAGTGACTGAGGGTCTGTCCAGGCAGTTAGAGCTGGAGGCCAGGGGCTTCTCCATATTTTCATCCCCTGGAAGCACCCAGATCAGGGGCTGACCCCCAGTGGGTACTGGACTTAGGATGACAGTATCACCATTCATCACCAAGACTGGATATGCTGGCCATGCAAGACGTAGGCTAAGTGAAGAAATGAGGAGTGCAGGCATGACTAAGTGAACGGACAGGAATGTCTGGGCTTCAGTTTCACGGACCAGTGAGGACCTGGAGGAAGCATGTGTGAGGCCAGAGGAGGGGGAGAGGGTCTGCCCCGGATGGCAGGCTCACCCGTGTCCATTACTCGCAGGCCGAAGTGGGACAGCATGATGGCCGTGTTCAGGTTCTCAAACTCCTTCTCCAGGACGACCCCATAGGTCTTCAGGCCGGCCAGCTCCACCTCTAGCCGCTGCTGTTGGTTCTGAAAGGAACACCAAGGTGTTCGTATGGCTAGCCCCAAAACTTTCCAACGGAATGAACAAATGAATGAGTAGCTGAATGAATGAGTAAATAAGCAAGTGAATAAATAAGTACATAACTATGTATCTAAGTGAGGAAGTAAATAAATGAACCAATAAATAAGTACATAATTATAAGGAAATAAGTCCACATGTAAATAAATAGGCACCAAGTGAATAAGTAATCAAATAAGCAAACAATTAGACAAAAAGGGTCTTGCAGCTGCTCTTGTAGGGCACACACAGAAGCCATAAACATAGTCAATCTCCCCTCCCTGAGTCCAAGGAATAAACAGCTGTCCCACTGACAGAGCACCACCCCCTTGTTAAAAATACTACTTGGGGCTGGACTCTTCATGTCTCTCAGTATCTCACCTGCCCTCCTGCCCAGGTGGTGTCCCTGCCTCCTGTTATATAAGTAGGCCTGGAGAGTGAGCTCCCTGAGGGTCAGGGAGCTGCCCCAGCCCCACGGCCAGGGAAAGGAGCCCAGACCCACAGCTGGGCCTGATTTCCGAGTTGGTCCTTCTCTGGCTCCCATCTGCAGGGTCCCCAGCCAGGATGCCCCGGGATGGGGCAGCCCCAGGGCAAGGGCAGGATTTGCAGATCAAGTGTGACTGTGAGCCAGGCCCTCAGCCCCTCTCAACATCCCTGGCAAGGTAGACGTGGTTGTCCTCCTCTAAGACGTGGGCTGGGAGCTCAGCGAGCCGCTCTGCTAAGAAGGGCCCAGACCGTAAGGGACACCCCCTCCCAGCCCCACCGTTCACACCCTCCCCACCGGCCAGGCTGCTGAGCCAGGGGCCCTGGCTGGGCTGACAGCCAGGGACCTGTGTCAGGTGGGCCATCGCACAATAACTGGGGTGTTCCCTTTTATTTTTTTGTTTTAAACACTCACTGTTCTTTAATAACTACACTCAAAGGAGTGTGGCAAACCAGGGGGCCCAACATGGGCAGCGGGCCAGGGACATGCAGAAATAGCAGGCCAGATGCCACGGGGCAGCGTGGATGGCCTCGGAGCCGTGAGTGAAGCCAGCAGGC
The DNA here is from genome assembly GCF_033118175.1 of Dama dama. Taxonomy (NCBI): domain Eukaryota; kingdom Metazoa; phylum Chordata; class Mammalia; order Artiodactyla; family Cervidae; genus Dama; species Dama dama. Next base: position 13,963,451 of record NC_083686.1, on the reverse strand, counting down.
AGCACAAGAAGGCCCACGGCACGATTTCTGCCCCTCGGAAATACTCTGTATGTTACAGACAGACACTCCATATTTTACAAAAATATGCAACAAGTGTGCTCTAGCAGGAACCGTGCGGAGGGAAGCGGCACCGTGGCTTTCGATGTGTTCTTTTAATTGGACCACGTGGTCTTCCTCTCCAGCTTCCTGGCCCACCAGGCCGGGCCCTGAGCTGAGCAGCGGGCTACAGAGATGGGGACTGGCTGCTTCCCTCCGGAGCGCCTCACCTGGAACTCCAGCAGCTGCCTCTGCAGGGCCTCCTGCTCCGCTTGCCCTCTTTCTAGAGTCTTCCTCAGCTCTCTGAGCTCAGATTCTCTGACTGGGAGGAAGGCGGAGAGAAGACCAACTTTATCTGTTCCTTTCCACCCAAAACTTCCCCTTTTCTTTGAACCACACCTCACATGGGCAACATTTGGGACCCTAATATGTGCAGGTGACCTCAAAACCCTTTTAAATAGAGTTAACTTTGTCCCTTGATAACGGAAAGGACATCTATCCATTGGAGGAAATGTGGCAAATACAAAAAGGAATAAAGAAAAACACCCTCCTCTTGCCTGCCAGAGATAACCACAGCTAACATTTGCATGGATTCATGCATGTGTAGATTTATATAGTTGAGATCATAAGGAAGTTATGAAGAACATGGGTCTTGAAACCCAAGGACTTGGATTTAAATCTCAGCTCACTATCTGTGCAACCACGCGCAAGTTACTCAACCTCTCTGTGCACACTTTTCTTATCTTTAAAATGAGGTGATACTATAACCGACCTCACAGTACCTTTATGACAATTAAAAGGTAGTTATTATAAACTTCTGACTTGTACCTGGCTTATTGGAAGCCCTCAGTTATTTCCCATCTGATTATCTTTATTTATTGCTATTCTCCTAATGTTAATACCAACCTTTTATTTTTCCCACTTAATATTATAATATAACCTATTAGGTAGGCTATTCTTCCTACGATTATAAAACCCTCAGTCACCAAAGTTACTAGCGAGTGGTGGAACTTGACTACTCACTTTGCATAAGCTTAAAAATGAACTCTTGCAAGAAACACAAGTCAAATGAAGCAAAACCCTTCTCTGGAATCAGGCCTCCGAGAAGAAGCGGGTCAGGATACTCGGCTTCCTCCTCTGGGTCCCCTTTGTTCAAATTCTGACCTTCCTCTCCCTCCAAAAGCTCCAGATGCTTCAAGCACTCAGCAGAGTCTTTTTCAAATTCCCCTAAAAAAGCAAAGAAACCCCATGTCAAAGGTCAGCCCCTGAGCACAAGATGAGTGGCTCTTCTGGACCTGGCCCTCTCTTCAGATGCGGGCAAGCCCCTCCGTCCCAAGCCCCCCTCCCTGTGCCAGGTCCCCAGATGTAAAAGAAGAATGCACTGGGACTGGTGCTGAGTGGAGGCCAGCGGGCAGACTTCCTGGAGGAGGGGGTCCTTGGCTGAGACCGGTATCTTTTTTCCAAACAATTTTGAGATCTAATTCACATACCATACAATTTACCCATTAAAAGGGTATAATTCAATGGTTTTTAGTATACTCTAAAATATTTAGTATATTTAGTATATACGTGCAATCACCACAACAATCATTTTTAGAATATATTCATCACCACCCCAAGAAAATCTTGGTTCCTTTCAGCCATTACCTCCCATCCCCCACCACTCCCTCAACCCTGTGCATATGTGCTAAGTCACTTCAGTCATGTCTGACTTTGTGACCCCATGGACTGTAGCCTGCCAGGCTCCTCTGTCCATGGAATTTTCCAGGCAAGAATACTGGAGTGGGTTGCCATGCCTTCCTCTAGGGGATCTTCCCAACCCAGGAATTGAATCCGTACCTCTAATGTCTCCTTCATTAGACAGGCAGGTTCTTTACCACTAGCATCACCTGGGAAGCCCCAACCCTAGGCAGCCATTTGTCTGCTTTCTGTCTCTACAAATTTCCATATTCTGGACATTTCATATACAGGAAATCCTACAATATGTGGTCCTTTGTGACTGGATTTTTAACTTACCATGTTTTCAAGGATCATCTATGTTACAGCACAAATCAGTACCTCACTCCTTTTCATGGCAGAATAATATTCCACTGCACGGAAGGACCACATTTTGTTTATTCATTCATCAGTTGATGGATGTTTGGATTGCTTCCACCTTGGGGCTACTATGAACAATGTTGTTACGCACATCCATAGTGTTGTGTGAACATACATTTTCAGCTCTCTTAGGTACATACCTAGGAGTGGAATTGCTGGATCCTATATTGGGTGGGCCAAAAGTTCATTCGGGTTTTTCAGTAACATCTTATGGAAAAAACTGAACAAACTTTTTCGCCAACTCAATAGTAACTTTATGCTTAACCTTTTGAGGAACTATCAGACTACATTCCAAAGTGGCTGCCCCACTTGACATTCCCACTGGCAGTGAATCAGGGCTACAATTCCTCCCCGTCTTCTCCAAAACTTGCTATTATTCACCTTTTTGTTAGGACTTTGGAGGGTGAACAGGAGGGAGACCAGGTGCACAGAGGGGGGAAAACCATGCCTAGAGAAGGGCAGCTTGAGGGGAGAGACTAGGAGACTGCAGAGAACAGAGCTCTGGGGACCATTAGCAGTGTGAGATTCCTGGGAGGTAAGTGGGGTAGGGAACTGGTCCGCTTATCCGCTACAGCCCCCAAGCTCATAATAATAATAGTAGACCCCAGAGTGTGCCGAGCATCACAGAATTATCTTGTTTCCTTACAGCAGCCCCTTGAGGTCAGTAGTATTATCATTATTCCAAATTTTGCACTTGAAAAAGACAAGGCAGTGGGTAGAAAATTCAACCAAGGTGATAAAGGCACTAAGTGGCAGAGGAGGGTTGCAAACTCAGGTCATTCGTGGTGACAGGGCTCTGCCCACCTAAGATATCACAAAGGCAGGGATGCCTACTGTCATCACAGAAAGGAGACAGCAAGAATTAAACCCCCAGAGCCCCCTGTGGAGGCATAAGGCACCCTAGTGGTTGCCCAGAAATGGGGCGTGACTGCTAACGGTACGGTGCTGTCTGGGCTGATGGAAATGTTCTAAAGTGGTTGCACATATCTGGGAATATGTGGGAAACCACTCTCAGTGGGTGCGTTTTATGGTGTGTGAATTAGATCCCAGTAACACGGTTAAAACAATGAGCTCTGGGCCCTGGCTTCCCATCTGTGCCACACCCTGGTTTTGGTGAGAGGAAAGAGAGAGCTGGGGAGGAGACAGCCTCTTCTAGGGCTGGAGCAGGCGATTCCTGGGCTTACACTCGCCTTGAAGGGCACCGTGAACCACGTGAGATTCAGCTCCAAAGGGACTGATGGCTAATGCCCCCTCCCATCAGCACTGAGACTCAGAGACCCAGAGACTCAGACAGTGCAGCTGCCCGAGACCCTGATTTCCAGCAATATCACAGCAGTTAAGGGCAGACGTGGAAACGCTCTCGAGAGCTTGACTGTTAACATAAAACTTGCAGGCTGTTTAAAGGGAACTCTAAGCAAGGTGTGCCCATGTCTGTTTCCCTTTAAATAACTTTAGAGGTCCTCGGAGAGTTACATGGAATCACAGCCACATGTATCTACAGCCTCACATCTCCCAGCACATGATTTTATAGATTTTGAAATGAGCCGTAATCCTCTCCAGCGGGTAATTTACATGGTATAACTCTAGGTATCTGAGCTCACGCATTATACTCAATTATAAGTAATGAGATGCATTTTCACCTTCACTGCCATTATTCACCTTCAACAAGACATTACTGAAGATAGTTTATTGCCTTACAAACCCCAGATGAAGATCAGCCTCCTGTAGATCTGTGCATTCCTTCATCAAATGTCTATCAAGAATCTACTATGAGCAAGAGATATGTCCTAAACCACATGGCTCCCTCCTTCCAGGACAGTAGACATGTGTGTGTGTGTCTATGTGGGTGTGTCTGTGTGTGTCAGCATGTCTGTGTGTAAGCTTGTCTTGTGTCTCTGCATGCATGTGCACACGTGTGTACACGGTGATGGAACAGGAGAAGAGGAAGATAATTTCTAACCAAAGGGTACATGCTGGAGGCTCAGGAGCACCCCTTTCCCCCAAGTTTGGGACCAGGAACAACCTTCCTAGGGGAGGTGGCATCTCAGGGGCACCAAGTGGGCACAGGCTCTGATGTCCATCCTCGGAAGAGTCCTGTGAAGCGAGCAGTTCATCCTTATGTTACAGATGCAGTGGTGGAAGCAGAGAGAGGTTAAGTGATTGGCCCCAGGCCACTCAGCAAGCAGGGTGCAGAAAAGAGGCTTAAATCAGGTCTATTTCTGTTTTAACAACAGTAAAGAATAGGTGGGGGGGGGCCTCGGCGACAGGGGCCGGAAGTGACGCATGTTCCGCCTTTCCGCGTCCCTCGCGGCGGGCGTCGGGGCTGAGCCGCGCACTCGGATCAGAGGCTTTGCGGTCAACGGCTTATTTGCGGGCCCCGCCGCAGCCGACCCGGCTCTTGGGTGGAGAGACGATGGTGGGCCGGAACAGCGCCATCGCCGCCGGCGTGTGCGGGGCCCTTTTCATCGGTTACTGCATTTATTTCGACCGCAAGAGACGGAGTGACCCCAACTTCAAGAACAGGCTGCGAGAACGAAGAAAGAAACAAAAGCTTGCCAAGGAGAGAGCTGGGCTTTCCAAGTTACCTGACCTTAAAGATGCTGAAGCCGTTCAGAAATTCTTTCTAGAAGAAATACAGCTTGGTGAAGAATTATTAGCTCAAGGTGAATATGAGAAGGGTGTGGACCATCTGACAAATGCAATTGCTGTGTGTGGACAGCCACAGCAGTTACTGCAAGTGTTGCAACAAACTCTTCCACCACCAGTGTTCCAGATGCTTCTGACTAAGCTCCCAACAATTAGTCAGAGAATTGTAAGTGCTCAGAGCTTGGCTGAAGATGATGTGGAATAAGAAACAAATATCAACATAATGATATCAATTAAAACATATTTTTAAAATCTTAACTCGGAAGATGATCGGCTCTGGGGGAGTAAGGGCAGATGAGCTTGTTATGGACTGTCCTCCACAGTGAAGTCTACCAAAGTTAATTTTTACTTTGTGTAGATCCATTTGTCTGTTTTATTTATTTTTCCCAGTGAAAAGTGTATTTTGATAGAGAGCTTTTCATTTTATAAATACACTATGAATTACTGAAATATGCATTTTGTTTATTCCTAAAATGTGTAATTAGAATGTACATATAACATCCCATTACTTACATTAAAAATACCCACCCAGTGCTCGGTTTTGAAAGATAGGCCCAAAAAAGTGTAGAAGAAAACTGAAGAATATACTTGTTTTGCTCTACATCAGAAAGTTGGCTGGAAACTTGTGTTGATCAAAACTGAGCATTAAAATAAGAGATTATTTCTTTCCATTTAATCTCTTAAATATGTGTAATGTGCTGCTATGCTATAATAACAACTTCACCCCCACCCTTGAAATGTTTTCTTTAAATCAGTGGGTTTGATGTGTTCTGGATATTTATCTCGTATTTTAGATACATGTAGTTGCAGATAGCACCAGGAATTAGACGTCTGTACATTCTTAATCTGGCTGAGTAAGCTTTACCAGTTAATGTCTGCCCACTTGCCTCATATATAAACTGAGGAAATGGGTCTGCTAATTCAGCTTCTGATGCCTTTGGTTCTGTGCAGCATTTTCAGATCCCTCTTTCTGAGGGAAATACCTGTTTGGGCCGCCAGCCCTTGCATTGTTTATACTCTGAATTTTGCATGCTTGCCTGACTTAGCATTTCTGAATTGGTTTTTTAAAAGGCATAACGTGCTGATTTTCACTGAAATCATGTTTCTGTCACTGCTTTTGTAAGTTAACCTGAAACGTAACCTTCACGGTGACTGGGACGATATGCTTGTAAAAGTGTTTGTTCCCTTTTGCTTTTCTCCTCAGTGTACCTCCTTAATCCCCTACCAGCCCTTATCTTGTATGAGAATAAGGTGTAACTTTGTGGCTGAAGACTTGAATGAAGATAATGGGACCTTTTATTCTCTAAATAGTGACATATTATCTGCAGCCACAGATTGAATATCAGACCTAAGAATAAAGATCCTTGGTACTTAAAAAAAAAAAAAAGAATAGGTGGGAAAAAATTCACCCCCTAGTTCTGCACCTGACATGATGATTGAGTATCTTCCCTAGTCCAGATCACACCTCTGACTTCACATATTTCCAATCATTGCAGGGTCTCTGTCTTCTGTGAGTCTCCTTTCATTCCAGTGCAAGACGTTTTAATGGAAAGATGTTGTATTAATCCACATACTTCAGTTTCTTTGGGACAGAGCTCTGCCTTATTCTTTCTGTGTCCCTAGCACCTGGCTCAGTGCCAGGAGGGAATAAGTACCCAGGAGTTATTTGTTGAACATATTCATTCATTCATGCTTCTACAGATACACAGTGAGTACTGGCTATGAGTGTCAGGCAAGGCTCTAGATCCAGGGGATAATACAGTGACTAAAACGGGGAATAAATCCCCGAACATGAGGGGCTTGTATGCTGGTGGGAGACAGCAAACAATAACAAAGATGGACAAATGAAAGAGGCCGATAGGAGATGATGGAATCAGGGAGGGAGAGAAAGCTGGAGAGGGGCCCAGGGAGGGGCAGGAGGTGCGCAGCAAGGCCAGGGCTGGCCTCCTGGGAAAGTGAAGTCGCTCAGTCATGTCCGACTCTTTGCGACCCCATGGTCTGTAGCCCACCAGGTTCCTCCGTCCATGGGATTTTCCAGGCAAGAATACTGGAGTGGGTTGCCATTTCCTTCTCCAGGGGATCTTCCTGACCCAGGGACTGAACCTGGATCTCCCGTATAGTAGGCAGACGCGGCCTCCTGGGGAAGAGGTCAGCTAAACAAGACAAAGGTCAAGGGGAAAGGCGAGGCTTGCAGGGACAGGCTGAGTGCTCCAGGCAGAGAGGATGCTGTGCTCAGGCCTGGAGGCCACATAGGGCGGCAGCAGAAGGTCTGGGAGCCATTAAGGAGGCCGCAGGGTTCCAGGAGGTTCTAAGGCCCCTGAGGGGTGGGGCCAGAGCAGAAGGGCCCTTGTCAATTAAGAGGCAAGTCTATCTGCGCTTCCTTGGAAGACCGACTCCCCTCCCACACACCTACCTAGCATTAAGAGTGTTTGAATAGACCCTGCCTTAAAATTAAATTTAAATGACAAGGAGTCTCTGGGCTGTGGGATGGTGAACTCCTAGCATAGATGGAGGCAGGGTTTGCCTTGCCGCATTAAGCTGGTTGGGCTTCCCTAGTGGCTCAGCGGTAAAGAATCCACCTGCCAGCGCAGATGTGGGTTTGATCCCTGGGTTGGGAAGATCCCCTGGAGAAGGAGACGGCTTCAGTTCAGTTCAGTTCATTCATTCAGTCATGTCTGATTCTGCGACCCCACGGACAGCAGCACGCCAGGCTTCGCTGTCCATCACCAACTCCCAAAGCTTGCTCAAACTCATGTTCATCCATTTGGTGATGCCATCCAACCATCTCATCCTCTGTCATCCCCTTCTCCTCCTGCCTTCAATCTTTCCCATCATCAGGGGCTTTTCCAATGAGTCAACTCTTCACATCAGGTGGCCAGAGAAATGGATACCCACTCCAGTATTCTTGTCTGGGCAATCTCATGGACAGAGGAGCCTGGTGGGCTACAGTCCATGGGGTGGCAAAGAGTCGGACACGACTGAGCGACTAAACAACAGCTGAGCTGGTTACCTGTGAGGTTCTGCAGGTGCTGCTTCCCCAGAAGGTGCTCCCTCTTGTTATGCAGGGAACTGAAGAACTGCCTGCAGGTCGGACAGTACAGGTCATTGTTCTCATCGCCCTGTGGACAGAGAGAGTTCCTGGTGAGCAGGGGGGAGGCACAGGGATCCTGCCTTCTCTGAACATAAGTGTTAAAGTGTTAGTCGCTCAGTTGTGTCTGACTCTTTGTGACCCTGTGGCCTGTAGCCCGCCAGGTTCCTCTGTCCATGGGATTCTCCAGGCAAGAATACTGGAGTGTGTTGCCAATCCCTTCCCAAGGGATCTTCCCAACTCAAGGATTGAATCCAGGTCTCCTACACTACAGGAAGACTCTTTATTATCTGAGTCACTAGGGAAGCCCCCTGTTTGAACATAAAATTAGCTTAAAATGGCAGATGGGCTTCAGGTGGGTCCAGCCGTGTCCAGCTAGTCCCTTTTCCACCTGTGAAATCACCGGCTGGTTTGGGGCTTTTCTGAGCACAGCTGAGAATTTCAATTCACCCCAAGGTCTGTGTCACTGGGTGGGGGAGAGAATATTAGGAATGTGGCAAAGAGGGTACAACAGGCAGTGTTTGAGAATTGGCGGTTATAGAGCACTAGCAATTAGCCACGATAGTGGTGGTCAGGCTCTCTGGCCCTATGTCCTTTCCCTCTCACCCTACATCCTGTAAACCATGACTGCATGGTTATGTAATGGCTGAGATCATCCATAGCACTGTGCACATACATCATGATGTAATTGCTTGGCCGCGTGCCGCCTTTGTTCCTGTATACTTATATAAGCACCACCCGGAACATCCCTTGCTGATGCATCAGCCATGAGTGAACAGAGCATGTCTGCAGTTCCTACAGTTCCTTGAATTTTCTTCCAGCTTCCCTGCATGCATCTTGCCTACCTTGGGTTCATCGATTAGTGAGACAGTGGTATTATCTGAGTCCACGACCAATTCTGAGTTTTTCACATGTTCAGAGTTTACTTCGCAATCCTGAACAAACTCTAAATGACTAAATGACAAAGATGTGTCTTTTTATCAAAACACATATGCACCAACCTGTAGGTGCTTGCCTATCCATGGGCCACTTCTGAAAGATGCACCAGAAACTGGTCATAGTGGACACCTGAGGATGCAGGGACAGGGTGGGTGAGGGAGGGACTGGGTCTCTGGCTGAGCAGAAACCCACCTTGTACTGTAAACCTCTGTGCACTGTTTGCATTTTTAAAACCGGGCACATGTATTATTTTTAACAGAAAAATAATTTTAAAAGAGGTATACATATTTGATTACATGTATTAATTCCGAGATATAAAAACTTGCCAAGATCTGACAAGAGATGGGTCCTAGCAAAGGCCTGAAGTGTCAGCTCTTAACATCCCCTCATAATCAAGCTTTGAGCTACATAAGGTTATGAGGAAGGCCAGCCTCAGACTACCAGGTGCTGGACTAAGGTCATAGGGTGGGTAAGGAAAAAAAATGAGGTTCTGGAGCAGCATGGTGCCTGCTGTCATTCATCCATGGTGGGTGGGGAAAATGGTAGTGATGTGAGCCTGGCAGGGAGATGGAGGCCAAGTCACGGCAGGCACTGGGAGCCAGTGCGGGCTCCAGGGAGAGGATGGTTGGGCTGGTGGGGGAGTAGCTGGATGGGGGAGGGGCTGCTGGGCGGGGGAGGGAAACTCCACTCACGTGGCTCCTGCCATAGCGGCTCCAGCCTGGGTCACAGAGGGGCTGGCCTTTCCAGGTGGACAATTAACTCAGGAAGTCCTTTGCCCTCTGAGTCTCAAATCATCATCTAATGATAAAGAATGTTATACTTAAAACAATGTTTAAAGTTATTATGAATGCATGTTGAAAGTAATAGAAAAGGGATGCATAAAAAGTCAAAGGTATCCAACATTCCATTTCTAGGCAAAAGCTTCTTGGGTAGCCTTCCAGAAAGTTTTGATATAAACTCATTTGTGTGTGTCTGTGCTTAGTCACTCAGTCTGACTGTTTGTGACCCTATGGACTGTAGCCCACCAGGCTCCCCTGTCCAAGGAATTTTCCAGGCAGGAATACTGGAGTGGGTTGCCAGTTCCTATTCCAGGGGATCTTCCTGACCCAGGGATGGAACCCACATCTCTTGAGTCTTCTGCATTGGCAGGCGGGTTCTTTGCCATGGCGCTACCTGGGAAGCCCCATAAATGCATCTGTCTGGCCGCTTAAGATTTACTTTCATTTGTTCTTCATTTGTTAAATATCCATTTCATCATTACTTAAAACTCAAAGGGGAAGCGCCTATGAATTACATCTTAGCTTGGGCATCTGACAATCCAGGTCCCCACCACCCTGTCCTTGACCCTATACGCACATTTGTCTGTTCCAGGCGTCCAGAACTGTTCACGGTTCCCCACATGCCCTGAGCTGCTTCCCATCCCCAGGTCTCTGCACGTCCTGTTCCCTAGCCTAGAGCGCCCTCTTTGCTTCATTTCCATCTGGCCAGCATTTTCTCCAGAAATTTCCCATTTCCTCTTCATGAGCATCATCTCAGAGAATCACCTGCCCTGAGACTGGCCCAGACAGCCTCAGGCGGGGTCCCTCTCGTTGTGCACGCATCCCGATCACAGCAGATCCTAGTGTTGTGTGTTGCACACTTACCAGTTCACTCTGGACAGGAGTCATGGGCCGTGCTTCACCCACTTCTGCATCCTGAGTCTGCTGCCCCACCTCCCACTAAGCTGGGCTTCATAAATACTTGTCCAAGGAACCGTCAAAGAAAGGCCTCCATGAGGGACTGATGTGTGAGCCACACTCCAGTGATGCTTGAACCCCTGTGCCCAGATGTTTTGTTTCCTGGGCTGCCATAACCAAGTACCACCAACTGAGTGGCTTAGAATAACAGAAGTTCACTCTCACAGTTCCAGAGGCCAGCAGTCTGAAATCAACCTGACTAGTCCAACATTATGATGTGGGCAGGGCCTAGTTCCCTCTGGAGGTTCTGGGAGAAGCTGTTCTTACCTCTTCCAGCCTCTTGGGGTGGTTGATACCTTCTTTAGCTTGGGGCCACATCACTCCAATCTCTGCCAGTGGTCACATGGCCTCCTCCTCTTTGGTGTCAAATCTCCCTCCATCTCCCTCTTGTAAGGACACTTATGACCACATAATTGTCGTTTAGTCGCTAAGTCATATCCAACCCTTTGCGACCCCATGCCAGGCTTCCCTGTCCTTCACTATCTCCCTGAGTTTGCTCAAATTCATGTCCATTGAGTTGGTGACACTATCTAACCCTCTCATCCTCTGCATAATGCCCCTCTCTTAAGATCCTTAACTTAATCACAACTTCAAGGACTTCCCCGGTTTTTCCTATATAAGGTAACATTCACAGACCCCAGGAATTAGAATTCAGATCTCCTTTGGGAGGCACTGTTTCTCAGGGGCCCACACCAAATGAGGCTGATTAGCTTAAAACCACACTCCCCCAGTACTTACATCAACTGCCGAGAAGTCAAGGCCCTTGCCCTCAAATTCATGTCCTGGCACACCTGTTCCTGATAGAAAAACAAACAGCATCATTTTACAAAGCACCTGTGTCAGAAAAGGCCTCAGCCGTGTTGGGAGAGAATCAATTCAAGGGTCAGAGGTGCCTTCTGAGGATGAAAACACTTATCCTAAGAGGTCTCCATGCTTCCTGCTGGAGGATCAGTACTTGACTTCAGTTGCTCAATTTCTGGCTGATTCATGTTGATACATGGCAGAAACCAATACAATTGTAAAGAAATTATCCTTCAATTAAAAATCAATTAATTGAAAACCTCATGGAAAATGCGTAAACATTTTTTTTAAAAAGAGGTCTTAAAATACCTTATTCTAAACCAAGAAGAAACACCAGATACCTCTGATTTCAATTTATAATAAACAACTAGCCAGGTACGAAATGAAGATTAGAGAGAAACAAGGAAAAATATAAACAATTCATTTTTTATTAGCATGGCAGAATCTAGGTGGTCTTTTAAAAAAATTATTCATTATAATTATTAAATTTTTATATAGTAAACTTTTAAAATATACTGTGTTTGCAATAAGGCAGAAATACATCTTGTTTAAAAACCAAGTTCTCTTGGAGTAGCCTTTCCTTGTAACATGGCAACTAGTCATGTGATGACAATCTACAAATAACCACAAAAATAAGAAGGCAATAGGAGACCAACATGGCTGAACAATGGAACAAGATGAGGTGTTCTCTGCTAAGTCTGACAAATGGCATTTTTAGGGAGAAATACATGAACAGAGAATGACAACTGCCCTCTGGGGATCCTTAGCTAGAGGTCTCAGGGCATGATCTGCTTAACTTTGCACATGAGGACCAGCGGCTTCACAACTCCCTTGCAACCTTCCAACACCCCACTTTGTTAATGCCAATTACAAGCTAGACCAGTAGTTTTTAGAGGATTATTTTTATCTGGAGGTGCTTCACTGGAAACAAATATTAAGTGGAAACCCAAGAAGTACAATGGACCAGAGTGGAACTGTCTGTGGACCAACCCGGCTTGTTTCTGTAAATAAAGTTTTATTGGCACACAGTCTCACCCATTTGTTAACATATTGTCTATGGCTCCTTTCCTGCTACAACCATAGAGTTCAGTGGTTGCAACAGAGACCACGGCACCCATAAAGAGTAAAGCATTTACTATCTAGTCTGGATATTACTATCTGGATGGTAAAGCATTTACTATCCAGATCCCTGCTCTGGATGAAGCTATGGTGGGGGGCTCATGCCCCAGAACAAAGGGTACAAAGCATGAATATTTGCTGAACTCACTAGATGCCAAGCTCCTATGGTTCAACTTGCTCAATGAGCACCAGGCCTGATGCTGGGACCTGGGAAGTCCTATCACAGCCCCACTTTCCATATGAGGAAACTGAGGCCCTGAATGCTTTAATGATTTGGGCAAGGTGACAGAGCCAGAATTTGACCCCAGGCATTTGGGCCACTGAGCCCACAACTGATCACTATGGAGACGGTGCTCTGCCAGGCTCAGGTGGAAAGGAGAAGCAGCAAAGTGGAGAACTGAGAGGTTCTGTTGGGATGCCGGTCAGCCCCTAGAATGGGGAATGCAGGAAGAACCCTTAGGAGGGACAGTGATGAGCCTTGGTGAGGACGCCCAGTGCTGCTCTAGGTCATGGGCCCCTTGGTGGGGAACGTGCCACAAGTAGGGTGGAGCTCCTGTCTCTGCCTTAGGCCTGCACCCCTCAGAGGCACACTACAAGGATTTTGGTGCAAGCATTTTTTTTTTTTTTTTTTTGCACAGTGATCCCAGGAAATGCTGGTAGAGGAGAGGGGAAGTGGGTCAGGGGAGAGAGGAAAGCCAGTCGTGCAGGGGTGGGGTGGGGTGGGGCCGGCGCTCGCTGAGCCGAGGCCCAGTCAACAGGGCGCAGTCCCACCAGGAGCCTCTAGGGGGCGCATGGGACACACTTCAGCAAGGCGGGTAGGGGAGACTTGAGGTCTTTATCCGCCATTGTTGCCCTTCTTGCGTGCGCTGGTTTAGGGATGATAAGTGTCTTACTTCCTGGCACATCAGGCATGACTCAGGCTGGGCCAGGCTGAGTCCCTTCACCAGCAGCATGGACTGAATCAGGCGTGTGTTGAAAATGCAGACTCCAGACCTGCTGGGTCAGAACCTGCATTTTAAAAGGCCTCGGGGTGATCCAGGGCACTTTGCATTACTGAGTTTCATAACTCTGGGTTCCTTTCCTCCTCCTAAGGATTAAAATGGAATCACTGTCCCAGCACCACTCTGACATTCCCCAGGAGGAGGAGGGAGTGGGGTGCCTCCTCCGTAATTAGGTACAAGGTGCCTCAAACCCCCCAAAAAAGAGCCACAAAGGGATGATGCCAGCTGCTTTGTGTGGGGGCATGGCTCCTTCCCCTCCTCCAGTTTTGCTCAGGTATAATTGGCAAATTAAAAAATGTGTATACTTAAAGTGTTCAAAGCAGATGACTGGATATAGTATACCTTACCACAATCAAGTTAATTAACACATCCTTCATTTTACATAGTCTTCTTTTCTGTATCTGTGGTGAGAGCACCTTGTTGTTTAGTCACTAAGTCTCTTTTGTGACCCCATGGGCTGTAGCCCACCAGGCTCCTCTGTCCATGGAATTCTCCAGGCAAGAATACTAGGGTGGGTTGCCATTTCCTCCTGCAGGGGATCTTCCTGATCCAGGGATCGAACCTGTGTTTCCCGAGTGGGTACTTATGATCTACTCTCAGCAAATCCAATACACAATGGGGAAAGGACAATCTCTTCAATAAATGATGTTGGGAAAACTGGATAACCACATGCAAAAGAATGAAACTGGACACATCTTCCGCCACACACAAAAATGAACTTGAAATGGATTAAAGACTTAAATGTAAGACCTGAAGCTGAAAAAAAGCTCCTAGAAGAAAATATCAGGAAAAAGCTCCTAGACACCAGTCTTGGCAATGGTGTTTTGGATAGCACACCAAAAGCACAGCGACAAAAGCAAAAAATAAACAAGTTAGGACTATATCAAACTAAAAGGCTTCTGCGCTGCACACTCCAATGAAAAGGCAAGCTACGAAATGGGAGAAGACACCTGCAAACCGTACATCTCCCAAGGGGTTAATACCCCAAATACATAAGGATGTGAATGTTGACAGAGGCTGGGACTAACACAGAGGGCTCTGCAAACCCTCCATCTGCGGTAGAACATCTCATAGCCCCAAGCCTGGGAGACAGCCCCTGCTGCCCACCCTGGCCAGGCTCACTCACCGCACAGCGCCTGCACCTTGAGCTTGGTCCGCCTCCGCAGGAAGGCTCGGTAAGCCTCAGAGTTCTGGTAGGCCTGCAGCTCGCGGATGTAGCGCTGCTTGTCCTCATCCGCCTCACAGACATACCTCTGGAAGAAGGAGCACAGAGATACTGTGAGACTCCCCTCATCTGGAGGGGGCTGGTGGCATCCCCTTGTCCAACTTGCCTTGGTCTCTCTAGGATGGTACCAAGAAGCTATTGCTCATCTTCTACTTGCATACCTCCAGAGATGGAAACCTCGCTACCTAACAGCAAGTTCACGCCTCTTTCGAATGACACAGACCATACAGAAGGTCTTCCTTCCAATCAACTAGAACCTGCCTCCCTGTGGCTTTCACCAAAACTGGTGTGGTCTGATGACTGCAGGGGAGGGTAGCACTATCAGTGGCCCCCCACCCCCACCGTGGGACCTTACACTTCTATTCAATTATGGCAGTGCTTAAGACATCAGGGCTTAACTTTGTGCAGGGTGCTGGGTGGAGAATAGGTGATAAAGAGAGGAATCAGATCCAGCCCCAGGCTACCTCATCTACTATTGTTTTCCCTCCATCTGGAACACTCGTCTCAGCTTTCTTCCCCTGGCCAAATCTTACTTACCCTTCAAGATCTATCACAGAACATTCACCTCCTGGAGAATCTTTCTCTGATGCCCCCAGGTTGGCTCAGGCACCCCCACATTGGATTAGATGCCTCCTGGATACCACCCCCCGGCCCTGGTAGAAACCTCTGTCCCAGACACTCCTCACCGTGTTTTGTATGTGTCCACTTTGGGGGTCCTGGCCCCCTAGACTACGAACTCCTTGAAAGCAGGGACTTGGACTCACCTTCAGCCACAGAGGCTGGCACCAACTGGTGTAACCAAGGGACTGGTGTGTGTGTGTGTAGCCAAAATTCACTCTAAGAATGCTTGTCAAGTAGTTATTATTCACAGTGACTATTTATTTTATGCACCTGGTAATTTGAAATAAATTATCATGTTAAACAAAAAGCTTAAAGCATTGATGTGTTGAACTGGGAGCTTCCCAGGTGGCATGGTGGTAAAGAACCCACCTGCCAGTGCAGGAGATGTAAGAGGTTTGACTTCAATCCCTGGGTCAGGAAGATCCCTTCGAGGAGGGCATGGCAACCCACTCCAATATTCTTGCCTGGGGAATCCCATACACAGAGGAGCCTGGCAGGCTATGGTCCATAGGGTGGCAAAGAGCTGGGCACGGCTGAAGTGACAGCACACACAGGTTGAACTGGTCCTAACAAAGTATGGAGCTGAGCATGGCCTCTTTCCTCAGGCTTCTGGAGCCCCTTTCCACCGGGCACATGGTGCACGGCCTCTGTCCCTTCCTGCAGGGACTTGACTCTACCAAGGAGAGAGCTGGCAATGCTGCAGCAGGGCTTTTCAAACTACGACTTGGAGGAGCTCCAGACACAGCAGCTGGGGCAAGGAGAGAGGGAAGGATTTCTGAAATCATGCAAGTAGCTCAGAGACTCCCTAAAATCTTGGATCAGAGGTTCTGCCCCTCCCTGACCCATAAGAGCTGTCCTATGCTTTGTAATCACCATGCTTATTCCAAAGACAATTGTCATTTTTGTCTCAGCTGCTCAGACTGGAATGTTGGCAGCTTAAGCCACTTGACAGGTGGGGACTAACCCTAACCATCTTCACCCAACTTAACCACGGTGGTTTTGCTTTCATTTCTTTTACATGTTAGCAGGGGTGTGTAGAGAGAACATTTCTTCCCCATTCCTGATGTTTCCTTCTGTAAGCGGGGAGCTTAATCCTGCTGGCCTCTCCAGGGTCACCCTCCCCTCCAGCTGGGAGGAGGGGCTTGTTGAAGGGTAAACTGGGAGCCAGAACCAGAGATGCTCTGTGGAGCACCTCCTCTCTCCTCCCCTGAGACCTGATGGAGACAGACAGCCAGGGCCCCAGGCTGCTCTTGGCCAGAGTCAGAGGCCTGCCCTAACTGTGATGGCCAGGGCTTGTCCAACTGTCTGACTGGCTACTGGAACTACTTCCTGAGTGGTTGCAGATCTGAGTAGCAAAGGGAGGTATTAATTGATACCATGCTCTCAAATTAGGATTTCTCTGTAATAGTTCATTTGAACCAAAGGTTTTCTATGGCAAAAAAAGTTGGAAGTGCAGGGGTTAAAGAAGCTCATCTTAGAGTTTTTGCATTTGACCCAAAGAAATGACACTTTGGAGGCCGCAGGCTGTTCTGGGAAAAGTATGGGCTTTGGGGTCAGACATACTTAGAAGGAGTTTGGGAGGGCTTCTTGTAGGAGGTGACGCCACAGCAGGCATGGCTTGATCAGGGTGACTGGAATGTAGTGGGGACAAGGTGGCAGAAGCTGACATTGGACATAAATGCCATGATAAAAGTGACTCTATCCTCTAACTTGGTGTTGCTTCCTCTGTGACCCCAGAACATACTTCCATAGGAGGTTAACAGGAGCTCTGTGCATAAGGGGCTCCTTGGTGGATTAGTTTGAGAAAGCCTTTCACGAGAGGTGGCAGAGATTCTTGTGCCCTAGCGTGCTGTTTTCCATCTCTCCCTCCACACCTCATTCCAGGAGAGCATGGACCTCGTCTGAAATATTTGAAGTGAATCAAATTATACCAAAAGGCTCCAAAAAAGCCCTGCAGAGGGAAAAATCTATTTCCCTTGATCTGCTCCAGAATTTCCTAAACTTACTGGACAATTTAGCCATCTTTCATGGATTCACCATTCTGCCTGACAGTTTGGGAGACAGTGGATGCCAAAGCCGCAGAGACCAGTAATTGCTTTTAAGGGGTGAGGTGGGAGGCACTGCGTGCCTGCCTTCTGGAACATTCCCTCTGGCTCCTGTATGAAAAGATGGCCCGGGGGGAGCAGCCCCTCATCGAGGCTGCAGACAGCCAGACCCAGTTCTCTGTCCACTCCATGCAGAAGAAGACTTACTTGCTTTTTCTCTTGTGGGAGCTGAGCCCACTGAGCAGCCAGCATCTTCGTGATTTCCGGGAAAGGCAGATTGGGGTGCTGGGCCCTCAGCTGGCTCCTCTGTTCGTTCAGGAATATCACGTAACTGCACCGGGAATGGGACACACACAACAGCGCTGAGCTGCTGCTGGAGGGGAGGCCCCGGGGCCTGCTGCAGCGACTCCCACTTTCAGGTTTTCATGAAAATCAATAGTCATGAGTTTGCCCATGTTTCATTCTAACCAGTGAAATGGAGGCTATTTGAAGATGGGGAACTACTCGAATGGCTGGCTTATCCAGAGACTGATGGAAGACTTAAGAGGGATTCCACCCCCACCATGGGAAAGGCATGAAGACTGGGTGGGCAACTCGCTCAAGCCTACTTGAGCCTCAGTTTCCCCCTCTGTATTATGGACATAATATCACCTGTTCATGGGGTTACTGTGTGGCTCAGATGCTCCAGGTACAAGCTCTCCCACCCGCCTGACGAGGGATTTGTGTCAAGGCAGAGGGAGAAAGTCTGCAGGTGTTGGAGTGAGACAAACCAGTCTTTGGACCAAAAGCCATGTGCACTGTAGTCATGGGAAAACTGAGAAAAGACCTTCACCCTTCGAAACGTGTGAACCTTGAGGATAAAGAGAAAAACACTCAAGTTTCCAGAAGAGTCAGGTAACCCTCAGAGCAGTGGGAAGTGACTGGCCTTGGGCCTCTTTTCTGCAGCCCAAGATGCCAGGGGATGAGGGACAGGTCTCAGGACACTCGGGGGTTGCACTTTAAGCCTTGATGAAGGATCACTAGCTCACCCAAGGCCGTGGAGCCCCCGGTACCACAAGCCTGGAAGGGAAACCAGACACACTGGCCCCACAGTCACCCACTTTCCTGTCTGTGACTCAAGCCCAGCTCTCCTTTGAGTACCAGAACCTTATTCCAGCTTAAAGAACTAAACAACCCTCTCTCGCTCCCTGTGGTGTGAGACCCCGTAACAGTCAAGGGTCCTGAACAACAGATAAAGGCTGAGAAGGGACAGAGGCCATCCAGGCTCGGCACATAGCGCAGGCCATGTGGAGAGCCCAAAATGTTACCTTAACAGTGGGTCAGGTGATCTCCCCATCTTACCCTGTCGTAGGAGCACGGGGAACAGCAAGATCCTTCGGGGGTTTCCTTTTCTTGCCTTTAGGCCAGCCTCCTTTCCTTTTCTGAAATAGTAATACACAGGAAGACCTCAGGATTGTCAACAATGATTGACCTTATTTGAATCACAGTCCATAATATGACAACATGCTAAAGAGTCCTTGCCACACTCGCCCCACGTAACCTCTGACCTCCTGGCAGCTCTGCAGAGGAGAGATGATCATGCCCTGAAGATGAGGGAACCGAGGCTTGGAGAAATGCAATCACTGCCTGGGTGTCCCCAGCAGGTGCAGGAGCCGGGGATGTTCCCTCCCATCATGTTATGACCATATGTGCTTAGTAGCTCAGACGTGTCCAACTCTTTCAACCCCATGGATCATAGTCCACCAGGCTCCTCTGTCCATGGGGATTCTCCAGGCAAGAATACTGGAGTAGGTTGCCATGCCCTCCTCTGGGGAATCCTCCCAATGCAGGGATTGAATCCAGGTCTTCCACATTGCAGGCAGATTCTTTACCATCTGAGCCAACAGGGAAGCCCAATCACCAGGAAGCATATGGCCATGTGATTGGGCACACAAGAAAGCAACATGAGGTTTGGGTGACTAGGTTCAAGGTGAGGGGGTGGGGATGGGGCCAGGCCTTGGTATTGGAGGCAGGGCGTTAACCTCTGAGCTTGACTAGCTCAGCCTAGGTTCCTATCTCAGCTCTGCCACTTCTCTGTCATGTGACCTCAGGCAAATTAGTAACATCCCTGTGCCTCTGTTTCCCCACTTATAAAATGGGAATCATAATAGCCTGAACCTTGTGGGCTGTAATGATGATTAAACGTGGAAACAATCATGTAGTTCTTACAGCAGAGCCAGGCACACAGTAGGTGCTCACTAAATGCAGGCTGCCACGGTCACACGCAGAGCCCCTCCTGTGACAGCCAGTTCTCAGGAGGGAGACCCAAGCTGCAGCTCTCTCTCCTGTGGACTGTGTTTCTTGGTTCATCAACAGTGCCTGCACCCTTGCTGCCACTGGGATCCTGGGCCATGATCGGAGGCTAGAGGGCTGAATAAGATGCAGGCCTGGCCCTCAAGTGCCTCAGTCTGATGGAGGAGGTCTGGGGCATATAAATAATGGCAACAACTCATTTCAGGGACTAAGGGTTACAGAAGGACAGTCTGGACACCCTTGCATTCAAGGCTCAGTTTCAAATTTTCCCTAAACCAAACACACACAGGTGCCAAAAATGGTGGCAAATAATCCAAATGTGGCCTAAAAACCTCTGTTTCAGCTTTCCAGTTTTCCAGTTTTCAAAACTCCCTCCCAGACGTGCCCATTTCAGCCTTCCCAGTGCCAGGAGATACACAGCTGGTCAGTGACCCAGCAGGCTGGCTGGGAGAGGATCTGATACCACCACAGCCAGGCCACATGTGTTGGGGGCCACAGGACAGAGGAGGTCAGGGCAGTGCCTGGCACTGGGGACTTAAGGAACAAGAACATAGAGTTCAGCCCATGCAGAAGCAAACAGCCAGGCTAGTGACCACACATGTTAGAGAGAGAATTCTGCAGAGCACCTAGCAAGGCACCAGGCATGCAGCAGGTGCACAATAAATGACACTCTCCTTTGCTCACTCTGACTCGATTGAGCCCCGGAGTCAGAAGGGAATGACAAGTCTTTCAGGACCCTGGAGAGCTCCCGGGTCCTGTGGTCAGCATTGATTTCTGGTAATAAAAGCTGAAACCATCTCTACAGTCTGGTTCACCAGGAACTTTCCAACACACATGTTCCTGAATTTGAGTCTCACATTGCCTGCTCAAAGGAACTCTTTTAATCTCCCCACAACACAGGAAGACTCTCAGAAAGATGACGTGACTTGGCCACCGAATGGCCAGGCTGAGAGTCAGAGCACACCACGGCTTCTGTTAGAGCTGTGCCTTCTGAGCGAGACCCCACAGCTGCCTGGAGTCACATGAGAGGCAGACCAGGTCACCTGTGCCCTGCATCACAGCGGCCTCCTCCTGTCTGCCTGCTTGGCTCCTCTGCTGAAGGACACAGGGAAAGTTGTTTGTTTTTAATTGGAGGAAACACTTTCATATATTTATTGTTACTTCTCTATATTCTAGTTTTATAAATCAAAAATCAAAATAAAAGTGCTTATCATTTTACTGCCACCCTTGGCCCGTTGTTTCAGCTTCTTTATTCAAAGAAAATTCTTCCTGAGCGTTTTCTGCGTTTGTCCAGAAACCATAGTTACAGAGACAAAGACACTTGGAAAGGCTGCGGGGATGTTTTTCTCTGAAGCTTTTTTGTTCTTGCTGAATTTCTCACACAGGATTTAAACCAAATTGACTCTGCCCTAAATAGAGCCACGTCCACAGTGAGCTGATCATTAGCACCGGGTGTTACTACGTGGAGAACATTCCCCACACACTTGCGTACGTTAGTTTAAAAGGAAAAGCAGAAGTAGAACATGGCTGAGCAAGGAAAGACATTGCAAAAAAGTGCAGTCAGCAGGACAGCAGAAGATCAATGGACGAGCAAAATTCAAGGGGGAAATAAAATCCATCTCCGTAGGATTCTTGACCAGCATGGACCTTTCATGTTCAGATTGCAACAGACAGTGAATTTTGGATATTTGGTTTTACACACCAAATTTTCTTTTACAAAGAAAATGTCCATTGGGAGTCAGCAGGGTGTAGCCGAAGGTACAGTGTGGGGGCTTGAGTGACAGGCTGAGTCCCTGGATCGGACACATCATGAACCTGAGACCCCTTTACCTCTGCATTTCCTAACCGACACACCAAAAGATAGCACTGCAGTAGGTGAGCTGACGTTTGTAAAGGGCCAGGACATCTCAGCACACAGCAGGGTTCAGTGCATGTGTTCTTTTTACCGATAAGGTAGAAAAAACTCAAGAACATATCAATGAACCAGATTCTACAAGGCAATTGAGCAGGTCTCAAGGAGAAGAATATTTTCCTGTATGTAACTAACCATGTCAATCATTTGGGAACCAGACCAAAGCTCAGTTGATGATGATAATCATGGCTAGAAAAAGGATCTTGGCCCCGGTGGCTTTACAACTCGCCCAGAAAAGTCCTGGCGATTTTCATGTGGGCAGAGCTTTGTTGAGGGCATGCAGCATCCCCCACCCTCACCTGGATGCTGAAGATGTTTATTACAAGACGTTATCTGCATCACATGTTTAGATACCACAAGAAAAGGTAAACTGTCAAAGGCTGGCTTCCCACCTTTAGATACCATGGTCCTAACTTAAAATTCTAGTTCATTCACCTCTGCAACCCCATGGACCTTAGCCCACCAGACTTCTGTTCATGGAACTTTCCAGGCAAGAACACTGGAGTGGGGTTGCCATTTCCTTCTCCAGGGGATCTTCCTGACCTAGGGACTGGACCCATGTCTCTTGCATCTCCAGCATTAGCAGGTGGATTCTTTACTACTGAGCTACCTGGGAAGCCCAAATTACTATTATCTGGGGAGTTTTAGTTATGTGAAGCTGAGCCTGATCCTAACTGGTGTAGGGTACCGCTTCTTTTTAGTATTTCTCAGCAGACCTGGTTATCTCTTGCTGTACTTTCACAGTAATAAAGTAAAAAGAAAAAGAAAAAATATTTTGTTGTGCACCCATTATGGACCAGACCTTTCAGTATGTGATAGTTGTTTAGTCTTTAGAAATTCCTTTGAAGTAGGTAATGTTTAGGGCTTCCCTGGTGGCTCAGGGGTAAAGAATCTGCCTGCAATGCAGGAGATACGGGTTCAATCCCTGGATCAAGAAGATCTCCTGTAAGAGGGCATGGCAACCCATTCTAGTATTCTTGCCTGGAGAATCTCATGGACAGAGGAGACTGGTGGGTTACAGTCCATGGGTTGCAAAGACTCAGACACGACTGAGCATGCATGCAAATAATGTTACCCCTGTTTCACCAAAAAGTAAATAAGTCTTAAAGAGTTAATGCACCTTGTGCAAAGTGTCACAGCTCAAAGATGGCAGAGCCATGCTTCCAATACTCATCTGTCTGCCTCCCAAGCCCACCTTCTTCCCACTTAGCCACCACTTAACCACCACAGTGCCTTCCATGCCAACCCTCACCAACTGCCTTTCCCGCACAGAAAATGGACTAGGTCATCCCCCCAGGTAAGAACTGCTCACCTCACCCCAGAACCTTCACCAAACCCCCAAGTTTCCTGGAGTAGTCAGGTTCAGGAGCCAAACTCTTCAAGATCAAATCCTGCTCTGCAAATTACTATGTGACCCTGAGCAGGTTCCTTGACTTCTCTGTGCTTTGCAGTGCTGTGAAGGTTTGAAAAAATAATGCCCAGGAGTGCCGGCCCAGAACCTGGAACACAGAGCATGTTTAACACGCAGGTGTTATCACTCGTGTTATGATGCCACAACACTGTAGCATGGGAGGCCCTCCAAGCCTGGCCTGGACCACACTTGCCTTTGGTTCCTCTGAGTCCTGCTCCTTTGGGTCCCCCGGGTCAGTCAGCATAATGTGCTGCGTGGGCAGAGATGCCAGGTCCCGGCAGGAGGTCTGGATCACAGAGCTCCCGGGTAGTAGGCTGCCCGTTCCACTTGGAGGTGGGAGAAGGAATTCTGTGGGCACTAAAACAGCAAGAAACAGCCACGTAAGGTCTGAGATACGGAAATCACCATCCCACCTAGAGTTTGTCCAGCACAGGGATTCTGTGATGTGAACATTTGTGTTTCAAATGCCCGCAAGTGATACCAAATGCCTACAACCTGAGTCGATGGCCATTTCTCTTGGTTTAGCCCCCAAGTCCCTTGAGTTAGCTTCACACCATCAGCAACACAATCCCCTGCTGGGACCATGGGTTCCTCTTCACAAAGTCAGGGCAAACTTCAGACCAACTTGACAGAGTTGTTGAAAGGTCTATTCACACCACAGGTATTTACAGGGTGCCAACTGTATGCTGGGTGTGGCAGACAACAGTGTAGAACTGACAACCAGACCCCCAGGAGTTTACATTGTGAGGGTGGGGGGTTAAACCCAAACTTATAAAGTCCTCTGAGCAGCACATGGCCCTTAACAGGCTCTCAGTAATGTCACTTATTTTACTGACATTTTAAATTGGTGCATTTACAGAAATCTATCTTCTGAGAATGTCAAGGATGTTGTCTGCAGTCAAATAAACTCCTGACCTCCTGTGAAGGAGGCAGAATGGTAATTATGATCCCATTTTACAGATGGGAGGTGGGAATGGGACACTTGACAGCTCAGATCTGAGGCTGAAGCTTCAGCTGAGGCTGAAACTCCAAAACTTTGGCCACCTGATGCAAAGAGCCGACTCATTGGAAAAGACCCTGATGCTGGGAAAGATTGAAAGCAGGAGTAGAAGAGGACGACAGAGGATGAGATGGTTGGATGGCATCATCGGCTCAATGGACATGAGTTTGAGCAAGCTCCGGGAGATGGTGAAGCAGAGGGAAGCCTGGTGTGCTGCAGTCCATGGGATCGCAAAGAGTCAGACAAGACTGAGCAACTGAACAACAAACAGCTCAAATCTGTTAGATGTATGCATGATCCCCCCTCCCCACACACACACTTGACTGTAGCTGTGACTGTAGATGAAGTACCCGGAAGCAGACTGATTCCAGAAAGACGCCTAGAATCACACAGGTGGGAAAGGCAGGTGTGACTGAACCCAAGCCTCCTGGCTGCCAGTCCAAGGTCTGTCCTCTGCCTTCAACCTGCAACCCCTGTGCTTCCTCACGGGGAGGTGGAGGTAACAACTTTCAAGTTACCATTCTGAAGTGGTATCCCAGTTCAGTTCAGTTCAGTTCAGTCGCTCAGTCGTGTCTGACTCTTAGCGACGCCATGGACTGCAGCACGCCAGGCCTCCCTATCCATGACCAACTCTTGGAGTTTACTCAAACTCTTGTCCACTGAGTCGGTGATGCCATCCAACCATCTCATCCTCTGTCTTGGTAAGTATTACTTACCAACCACAATGCAGGAAACAGACCCTGCCAGACAGTTCTGAATGCTGACTTGTCTGAGGGTGAGGATAGACAAGAAGGTATCCACTGACTTCCCTCTCAGCTTCCTGGGAAGGGGAAATGCAGCAAAGAGTGATGATAAAACCCAGCATTCTGGAACTTTCCTTGGCTTGTATCCACATGGCCAAGCCTGATCCAGTCTTGCAATCCATCACTAGGACTATTCTTGTTTTTTTAATGGTATTTTTGTTTTGAATCACAACTTGTGGGTATGACTCAGAACTGGAGGAGGGGGGCATTCCCATGGGTGATGGTAAAGGGCAGACAGTATCCCTCCCTGGTCCTCCAGCACCCAGCCCCCTCCCTGGCAGCTACATTAGGAGGCTTTTCATGTGCCCCTTCCTGTGCCCTGTGCATGTGCCCTGTCCATTCACAAACACGTCTGTACCCTGCATAATGGCAAACCAGGTGCACTGAACTTACTTTACTTCTTTTGCTGACTATATCTTTGAGTACTTTCTCCACCAGCCCATTTAGAGCTGCTGCATTTTCTGGTGAAGGGGGCCTGGAATTCTGCTGTGAGGAGGGGTCACAGAGCAGTTAGCAGACCCAGTAAGAAATGCATGTTCCTCCTGGCCTTGCACACATAGCATTTCATGCATGCAGTGGGCTCTCTAGAAAACTGGGTTGCTGGGTCAAAGGGCATGTATGTTTCTAATTCAGATAGACTCTGGATGGCACATACCCTTCCACAGGGCTGGATCCATTTTACTCCCTTCCTCTCAACTTCCTCTCAAGGATCCCTGCCGTTGGACCCACAGGTGAGAATCCCACCACCTCCCTCTCTGCTCATATCTCTTTATGGCTCCCCCTGACTTTGGCATGAAGTCCAGACCCCTTAGCCTGGTATTCAAAGCTCCTGGAGGCTGGGCCCTCATGTCTCAACTAGTCTCACACACATCCAAATGATATAACTGACTCCAAAAGGTGGTGATAAAAATGGGTGATAATCAGACCCTTTATGCATGTTATCCTATTTAATCTTCAGCATGACTCTAGTTGCCATGGTAACACCCACAGGTAGGGAAAGAAGTTCAGGTCAGTGACTCTCCCAAGTGCCCAGAGTAGGGCAGGGCAGATAGGACCCCCACCTTGGGTTGCCTACTCTTTCCATCTCTCCAGCCATCTCCCCACAGCAGTAATCCTCTCCTATCCAGTACAGCCCAACTTCAGATACCCTCATCCTGCTGGGCCAGCCCCAAATCTCCCCTGCCTCCCCTCTCCCACTCTTCCAAGGATCCAGGCTCAGCTGGCAGGAGCCCATTTGGGGGGACAGCTCTCAGCTGATTCATTCATTCAGTGGACAGGCATTAAGACCAGGTTCAGACAGAGTGCCAGGCCAGAGGCAGCAGCTGCAGAAACAGCAGTGACTGACAATACAGACTTCAGGGAGCTCTAGGTCCATATTAAGTCCCAGCTCCTAAGTGGGCAAAGTGGTTGCAATGGTGATTGCTTTGCCTAATACTGAGGCTCTAGAATGTTCTGTGACCTGCTCAAGATCTCCAATTCTGAGACAAGTGGTGCTTGTCCTGGGTCCTTGGCCTCCCCACTGGCTGGACAGTACAGTGGTCACACCTATACCTCAACTAGAACTTTTGATCTCAGAGCCAGCTCTGCCACCTGTTAACCACATGGTCTCTTGTTCCTCAAGTTTTCTCAGCTGCAGGACTGGGCTACTAAGAGGCACTGGTTATTACAGTGCCTGGCACCCAGGAATCAGGCTATAGTTAAGAACTGCTGGTAGCCTAACCGTTCTCAAAGTCCGCACTGGAACGTGATAATCCGGTGTGCCAGTTCAACTTTAAGTTCAAATGCCACCTGCCCGCAGGTAACAGAAACACATTACCCAGGAGCAAATCACAGGGCTTATCATGAAGGACAGGAAATGGGCTTTTTCTGCATAAAGGAAGGTTCTGGACTGAGACCTTGATCTTTCCAGCATCAGTGTCAACATTTGCACGGTAGACTCCAAAGCTCTGACACCCACGGACCTGGGCTCCAATCCTGGTTACGTAAGGACCCGTGGGACCGCGTTTGAGTGACCGAATGTCCTCTATTTTTCACTGTGGAGCACAGTCCCCGCCCCCAGGTCGCCGGGTCTTTACGCGGGACAGGTGAGAACAGGTTCGCTGAGCCGGGACCTGCCCGATCGCCGAACAACGCAACAGCTCTTATGAGCAGGGTCGCCGGCTGACGCGCGCGCATCCGGCCCCAGCAGCTGCTGGTGACGGCGGAGGGAGCCGGGATCTCAGACTGTCACCGGAGCCAGGGTCGCCCCTCCATCAGCACCGGCGGCCGCAGACGGCGCCGGACCCGCTCTGGGGCCGCGCTGGGGAGGGGAGGAGGTCATCGGCGCGGGGACGACGGGGACGGCAGCAGGGGGCGGACAGATGGGCACCTGCTCCTAGCGACGCGCGGGGAGCGGACCGGCCGGACGCAGGACCGAGTCACATGCTAGGCCCTGGGCACCACCTCGGGCATCCACACCAGCGCCGCGGGGCCGGGCTGCACCGGGACGCGCCCACCCCGTCCCGGGGAAGACCCTCCAAACTCCCAAGGAGCGGGGCGCGCGCGACCGAGGGGAGGGGCCGCAAGTCCAGCCACTGACCCGCAGCCTGGCCGCTGTCCCGCTGCATGTCGCCCGCCCGCCCGGGTCGCCGCCCGGCCTCGGCCCCCCAGGTGCACCCGCCCAGCGCCGGCCGCTCCACCCCGCGCCCGAGGCTCTGTTTCTGACCCGCCCCGTGCGCCGTAGGCGGGCCCTCTGGAGGCGTCACTCGCTGAGCCGCTGAGAGTGCCCGGGGTGCGGGCTTTGTCTGCCCTGGACCGTGTCGCGCCGCCGGGACGTGGGCGGGCGCGTGGGCTACAGTTCCAGCTGCGCAGCCCGCTCCGGGCTCCGGGCTTTCCGAGTAGCCGGGGACTGGGCGGGGCCAGAGAGGGAGCGGCGGGGAGTGGGCGGGGCGGAGGAGTGGGCAGCCCCGCCCCGCTACCGAACCCCCGCCTTGGTTGCTGCGGGTCCCTCCACCCGCCCCCTCAGTTACATAAGTGCCCCTATTTATACGTCTCTGAATATTTTAAAGCCACACAGCAGTATTAGCACTGTGGCGAAATTAGAAAGCTCAAAGCAGCCAGCCCCCTCTCCCTGAATCCTGCCCCTCAAAGCCAACAACCTGTTAATCCACGGAGTGCCTCCTTTAAGTTAAAAAAAAAAAAAAAAAATCAAAATACACTTTCAAAGATAATTCTAAACATTTAGAGATGGCCGCAAGCTCCACCCCTTCAGTGGCAACACTTTCACATTCACAGGTCTCCATCCAGCTTGTGGCAGGTGACCTGAAGGCAGTCATGAGTTCAACACACTCTGTGTGTAATTTTGAGGTTACCTATAGGAATGCACGATCCCTGGAGTCGGAGGATGTGGGTTCACCAGCCTACCTCTGACTGGGTGATCTTGGGCTGGTTACTTCACTTCTCTGGGCCTCACTCTCTTCATCTGAGACGTGGGGATAATAAATAGTGCCCATTATATAGGATGGTTGTAGGGATCAATGAGTTAATATTCCTAAAATACATCAGAGGCACTCAACAAATGTGTTAGTTATTGTTTCTGAGGTCCTTCCTCTGCATGTATCAAGGGTAATGAACAATAACTGTGTAAAAACATAATTTGGTCTTTTCGTACTCTGCACAGCTCCCCACTCCATTCCCTTGTTTTTATTTTTAACCAACCAGTGGCTTCAACAAATAAGCCACAAAAGCTCTCTGTTCCTCATTTTCTTCCTATAGAGAATAAAGATAGTATTAATAGCATCACAAGGATGTTTGAGGATTAAATGAGATGCTGTGAGGAGTATATAGACTTGCTGAGTACCAAGCCTGGTGTGTATTTCCTAGCTAATGACATAAATAGCTACTCTTAGCTGGTGGTGTCCATGTCCACAGCGAAACCCCAGGGCTGAGTGAACCTGGGCTGGGACTCCAGAGCAGGAAAGGAGTCCAGGAATCCAGAGTGCCAGACCTTCTTTCACCAGTGGAGGAAACTGAGTCCTGGACAGGGAGCGTGGCTTCCCTAAGTGATGGTCCTTCCACCTCCCCATGCATCGTCTCAGTTCAGTCTAATTAAATGCAGTAAATGCAGGATGAGATTCCCCTCCTTGCAAAACTGAGTTAAGAATATTCTCTTAAATCCTTGTGATTAGCTAAGAAAACTATGAAACAGAAGGACATTCAAATGAGATTTATATTTTCATACATTAGACTACATAAAGTCTCTGGAATCTAATCAGTAAAGTGTTGATAGAGGAATGGTTAAATATGTTAAATCCCAGAACACATATTAGGCTAATTTATGACAAACATAATTAATTCAGAAAAATAGAATTATTAATCAATACTATTAATTGGCTAGCCATCTGAGAAGAAAAAGGATGGACTTCAATCTAATTTCAAATACAAAAGTAAATTCTAGATGGATTATAGACCTAAATTAATAAAGTGAACAATAAAAATAATACAAGACTTTGGGATCCCAATAGCATGATCAGCTAGACAGCTCAACTGGAATACCCTCCCAGATGAAACTACTGAGATGGAGGATTATTTATAACAAAAGACTCTCCTGAACCCACAGGGAAATACCCAACAACCACGTCTCAACACAAGAAAAGAATAATCAGCCTAGGCTAGAGTGGTTATTAACACAGACGTCTGAGCTCCACTGGGTACAACCACCTACAACATGAACGTCAAGTTTTAGGGACTCATGCTGGTACAGTGGACCAATGAAAAAAATCTGCTCCTATCTGCTGCGTCTGGGAGGAAAAACCACAAATGATACAAATGATAGTCTCTCCTGATAATTTGAAGCCAGAGGACAGCTCCCCTGTGTGTCTGAGTTTCAAACTTGCCCTGCCCCCAAGGTAAACACCCATCAAACTAAATTAAAATAGTTGTAAGTTAGTATTGCCCCTTGGTGGCGCTAGTGGTAAAGAACTCGACTACCAATGCAGAAGATGTAAGACATGCAGGTTTGATCCCTGGGTAGGGATGACCCCTGAAGGAGGGCATGGCAACCCACTCCAGTATTCTTGCTTGGAGCACCCCATGGACAGAGGAGCCTGGCAGGCTACAGTCCATGGGGCCGCAGAGTCAGACACGACTGAGGGAACTTAGCACAAACGCACATCACCCCCTGGAGCACAAAATAAGCAGATACAAATGCTTTCTGGAGAAGACATCTCCAATCTGGGCCCTTCACCATATACCATATATGAGCTCATAATAAAAATTACCAGACACAAAAAAATAATGCAATATAAGTGAGAGTCTGCAGTTCAGTTCAGCTCAGTCATGTCTGTCTCTTTGCGACCCCACGGACTGCTGCACACCAGGCTTCCCTGTCTATCACAGTCTCCTGGAGCTTGCTCAAACTCATGTCCACTGAGTCGGTGATGCCATCCAACCATCTTGTTCTCTGTCATCCTCTTCTCCTGCCTTTAGGCCTTCCCAGCATCAGGGTCTTTCCCAATGAATCAGTTCTTCTCATCAGGTGGCCAAAGTATCATCTGCAGTGATTTTGGAGCTGAGGAAAATAAAGTCTCTCTGTTTCCATTGTTTCCCCATGTAATTGCCATGAAGAGATGGGACCGGATGCCATGATCTTAGAGAGTCTGCAGTTAACATTAATTTAGGATCCTCAAGCATTTCTGAGAGTAGACAATTAAATCTCAGACTAAAATTAATCATGTATAAACATAAAGTTTTAAAAGAAATAAAAACAAAATAAAAAGAGTTCAAAGATCAAAATCAAACAAAATGATCCAGAACATTTGAAAAAGAACCAACTAAAGCAAGCTGAAATAAGAAATATAATCACAAGAATAAAAACCTCAATTGATGGATCAAGCAGATCGCTTGTCTGAAGATACAAATTAGTTAACTGAAGGACAGATTTCAGGATGTTACCCAAATGCAGCTCAAAGACAAGGAAGTGACAAATAGGAGAGAGAGCTCTGAAGACACACATGATAGAATGTAAAAGTCTAAGTTGAAAAAAATGAAAAAGCCTCATTGACTTGTGCGTTATCAAATGGCTATATAATTAGAGTACTGGAAGAAGTACAACAGGAAATAATATGTAAAGAAATAACAGTAAAAAATTTAAATTTGATGAAAATTACAAACACAAAGATCCAAAAATATCAACAAACTCCAAGAAGCACACACACCACACACACACACACGCACACCAACCCATGTCTGACATTGCTGAAAATCACTAATAAAAAAGATAATCTTAAAAGCAGTCAGAGAAAATATTACATCAAAAGAAAAGCAAAGGTCGAAGATCTACACTACCTGAATTTTCAAGATTCAGTGTGAAGTCTGTGGTATTGGCATCAAAGACAGACAAATAGGTCAATGGAACAGAATGGACTCCAGAAATAGACTCACACATTATGTGGTCAATTGATTTTTGACAAAGGTGCAAAGAAAATTCTGTAGAGAAGACAGTCTTTTCAACAAATGGTGCCAAAACAATTGGATATCTATATAAAAATGAATTGTGATCCATACTTTCAACCATGTGAAAATTACCTCAAAATAGATCATAAAAAAAAAAAAAATAGATCATAGACTTACGTAAAACTAAAAATTATAAAAATTCCAGGAGAAAACATCAGAAAAAATTGCTGTGATTTAGGCTTGGGCATAGATTTTAGGTACAATACCAAATGCATGAGAGGTTGTTTGCTCAGGCGTGTCTGGCTCTTTGAGACCCCGTGGACTGTAGTCCACCAAGCTCCTCTGTCCAAGGAGTTTTTCAGGCAAGAATTCTGGAGTTGGTTGCCATTTTGTATTCCAGGGGATCTTCCCAACCCAGGGATCAAACTGGCATCTTGAGTCTTCTGCATTGGCAGGCAGATTCTTTACCACTGAGCTACCAGGAAAGCCCAATACCAAAAGCATATGACATTGATAAAACAGGGAAAAGACAAATGACATACTAGGAGAAACTGTATGATTATATAAATAAATGTGTATCAACTCTTGCAAGAAGGCAAACCCATTTAAAATTATCAAAAGATTTAAATAGACACTTTATAAGAAGACATATTGACAGCAAGTAAGCACATGAAAAGATGTCACAGCATTAATCATGCAAATAAAAATGAAAATTAAAGGTACAATGCCCTACCACTACACACTTATAAGAATTCTAAAATTAAAAAGGCAGACCATGCCAGGCTTTGGCCGAGATGTGGAGGAACTGGAGCTCTCATATACTGCTGGTGGGAATGTAAAATGGTACAACCACTTTAGAAAACAGTTTGTCAGCTCTTAGAACTGTTAAACATACATCTGTTACCTGTTGTTTAGCCGCTCAGTCATGTCTGACTCTTTTGTGACCCTGTGGACTGTAGCCCACCAAGCTCCTCTGTCCTTGGGATTTCCCAGGCAAGAATACTGGAGTGGGTTGTCATTTCCTTCTCCAGGGGATCTTCCCGACCCAAGGATCAAACCTGTGTCTCCTGCTTTGGCAGGCGAGTTCTTTACCACTGAGCCACCGGGGAGCTTCATTTGTTACCTGAGCTGGACTTTACACTCTTCGATGCATATCTGAAAGAAAGGAGGGCGTATGTTCACACAAAGATTTATACATACGTGTTCTCAGCAGCTTGATTTATAACAGCTGAAAACTGCAAACAGGCCAAATGTTAACATGTGAATGGACAAGCAAACGGTGATGTATCCATCCAACAGGATCCTTCTGAGCAACACAAGGAGTGAACTACTCACTGGTACAACAACCTGGATGAATCTCGAAATAACTGCCTAGTGAAAGAAGACCAGGAAGACATCAGGAATGAGAGGTGGGCGTGGGGGAGGGGTAGAGGCAGGAAGGAGGGCTCATAGAACAGCTCCAGGAAGCCTTCAAAGGATGAATATGTTCATTTTCTTGGTTTGTGGTGATGGCTCCATAGGTATCTACACGTGTCAATGTTTATCAGCATGTTATATATGTGCAGCTTATCCTTACTAATTTTCCTTTGATAAAGCTGTTACAAAAATTATAATTGACAGCTTTGAGCAAATATAATTATACCACACCTGCAATGCGGGAGACCTGGGTTTGATCCCTGGGTTGGGAAGATTCCCTGGAGAAGGGAATGGCTACCCACTCCACTATTCTTGCCTGGAGAATGCCATGGACAGAGGAGCCCGGCAGGCTAGAGTCCATGGGATCACAGAGTCGGACACAACTGAGTGACTTTCATTTTTTTCAATTTATAAGAAATATCGAAGTAAAATAATGGACATTAGCACAAAGGAAAGGATGGGAGAAGACTGAAATCTAAGGTTCACATTATATGTGAAGTGATATGTGTTATTTGAACTAGACTGTGATAAATAGAAGATGCATATTATAAATCCTAGGTCAGCCAGTAAAAATAAATAAAATAAAGATATAGCTGAAAAGTTACTAGAGGATAAAAAATGGGATACTAAAAGCACTTAATTTAAAATTAAAGAAAGGTAAAGGGGGAAAAAAAGGAATAAATAAATGGGAAAAACAGAAAGCATATACCAAGAAGGCAGACTTTAGCCCACATGTATTAACGATCACATTAAAAATGGATGGATTTACCACTCCATGGAAAAAAAATAAATAGGAAGACCCATGATATGCTGTTTACAAGAAATCCTCTTTAAATATGAAGAAAGATGGGCTGAAAGTAAAAGTCTTTCAAAAAATAGACCATTCAATATTCTTAAGGATAAGAAATTTCATAAGGATATAAAAATATCAGGAAAAAAAACAGACTTTACAGCAAAGACTGTTACCAGAGAGGTTTCAAAATGATAAAAAGATCAGTTCATGAAGAAGACATGACAGCCTTAGTTATGTATATTTGTAATAATAAAGCTTCAAAATACATGAATAAAAAAGTGACAGGACTGAAAGGAGAAATGGACAAATTCACAATTATAGTTGTAGATTTTTTGACACCACTCACTGTCTTGGTAATTGACAAAAATCAGTAGGTGTGTAAGATCTGAACAGCCTTATCAACTAACATGACCTCATTGACATTCACAGACTTCTCTACCCATTGAAAGCAGCTATTGCATCTTTTCAAATACAAATGGAAAATTCACGAAGATCAATCCTGTGCCAGACCATAAAATACATCTCAATAAATTTAAAAGGGCCAAAGCTATACAGAGTATGATCTTCACCAATGGTAGGATTAAATTAGGATTCAGAATTAGAATTCAATGACAAGAAGATGTATGTAAAATCCCCCAAGTATTAGGAAATTAAGCAACACATTTGTAATTGATATGTGGGTCAAAGAAGAAATTAAGGGATTGACTGGAAACAAGGGGAAACAAAATATTTAAAATTGAATCATACATATTATGTATATAAAATTAGTGAGCTACTTAATTGAGTGTAAAAGAATAGAAACCATAATTAAAATACTGGATCAAAACTATGTAACCTGAAAGGGAAGTGATTGAGGTTAAAGTACTTGTTGTTTGAGATGACAACTGAGAGTTTGATTAATTTAGGCTTTGCAAAATAAATATGGTAGAACTTTCAGGTTAATCACTGAAAAGATGAAAATAAATTAAACCTTTCAAAGAGAGGAAAATAGAATAAGAAAAAAGTTCATGTAATCTAAAAGGAGAAAAAGGAGAAGAAAAAAAAGCAAGACAAAATCAGATGGGTAGAAATAGCTTCAAAAAGACCTACACTTATGATCTGCTTAGGTGAACAAACTGATTGGCTTAGGCTGAAGTGTTATTGTTGTAAAAATTCAAAACCCAAGTACACAGGCCACACCTGAAGTGTGAGAAGGACACAGGAAGTTTGGAAGTCAAAGGATGAAACAAAACCTATGAAGCAAAAGAAAGCTGTGGTAGCTTTTACGATTGAACAAAATAAACCTTAAATTAAACCATCATTAGGATAAAGAAGATTACTATCACATAATGAATTCAGCAGCAGGAGGCCACAAGCTAGAATTACATGCATGGTATACAAAACAAAGATGGAGAGAACTAGAAGGGGAAATTGACAAATCCACTGTCTTAGTGGGGCAGTTCACCATACCTCTTTTTAAAATTTTATTTATTGTGGTGAAATATAACATAAAGTTTACCACTTGTACCATTTTAAAAGTACAGTTCAGTGGTACTGAGAATATTCACTTTGACACTGTGCAGCCATCACCAGAACTTTTTCCTCATCCCAAACTGAAGCTCTATATCCATTAAACAATAACTTCCCATTTTTCATTCTCCCTAAGCCCGTCATAACCACCATTCTACTTTCTGTGTCTATGAATTTGACTACTCTTCTTGTTGTTCAGTCACTAAGTCATGTACGACTCTTTGCAACCCCATGGACTGCAGCACACCAGGCTTCCCTGTCCCTCACTATCTCCTGAAGTTTGCTCAGACTCAAGTTCATTGAATCAGTAACGCCATCCAACCAACTCATCATCTGTTGCATCCTTCCATCTTTCCCAGCCATCTTTTCCAATGAGTCTACTGTAGGGACCACATACAAATGTAATCACACAGTATTTATCCTTTCATGATTGTCTTATCTCATCAAGCATAATGTCATCCATGTTGTCACATGTGTCAAATTTTCCTCCTTTTTAAGAGTGAATAATATCCTGGTGCGTGTGTCTGTGTGTATCAGTCACATATTATTTATCCATTTATCCATGGATGGATACTTGGGTTGCTGCCACCACTTGACCATTCAGGTGTGACCTAGATACGTGGTTGCTACCACCACTAGGCTGTTCAGCTATGACCTAAGTCAAATCCCTTATGATTATACAGTGGAAGTGACAAATAGATTCAAGGGATTAGATCTGATAGACAGAGTGCTTGAAGAACTACAGATGGAGGTTCGTAACATTGTACAGGAGGTGATGATCAAAACCATCCCCAAGAAAATGAAATGCAAAAAGGCAAAATGGTTGTCTGAGGAGGCCTTACAAATAACTGAGAAAAGAAGTGAAAGGCAAAGGAGAAAAGGAAAGATATACCCATCTGAATGCGGAGTTCCATAGATTAGCAAGGAGAGATAAGAAAGCTTTCCTAAGTGAACAATGCAAAGAAATAGAGGAAAACAATAGAATGGGAAAGACTAGAGATCTCTTCAAGAAAATTAGAGATACCAAGGGAACATTTCATGCAAAGATGGGCACAATAAAGGACAGAAATAGTATGGACCTAACAAAAGCGGAAGATATTAATAAGAGGGGGCAAGAATACACAGAAGAACTGTACAAAAAAGATCTTAATGTCCCAGATAACCACAATGGTGTGATTATTGTGTCTGGCTCACCTAGAGCCAGACATCCTGGAGTGCAAAGTCATGTGGGCCTCAGGAAGCATCACTACAAACAAAGCTAGTGGAGGTGATGGAATTCCAGCTGAACTATTTCAAATCCTAAAAGATGATGTTGTGAAAGTTCTGCGCTCAATATTCCAGCAAATTTGAAAAACTCAGCAGTGGCCACAGGACTGGAAAAGATCAATTTTCATCCTAATCCCAAAGAAGGGCAATGACAAAGAATGTTCAGACTACCGCACGGTTGAACTCATCTCACACACTAGCAAAGTAACGCTCAAAATTCTCCAAGCTAGGCTTCAACAGTACACGAACTGTGAACTTCCAGATGTTCAAGCTGAATTCAGAAAAGGCAGAGGAACCAGAGATCAAATTGCCAACATCTATTGGGTTATAGAAAAAGCAAGAGAATTCCAGAAAAATATCTACTTCTGCTTAATTGACTACGCTAAAGCCTTTGACTATGTGGATCATAACAAACTGTGGAAAATTCTTAAAAAGATGGGAATACCAGACCACCTTACCGCCTCCTGAAAAACCTATATGCTGGTCAAGAAGCAACAGTTAGAACCAAACATGAAATGACTGACTGGTTCAAAATTGGGAAAGGAGTATGTCAAGGCTGTATATTGTCACCCTACTTACTTAACTTATATGCAGGGTACATCATGCAAAATGCCAGGCTGGATGAAGCACAAGCTGGAATCAAGATTGTAAGGAGAAATATCAATAACCTCAGATATGCAGATGACACCACCCTCATGGCAGAAAGCGAAGAAGAAATGAGGAGCCTCTTGATGAAAGTGAAAGAGGAGAGTGAAAAAAAAACTGGCTTAAAACTCAACATTCAAAAAATAAGGTTATGGCATCTGGTCCCATCACTTCATGGCAAATAGATGGGGAAACAATGGAAACAGTGACAGACTTTATTTTCTTGGGCTCCAAAATCACTGCAGATGGTGACTGCAGCCATGAAATTAAAAGACACTTGCTCCTTGGAAGAAAAGCTATGACCAACCTAGATAGCATATTGAAAAGCAGAGACATTACTTTGCCAACAAAGGTCCATCCAGTCAAAGCTATGGTTTTTCCAGTAGCAATGTATGGATGTGAGAGTTGGACCATAAAAAAAGCTGAGTGGCAAAGAATTGATGCTTTTGAACTGTGGTTTTGGAGAAGACTCTTGAGAGTCACTTGGACTGCAAGGAGATCCAACCAGTTAATCCTAAAGGAAACCAATCTTGAATATTCATTGGAAGGACTGATGGTGAAGCTGAAGTCCCATACTTTGACCACCTGATGCGAAGAGCTGACTCATTGGAAAAGACCCTGATGCTGAGAAAGATTGAGGGCAGGAGGAGAAGGGGACAACAGAGGATGAGATGGTTGGATGGCATCACCAACTAGATGGATATGAGTTTGAGTAAGCTCCAGGAGATGGTGATGAACAGGAAGCCTGGCATGCTATAGTCCGTGGGGTTGCAAAGAGTCAGACACAACTTAGTGACTGAGCAACAACTGCCTTTTGGCTGTTGTAATTAATGCTTGTGTGAATATGAGTGTGCCGATATCTGTTCAAGGCCCTACTTTCACTTCTTTTGTGTATAAGTGTGAAATTGCTGGTTCATGTGGTAATTCTGTGGCTCAGGAGTGAAGAATCAGCCCAGAGTGCAGGAGACTCAAGTTCTGTCCCTGGGTCAGTAAGGTCCCCTGGAGAAGGAGATGGCAACCGATTCCACTGTTCTTGCCTGAAGAAATTCCATGGACAGAGGAGGCTGGCAGGCTCCAGTACGTGGGGTTGCCAGGGTCCAACATGACTTAGTGACTAAACCACCACCGCGGTAATTCTGTACTTAACTTTTGGAGGAATCACTGTACCATTTCTCACATGGCTGCACCATCTTTACATTCCCAGCAACAGTGCATAAGAATTCCAGTTTCTCTACATCCTCTCACCACCTGTTGTTTTCTGGGCTTTTTTGATAGTAGCTATCCAAAATGAGTGTGAATTGTCAATGTACCTGTTGATAATTTGTAAGCCAAAGAGGAAAAAAGAGCAGGTAAACATAGAGAAGATCTAAACAACACATTTATAATCAGCTTTATTTAATGAACACATAGAGAATCTTCAACTTATCATATAAAGAACATTTGTCATTTTAAGAAAGATACCATTTACAATAGCAAAACAAAATGAGAAACATATTTACTGACAAATTTGCAAGACTTCAACATGGCAAATTATAATTTCATATAGAAAGATGTTTAGGAAGATCCAAATAAATAGAGGTATTTATCAATAGAAGGACTTTATATAGTGTCATCGCTCTCCAAATTGTGTAGTTTCACACAGTTCTGATCAAAATCCCTATAAGGTTCTTTGCAAAATTTGCCAAGCTAATTCCAAGATGTATATGGAAGTACAAAGGGCTAAGAATAGCTCAAATATTCCTTTTTTTTTTTTTTTTTTTTGTAAAATGCTCCTTTAAAAGATGTACAAATGAGGTGGGATTAACCTTGACAGTTATTAGTACTTACTATAAAGTTAAAGTAATTATGACAGTGTGATATTGACACAGAGATAGACAAATGGGACAAAATGAGCAGACCGTGAATACATGGAAATTTGATATATATCACAGGTTGCACTGCAGTTCACTGTGAGGAAGGATGGAGTTTTAAATAAGTGATGATGTGACAACTGGCTATTCCTATCAGGGAAGAAATTGAAATAGGATCTCTAGCTCACAATGCGCACAAAACCCAATTCCAAGGGCATTAATTCTTAAAACGACAAAGTAAAACTTTAAAACATTTAGAAGGGAATATGGGAGAATATTTTTAGTGCTTCAAGATATGGAAGAACTTCTTAAAATGCAAAAGGCACAAATCATAAATGAAAAGATTGAAAATGGACTGTATTAAAATTAATATTTTATTCACCCCAAGTAAACTATATTAATATGAAATGGCAAACCCATAACTGAAAGAAGATATATGTAAAACATATGCTCAACAAGACATTAGTATATAGAAAGTATGAACAATCCCTGAGATAATATGAAAAAGACTACCCTGTAGAAAAATAGGCAGGATACATGGAAAGGCACGTTCATTGAGACAAAGTGTAAGAAGCCAGAAACACAGGAAGAGCCGCTGTCAGAGAAATTCACAATTAAATGGGTCTGAAACACCACTCTACTCTCACTAGATCCACAAGAACTTAATGTTTAGCCAGTTTTGGCAAAGATGAGGAGGAACTGGAATTTTTTGTAGAAGGTGGGTTGAAAAATTAATTGGCATGAACATTTTGGAAAACTATTTGGCAGTTATCTTGTAAAGATGAAGATGTTCATGGTCATGACCTAGCAATTCCATCCCTAGGGTACATACTGTGTAATAGTGCTTCTCAACCTGGGGTGACTTTGCTGCCTAGGGGGACATTTGTCACTATCTTGAGGCTTTTCTGGTGGGAAGAATGCTAGTGGCATCTAGTATTCAGAGGCCAGGGACAACTCCTCCTCCCAAAGATTATCCTACCCCAAGTGTCAATAGTTCTGCTGTTGAGAAACCCTGCTCTAGAAATCTATCTTTTTGCCTCAGGAGATATGAATCCTTGTGTCCACTGATGCACTGTTTAAATAGGAAAAAAAATCACCAGACTATCTATTTACAGTTCAACCACATGTGTCAAAATGGATGAATTTTAAAAACTCAATGTCATGTAAAAAGTAAAACTTTGTAGAATATATATTAATATATATGTGCTAAGTTGTCTCAGCACAACTTAAGGTAGACTCTTTGCGACCCTATGGACTGTAGCCCACCAGGCTCCACTGTCCATGGGATTCTCCAGGCAAGAATATTGGAGTGAATTGCCATGGCCTCCTCCACGGGATCTTGCTGACCCAGGGATCAAACCCAAGTCCCTTATGTCCCCCACCACTGGGAGGTGGGTTCTTTACCACTATCGCCACCTGGGAAACACTATATTAATATATATATTGATATTAATATATATGATACCATGTGTATGAAGTTAGGAAAGAGATGAACACATGCTTGAAAAGATTGGTTACCAACTGGGTAAGGGCTTATGTGACATGGTAACATTCCATTTCTTAAGTTGAATGGTGGGTACAATGACAATTATTTTTTAATATTTGTATTCCTTGAGTATAGTAAAATCTTAAAGTAATGAATCCTATGATCACACCAGTTTCTGCTTAATAGTTGTGGATTGAATCCTCTGTTCATCTCTTATTCTCAGAAGGGGCAATCAAAATTTCTTACTGTTTGAAAGACTATGGTCACCTGAAGTTCTCTCAAGTCCTTATGGGGCTACACTGCTTATGTGCAGTATAATGTCACTGTTTTTTTTTTAATTGCACGTTTTCTTTTAAATAAAAAAATTTTAATATAATTTTTAAAGGTTATGCCTCACTTATAGTTGTTACAAAATATTGGCTCTATTGCTCATGTTATTCAATACATCCTTGTAGTCTGTCTTACACCCAAAAGTTAATATCTCTCACTCTCTTACGCCTATATTGCAGTCCCCACCAGCAGCCACAAGTTTGTTCTCTAGATCTGCTTCTTTTTTGTTATTTTCACTAGTTTATTTTTTAGATTCCACATATAAGTGAAATCATATGGTATTTGACTTTCTCTGCCTGACTTATTTCACCTAGCATAGTACCCTCCAATTCCATGCATGTTGCTGCAAGTGGCAAAATTTGTTCTTTATGACTAAGTAATATTACATTGCATGTGTGTGTGTGTGTGTGTGTGTGTGTATGTGTGTATATATATATATGTTGTTGTTCACTTGCTAAGTTGTGTCTGACTCTTTGGGATCCCATGGACCATAGCACACCAGGCTCCTCTGTCCTCCACTATCTCCCAGAGTTTACTCAAATTCATGTCCATTGAGTAGGTGATGCTCTCTAACCAGCTTATCCTCTGCTGCCTCCTTCTCCTTTTATATGCATATATATTCTTTTATACATGCATATACATATATGTATATCATCACTGATTTTGTGTGTACCTTTTCCCCTTTTCTTTCTTTCCTCCTTTCTTTCTTTTCATTCTTTCTTTCAAGAAATCTTTCTTTCTAAGGTAGTATATAATGCAACTGACTTTTCCTGAAACTTTTCTATTGAGCTTTGGCGAATATATGCGTTATATATATTATTTGGCATTCTTGCAATATTTCAGGTTGAAAATATTTTTGTAATAATAGGAAACTTCTATTTTAGTATTTTATAGGGTCACATTTGCCAGTCAAGCCACTTTTCAATTTGCTGTACTGTGAGTAAACACTACCTAATAACTGTTAATGAAACCAATTTTTTTTCTTGCAGGAAAATCTAAGAGGCTGCATGTACAGTCTAGAAATCTTGGAGACTTTCTAATCATGAATAAAACTCAGAAACTATATTTAACAAGAAAGATAAAGTGAGAAATATTTATGTATTTGATTATATAAAAAGTTTTTTGTTATGTGACAAAGATGCCACAGGTGAAGAAAAATTCACAGTTCATCCAGCAATGAAGACTGGATTTGGAAAAAGTGCCTGAGTAGTCATGACAGGCAAAGATGTAACTGTCCTTAAAAATTGACAAAAGAAAAAAGCCGCCCCCCCAAAAAAGAAAAGAAAAAATCCCCAACTAAAAAGAGTTGAACAGACAATTCTCAAAAGAACAAATCTAAAGTTATGTATATATTCAAATTCTGCTAAATTTCCCAACAGACAGAGAAATGAAAACTAAAATAAGAAAGACATATCACTTTACACTCATCATAATGGCAACAATTATAGTATGCTGTAGCATCAGCATTGGTTGATGATGGGGAAAAAACTACATTGACATAGAAGGGTAAGGTGTCACAGAATCTTGGTAAGGTGACCTCTCAATGTCTACTAAAAGTTGAAACCTCAAACCAGTGATTCCATGCCTGGGAATCCATCTGTGGAAAGCTATGTGAGGATACACGTGCAAGGGTGTTTATTGTCCACAGTTCTTAGCTGGCAAGGGCAAAAAGGATGTCTGCAATCATGGGAGCCATCCTTTCAACCTTTCAAAAGGGTGAGTCTCATTCCCTCTAGATGCTGGCAGGGATTTTCAGCAGGTGTTGATGAGCATGAAAAGTTAGAAGCAGATAAATGTAATTACGAGGGGTTCAATGACTCCCCAAATCCCTGTATGTGTGTGCATGTGTGTACATCTGGATGTATATAGCATATAGTTACAAGCCTCCATAAGAAAATATGCTGCATAAAGGCAGTCCATTCATGTAAATTAGTCACATGTATCTGTACTGGGGGAGCTGCATGAAGACCAGTCTCCGAGGGCCCATGAGGATTGCCCTGTGCATTGAGATTCAAGGTGAACTTTGTTTTCCTCTTTATATCTGCCTGTACTGTTTGAACTTTTCACATGAGCATGTATTATTCATAGAACCAGAAATAGCCCACAGAAAGCTGTTTCCATTGAAAGGGGGAAGGGAGATGAAGGAAGTCTGTCCTGGCCCAGGGACCTTGTGGCTGAGAAGGCCGGAGCCCCCACACTGACGGTGGTGGAGAACTAGGGTG
This sequence comes from Dama dama, assembly GCF_033118175.1. Lineage (NCBI taxonomy): Eukaryota > Metazoa > Chordata > Mammalia > Artiodactyla > Cervidae > Dama > Dama dama. The sequence goes on along the minus strand of NC_083686.1, from coordinate 13,920,730 downwards.
CTTTCCTGCCTTGCCCCCTCAAGGCTGCTCCACCTTCTTTCTGGAGGAGAGTCCCTCCCACCCCTTGCCATATGCCTGCCAAAGAGAAGAACCCAATGCAATAGCCTTGATCAGCTACTTTAATGGTCACCATTGTCTTTTTTGCAAACTTTTCGAGATAATTGTAGACTCACATGCAGTTGTAAGAAAAAATACAGAGCAACGTTCACTGTACTTTTCACCTAGTTCCCCCCATGGTAATATCTTGCCAAAGTATAACACAGTATCACAATTAACCTTGGTACCAGCCACCCACCTTATTCAGATTTCCCTGGGTTTATATGAATTTGTGTATGTATGTTTAGTCCCATGCAATTTCATGTATGCAGTTCTGTGTGCGGCTACCACGGTCAAGATACAGAGCAGTTCAAGACAGAGATCCCCACTGCTAACCCTTTATAGTCACAGCCACTTCCCCAACTCCTGGCAACCACTAATCAGTTCTCTATTTCTAGAACTTTGTCATTTTGATACAATTATATATATGGAATCATAAAGCTGTTTTCACTCAGCATAGTTCTCATCACCATCCTTTGGATTTTAAAGTGAATTGATGGAGAGCATGACCTTGGGATTGCAGAGACTTGGCTGTACTTTCCAGATCCTTTTTGTTAGAGTGACTTGGCCTCTCTGAGTCTCCATTGTCCCATCTAGAAAATGGGAACGGATGGGATGGAAGTGAAGTTCACTCACTCGTGTCCGACTCTTTGTGACTCCATGGACTACACAGAGCATGGAATTCTCCAGGCCAGAATACTGGAGTGGATAGCCGTTCTCCAGGAGATCTTCCCAACCAGGGATCAAAAGCAGGTTTCCCACATTGCAGGAGGATTCTTTATCAGCTGAATCATCAGGGAAGCCCAGGAATACTGGAGTGGGTAACCTATCCCTTTTCCAGCAGATCTTTCTGACCCTTGAATCAAACCAGGGTCTTCTGCGAACCTATGGACTGTAGCCAGCCAGACTCCTCTGTCCATGGGATTTTCCAGGCAAGAACACTGGAGTGGGTTGCCATGCCCTCCTCCAGGGGATCTTCCTGACCCAGGGATTGAACCCACGTCTGCTGCATTGGCAAGCAGGTTCTTTACCACTAGTGCCACCTGGAAAGCCCCCATCTGGAGTCTCTTAACCTTCAGTGTCCTGTAGGGGACAGTGGGCTGAAATCCATGTCTTGATCTTCATACCTCCCTGGTCCCTCAGCACATGATGTCCCCTGTCTGAAATGCCTGCTTCCTCCTCCAGGAAGCCCCTCCTGACTGCCTAAGTGGCCCTAAGAATTCCTTTCCCTGCACTCCTGTCATTCTGGGCTACCCCACAATAGTGGTCCATGTATTCTTCTGTCTCTCCATCTGGTCCATCAGCCCTTGAGGGCAGAGCTGTTTCCACAACATGTCCCAGTCACCCAGGCAGAGCACGGGCACACAGTAGATGCCCATAGGTGTCTGCAGAATCATCAGTGGAACTGGTGGGGCTGGCCTGCCCTTCCACACATGCTCATCAGGCCACCTTTAATTCTGTCACCAAAGTCCTTCCTCAAGAACTCTCCAAAGAAGGCACTGGTGATCCACTTTAATACTCTTGCCTGGAAAATCCCATGGACAGAGGAGCCTGGTAGGCTGCAGTCCATGGGGTCACTAAGAATCGGACACGACTGAGTGACTTCACTTTCCCTTTTCCCTTTCATTCATTGGAGAAGGAAATGGCAACCCACTCCAGTGTTCTTGCCTGGAGAATCCCAGGGACGGCGGAGCCTGGTGGACTGCCCGTCTATGGGGTCGCACAGAGTCGGACACGACTGACACAACTTAGCAGCAGCAGCAGCAAGAACTCTCAGTGGCTCCCTTTCAACTGCAAGGTCAAGTCCAAACTTGGAGACTTCATGCCACTGTTCACTCTCTTTTTCTTCCTCTTCTAGCTAGCTAATACTCGGAGTTGATTTCCTTGAGGAAGACTCTCTGACCTTCAGACAGGCCAAGCTCCATGTTACATGATCTTCTAGCACCCTTTCCTCCTTCTTAGGAATGAGCACAATGTAGTTAAATAACTGTATAATTTATAATAACATCTTGGAATCTGTAAACGTGAACTTATCTGGGAAAAGGGCCTTTGCAGATATAATTAAGGATCATGAGATGAACTCATACTGGATTATCTGAGTGAACCCTAAATCCAATGTCCAGTATCCTTATAAAACAGGACAGGACACAGAGAGAACCACTCGAAGACAGAGGCAGAGATCAGGGCAATGTGGCCACAGGCCAAGGGACACCGGGAGCCTCCGGAAGCTAAAGAGACAAGAAAGAAATTTCCCCTGGAGCCTCCATAGGGAGCACACCCCTGTAAACACCTTCATTTGACACTTCCACCCTACACCACTGTGGGTGCATAATAAGTCACTTCAGTCGTGTCCGACTCTTTGCGACCCCATGGACTGTAGCCTGCCAGGCTCCTCTTTCCATGGGATTCTCCAGGCAAGAATACTGGAGTGGGTTGTCGTGCCCTCCTCCAGGGGATCTTCCTGACCCAGGGATCGAACCCATATCTCTTATGTCTCCTGCAATGGCAAGCAGGTTCTTTACCACTAGTGGCACTGGGGAAGCCTGCATTTCTGCTTGTTTTCATGTTTTATTGAGGTATAGTTGCTTTGGGATGTTGCGAGTTTCTGCTGTACAATGACGAAGTGAATCAACTATATGTATACACATATCTCCTCCCTCTTGGACCTCTCTCTCCCACCCCGTCCCACTCCTGTTGACCTTTAGGTCATCACAGAGCACTGAGCTGAGCCCCCTGTGCTATATAGCAGGTCCCCACTAGCTATCTGGTGTATGTATGGTAGCATATATATGTCAATCCCAACCTCTTGATTCATCCCACTCCCCTACCTCCTACATCTACACATTTATTGGTTTCCTAGGGCTGCCATAATCAATTACCATAAGCTGAGAGGCTTAAAACAATGATTTCTGTTGTTTTAAGCCTCCCAGTTTGTGGCAATTCTACCTTTTTAAGCCCCCCAGTTTATGGCAGCCTTAGGAAACCAATAGAGATTTATATATGTTAACTTATTTAATCTCCACTCAAAGCTAGGAGGTTATTACCATTATAAGCTCCACTTTACAGATGGGGAAACCAAGGAAAGTCAAAGGGCAATGACTTGCTTAAGGTCACCAGCTAGGAAGGGGCAGAGCCAGGATCCAGGGCAGGCAGCCTGGATCCCGCAGAGATGAGCAGGAGCCTCAGGTTCACCCTGGCAGAATCCCCTCTTCCAGCTCTCCGAAGTTCATGGTCATCACAGGCATGATGTCCTTATGATGCTGAGCTGAGACCTACCCCCCATGACAGCCTGGCCTGGGTCACACACCACAAGTCCATGTGCTAGGGAGGCTGCTTTTTGGAGGAGAGGATGGGTTCCTGGCCCCCAAGTGGCTGCTTGCTATGTCCTGGGGACCCTCAGCACTAGTGAGAAGGAAGTGATCATACCTGCCTCATGGGTTTGTCCTGAGGGTATGGAGTGAACACAGGGTGGCAGAAGGGTGTGGATTCACTGCAAAGTTAAGGAGGGTGAAGGTGCAGGTGCCTCCAAGCCCTGAGGGGGCCTGAGCTATGGGTTCAGGTGGTCACATAGTCTTAAAAATTTTGCAAACATGAGATATTTTAGCTGCAATTGGTCAAGACCACGGCTAGGGCTGCCATAACAAGGTACCATAGACCGGATGGCACAGAAACATTTTCTTACAATTCTGGAGGTTACAAGTCCATGATCAAGGTGTCGGCAGAGTGGTCCCTTCTGAGGCCACTCCCCTTGGCTTGCGGATGGCCGTCTTCTCCCTGTGTCCTCACATGGCCTTCCTGTTGTGCGTGTCTGTGTCTCTAATCTCCTCTTCTTATAAGGGCATCAGTCATACAGATTAGGAGCCACCCTAAAGACCTCATTTACCTTAATTAGCTCATTAAAGACCTTATCTTTAAATATAGTCAGAGTCTGAGGTGCTGGGGGCTAGGACTACAACATATGAATTTGTGGGGGGACCAGTTCAGCCTGCAACTCCCCCTCTTTCCCACCGATTTCCCATTATCATACTTCTCCTATTGGGAAGTGCTGGGGTGGCTGAAGGCATTTTGGGGATGTAGCTGAAGGGAAGTTGACTGGAGGATGACTTGATATGTGTTTCGTGGACAACGTTTATATCCTCAGCCTATCTGTGTAGGCTGAGTTATTGCTCCCTGAGCAACTCTGATGAATGCCAAGTGTGCCCTCCCCTCCACTGTGCCAGTCCAGGGGCACCTTGCCTGAGAATATGGGTAAAGGAGGAATGAGGTTTAAAAGGGAGTCCTTCCCATGGGTTGACCTGTTATTTGCAGAACTTGAGTCACAAGACAACTTTGGAATCACCTAATCCAGGGCCTCTCAGGCTTCAGAAGACACTGGAATCACCTGAGGCACTTAAAAATACCAATTCCTGGGCCCTGCTATTCTGAGGCCCCACTTCAGAGTGGAGCAGAGGCGCCAGGATCTGTAGTTTTATATGCTTTTTATATGCTTCCCCATGTGCCTGTGAGGGGCACTGAAGTTTGGAAGAACTGGCAGAGTCATGTTCTGGAAGATTTATACAATTTCCAGAAGATTCATTTGAATTTGGATAACTGCCTTTTATCCCCCAAATTAATAAAATCACGAGGAGAAACTGAAAAAAAGAGAAAAAGCAATTCTTCCAAATCCTAGTGTTCACTTAGGAAAGAATGATAGAGGTTGTCCCAAATTTGACAACAATCCTAAAAATGTCCATGACTACTAGTGGTGAATTATGAAGCTGAAAGAAAATTTCCTAATTAACACTTAAAAAAAAAATCCATCATCAGAGGAGTACTCTGAATTATCTTTTTTCTCTGTAGAAAAAAATATTGCAAAATTATCTTATGAAGACACAATCCAAAAGGATGAAAAATCAAAAATAAAGAAATGTAGAGAAAGATATTATAAAGGTGAGCATTAGTTAATTAAAAATTACTATAACTTACAGAGGGGAGGAAGGAGAGGTTGGGACAAATGGAGAATGTAACATGGAAACATATACGCTAACATATGTAAAACAGATAGCTAATGGGAATTTGCTACATAACTCAGGGAACTCAAACCAGCACTCTGTAACAACCTAGAGGGTTGGGAAGGAGTGGGAGATGGGAAGGAGGTTCAAGAAAAAGGGAACATATGTATACCTATGGCTGATTCATGATGCTGTGTGGCAGAGAGCAACATGATATGTAAAGCAATTATCCTCAATTAAAAATAAATAAATTTATAAGAAATTATTATCTTATTTCCTGGATTTTATATTGCATGTGATAACTGACAACTTAAAACATTTAAACATTTGTTCTGATTTTTTTATTCTAAAGAAATGTTCACTCTTGTACCTGGTTTTGTTATATAATTTTAAAATTTCTTTTTCTTAACGAGAAAGTCCAAAATTGTGAAAGCTCCAGGTGCTATGAAACCTGGTCCACCATTGCTAGCTACCCACTCAGAATCCTCTCCCCAATTCCTTACCAATGGAACCCTGATTTTGTTTCAGGCAACAATGAACCTTCCTTAATTTTTTTTCCTTCTAATTTTCAAGAAGCCAGGGGTGGCCATGTGATACTGATCTGGTAGATCATATAGACAATGGAGTATTACTCAGCCATAAAAAAGGAATGAAACTGGGGGCATTGTAGTGATGTGGATGACCCTAGAGTCTGTCCTAGAGAGTGAAGCATGTCAGAAAGAGAAAAACAAATATCGAATATTATTGCATATATATGGAATCTAGAAAAACGCTACTGATGACCCTATTTGCAGGACAGGAGTAGGGACACAGACACAGAGAATGGACTGTGGACACAGTGAGGAAGGAGAGAGCAGGATGAATTGACAGGGTAGTATTGACATTATTGGGCTTCCCTAGTAGCTCAGACAGTAAAGCATCTGCCTGCAATGCAGGATACCCGGGTTTAATCCCTGAGTTGGGAAGATCCCCTGCAGGAGGAAATGGCAACCCACTCCAGTAATCTTGCCTGGAGAATTCCACGGGCAGAGAAGCCTTGGCGGGGAGCCCATGGGGTCGCTGAGAGTCAGACATGACTGAGCAACTAACACACAAGTGTAAAATAGCTAGCTAGTGGGACGTTACTATACAGGGCAAGGAGCTCAGCTCGGGGCTCTGCGATAACCTAGAGGGGTGGGATTGGAGGGATGGGAGGGAGGTCCAAGAGGGAGGGGATGTATGTATACATATAACTGATTCACTTTATTGTATAGCAGAGACTAATACAACATTGTAAAGCAATTATACTTCAATTAAAAAATTAATTCAAAAAAAAGAATAGAAGTCTCTGAGAAGAGTTTCCAGGAAAGTGGTTAAAGGGAGCCAGCTCAGCTGAGATATGCCTTTTGCCCTTCCCTCTTGTCTTGACTGGAATAGTGTTGGGGGAAGGGCTGCCATCTTGCCACCATGAAGATACTCTGAGGAAGAAAAGTATGTGTTGAGGATGAAGGAGTGAAAGAGGATAAAATCAGGGAGGTTTACCTTTGGGTTTCTTCCTGAGTGAGAAAAAAATACTTAAGTTTGCTTAAGCCACTGTATATCTGCTTTTTGATTACTCACAGTCAAACATAACCCCTAATTAATATACATGTATCAACGTACCCCAAACTAAATGGCTTAAACAAGAGAAATTGATTGTTTTTCAGTTCTGGAAGCTAGAAGTCTGAGATCAAGGTGTCAGCATGGCCATGCACCCTCTGGAGGTACCAGGGAAAGGTCTATTCCAGGACTTTCTCCTAGCTTCTGGGGACTTGCTGTCAATCTTTGGAGTTCCTTGGCATACTGATCATCCCGTTTTCTGCCTTCACGTTCACACAGGGTTCTCCCTGTGTGTGTCTCTGCATCTAAATCTCCTTTTAATAAGGACTCCAGTCATATTGGATTAAGGACCACCCCACCTCAATACAACCTCATTTTAAAAAACATTATTATTTATTTATGTATGGCTGTGCTAGGTCTTTGTTGCTGTGCACTGGCTTTCTCTAGCTGCAGTGAGCAGGAAAGAAAGCGAAAGTGAAAGCTGCTCGGTGGTGTCTGACTCTTTGCAACCCCACGGACTATACGGACCATGGAATTCTCCAGGCCAAAATACTCGAGTAGGTAGCCATTCCCTTTTCCAGGGGATCTTCCCAACTCAGGGATTGAACCCAGGTCTCCTGCCTTGCAGGTAGATTCTTTACCAGCTGAGCCACCAGGGAAGCCCAAGAATACTGCAGTGGGTAGCCTACCCCTTCTTCAGCGGATCTTTCCGACCCAGGAATCAAACTGGGGTCTCCTGCATTGCAGGTGGGTTCTTTACCTAGTTCAGATGCACAGGCTTCTCATTGCAGTGGCTTCTCTTGTGGAGCACAGATTCTAGAGTGTACAGGCTTCAGCAGTTGTGGCACACAGGTTCAATTGCCCCTTGGCATGCAGAATCTTCTTGGACCAGGGGATCGAACCTGTGTACCCTGAACTGGTAGATGGATTCCCAAACCACTGGACAACCAGGAAAGTCCAGGACAACCTCATTTTAACTAACGAATCTGTATGACTATTTCCAAAAAAGGTCACATTTTGAGACACTGGGAGTTAGAACCTCAATGTTTGGTTTTTTTTGGAACTCAATTCAACTCATAACACCAAGCCCCCAGTGCCTCCACTCTCTGGGTGCCTCTTGACCAAGCATTGAGTAAGTCTTGCCAAGAACTGCCTGACCCTCTCTGATGCTCCTCTTCCCTTGTCAGGAAGCTACGCCCACGCACCTCTTTGATCTCCACTTGCCTTTTCAGTCTGAAATTCATAGACAGCCAGTGTATCTGTTAATGAGAGTCTTAGATCTGTTCACAGATATTCCAGGTCTAGTCTACTGGGAACATGGGAGGTCTGCACTTCCCACCCTGACTCAAGTCAGGCATGGCCGATGACTTGTTTCAGCCAACGAGCCATAAGGCAAAGTGATATGTCTCTTCCAAGTGGAAGCTTTAAAAGCTGGTAAAATTTGCCACCTTTCATTCAAAGTGCCAAGAATATTATGAGTACACGGTTTCAGCTTGGGCTCTTGACTGACTAGAGCCAGCAGAGCGTCCTGCTGGTTCAGGTAGGATGTGAGCAAGAAACAAGTTGGTGATATTTGGGTTCGTTTGTTACTTGGGCTTCACATAGCTTATCCTGATGTGTGTACTTGCACAAATCTGACAGTGGTCCTACAGACCACCTTCCCTGGTGAGATAGTCTCAGGATAAACAAATTCTTTCTTGTAACCTGCATGTGCTGGCTTCTGCCCACCTTCCCATCCCACACACTCTTTGGATTCTCAGATATGTAACAATATGTGAGAGTTGAACCATAAAGAAGGCTGAGCACTGAAGAACTGATGCTTTCAAATCGAGGTGCTGGAGAAGACCCTTGTGAGTCCCTTGGACTGCAAGGAGATCAAACGAAAGGAGATGAACGAAAGGAGATAAAACGACAGCGAATGAATGAATCTTTGCCTAACTAAATCCTACCCTTCCTTCAAGCCTCAGCTGGACATCACATGGTCCATTTTACTACTGTTGGGTGATGCTCTTTTCCCTAGTCGCGAAGTTTGTGCCACCTGCTGGCTGTGACACCGTCAGTATTTCCCTTTAACCCCTGACCTTCAGATTGCTATCTCTGGTTGTGTCTTCCAGACCCTGGACGGCGGACAGCCACAGTTCCAGGTGATACACACCCCCTCCAAAATGGGTGTGAACCCCCTGAGGGCAGGGACGAGTTTCCTGGGGCCCTTAGCTCTAAGCGGAGCCGTCTGCCTGCAACAGCACCTTCGACTCAGCCGGCGGCAGAGCTGCTAGCTTGGAGGAGCTCAGCAGCGGGACCCCGGCCCCTCCGGGGCACAAGTAGCCGGGTCCACTGCGCAAACTCAGGCCTCCTCGAAACTCTCCTCCTGGCGGCAGAACAGCTCCCGGCAACGGCCCCAGGCTGGGGCGGGGCAAGCGCCGGGCCTCCCCTCTGACTGGCAGGAGGACGGGCCAACCGGAGGGGCGCCCCGGATGAGGGGCGGGGCCTCGCTGCTAGCCGGGAGGCTGGCGGCGGAGCGAGCTGCAGCCGGGAGTGTGCGGCACGCGCCGGCCGGCTGCCCGGAGCTCGGTCACCCGGCGTCGCTGCACCTCGCCCCTCGCCCAGCCGAGCCACGCGCGCATCAGCCCCTCTTCCTCATTTGCTTCTTTCGATTTTTTTTTTTTTTAATTTTGCATGAATCCTTCTTCCGTTCCGTTTTGTCCTTTTTAAGGCGGGGGCGGTGGCAGCGTAAGCTCAGGGCGGGGAGGGGGCGGCCGGAGGATGCGGTGCGGGGCTGCGCTCGCTACGCCCGCTGCTGCTGCTGCTGCTGCTGCTGCCCGGCTCGGGCCTGAGCACCGAGCAGGTGGGTACAGGTGCGCCGCGGGGCGGGAGGCGCGCGCTGGCCAAAGGGAACCCGCGGACCCCGCGATCGATGGGGCTGGCACAGTGGCAAGGGAGGCAGTGACCGGTGCCGCCCCGCCCCATCACCCACCTGCCTCTCCCCTCCGTCAGCCTTCGCGCCCCCTTTGATACCGCTGCCACTTTCGCATTTCACCTCCGAGGTCCCCCACCCTTCCGTTCCCATCCCCCACTCCCCTCCAAATCCCCCTGCGGCGTATCCCGTCCGGAGGACTCTGCGTCGCCTCCCTACAGACGCTTCCCCCGCCTCTCTTCCTCACGCCACCCCCATTTCCACTCCTCTTCCCATTCCGCCCCCAATCTGTGGAGGGGGATGGGGACCCACTGGGTGCCTCCCGGGAGTGGCGCGGGGGATGGGGGGGGCGTGGTCGGCCGGTTCCCTGGATGTCCCACCCACTGAGTAGGTCTGGGTCCCCCGGATTTCAGCCGGTAGAGATGGCCCAGAGGATGGAATCCCGGGGCCGCGCCTTGGAGGCTGGGGGCCGGGAGGGCGAGGCAGCCCCACCCCACGCACTGCACACCCCCACGCTGCTCCGCCCACGTGGGCGCCGGGGAGGAGGCTGGAGAAACGCGAAGAAAGGCTGGTACCCACCCTCCCGCCTGGCCGGCGCGCCCTGGGCGCACTCGGCCTCCGGAGATGGCGCACAGGGATTGGCTCCCGCGGGGCCCGGCACCTTGCCGGATGCCCTGCGTTCAGGCCAGCAGCCTCTCGGGCCTGCCGCGCCTTCGCCCCCTGGCCCCTTCGCTCCATCACGCCACCCTCCTGGCTTCAGGCTCCTGAGGATCCGGTCTTGTCATCCCTGATAGAGGCTGCTTCCCACGCTGGAGCCTTTTACCTAAAAGCAGCCACCACCCACCCTCCACCCCCACCTCCCGCGTACACACCGCCAGCACCACCCCTCCCCACACACTCTGGTCTGCCCTTCTCCGGACGTCTGGGGCGGCCTGGGCTCTGCGCCAGCCTCTGCCCAGCTCTGTAAGCTCCAGAGATACTGTATCTAACCCTGGTCTTCCTCCGCCACCCCCACCCCTTTCTTGCACACTCACAGGCACACTGTCCTTGGCCTTTGCTTGTTCCCTCTCCGGGAACATCCCTTCTTCAACTAGACAGCTCCTCCCAAGGCAGGAAGAGCCTGGCGGGCCGACCGCCCCCCCCCCCCCCCCGCCCCAACCCCCATCACCTGCCTGAGTGTCCCTGTATGACAGGGCTGGACACGCTGCCTTCCTATCCGATAGCCTCCGCCTACCTGATCAAACTAAGAGGTCCTGGAGTGGGGTGCAGGCAGCCTCAGCCCCTCACAGTGGGAGTCACCCAGAGTAAATATCAGGCCTAAGGGCGTCCGCCTCCCATCAGGGTGACCCACTGGTGGGGGCCGAGGCTATAGGAGGGGCCGGCTTCTTCTCCAGGGCCTTGGGCAGATGGGTGGCTCTCCCATGAGCCGGAATGGATGAGGAGGAGGGGCAGATTTGGAGATGGGATGGGGTGGTTAGGAGCCCCCTCTCCCCCTTCCTGCCCCTAGGATGCTTGTCCAGCAGGACATTTGTTAACTCCTGGAGACCCGCTGGTCTGAGCAATGTTTTTGTTTTGTACAGCTCGATGGAGGCTAATGGATGATTGCAAAGCTTTTGTTGTTGAGACTCCTGCATGTGGTTTGTAATGCTAAACATCCCTGTTCAGAGTCTGGGGTGGGGGTGGGGGGGTCACTCTTGCCTTGAGTCTTATCCTAGTGAGAAGCCCCTCAGAAGGATCAGAATGAGGGTCCAGAAAATGAATTCATTGCCATTTTTCCTCCTCCACAAACCACCTACAGCTCCCCCTGCCTCCATGACCCCCTCACAAGTTCTTCCCACCCCAGCTTGCCTGGACCACCTCTCTCTCTCCCTGCCAAACTGTCTCAGGCACACACGCCACCTCTGTGTCCCCTGGTGTGTCTTCACATTTAGTGTTTCCCCACGGGCTGTGTTTTCTCCAAAAAGGTTCCCCTCCTTTGTGTGTCTGGAGAACTCCTATTCATACGACAAGACCCAGCTCTCATGTTACGTCTTGTGGTGTTCCTCGATTCTGCTCAGATTGTGTGGTTCTCTTATCTCTCACATCTCTGCTGGCTCAGGCGATGAAAGAATCCGCCTGCAGTGCAGGAGACCTGGGTTTGATCCCTGGGTTCGGAAGATCCCCTGGAGAAGGGAAAGGCAACCCACTCCAGTGTTCTTGCCTGGAGAACTTCATGGACAGAAAAGCCTGGCTGACTACAGTCCCTGGGGTTGTAAAGAGCCAGACACCACTGAACGACTCACACACACTTAGCTCTCGCAGAACCTTATATCCGTACATTGTGTAATATTTATGTCATTTTTCCTTAAGAAGACCTTGCCCACCAGAGATGAGAGGCACAGTGAGATCTGGAGGCAGCAGCTGTTTGGTGGGGCTCTGTCTTTTTGGGGAGGCACCTGTACTGTCAGCGCTATAAGAGAGACAACGCGCAGAGGGAGAGAGCATGACAGCTCCCTTCCCCCGACCTGAAGGCTTCACGAGGAGGAGGCAGGATGGAGCCCTTTTTTTTTCTTTATAAATTTATTTTTGGCTGTGCTGGGTCTTCATTGCTATGAGGGCTTTTCTCGAGTTGAAGAGAGTGGGGACTACTCTCCAGTTGCGGTGCACAGGCCTCTTGTGGTAGTGGCTTCTCTTCTTGTGGAGCACAGACTCTAGGGTGCTTGGGTTTCAGTAGTTGCGGTTCCTTCCTGGGCTCAAGAGCACAGGTTCAATAGCTGTAGCGCCCGGGCCTAGCTGTTCCGCTGCATGTGGAATCTTCCTGGGCTAGGGATCGAACCCATGTCTCCTGTGTTGGCAGGTGGATTCTTTACCACCAAGCCACCAGGGAGGCCCCCGGAGCCTGATTCCTTAGTGCACAGAGCACATTGGGGCTGGGAGATGAGCGGCAGAAGGAACCGTTTCTGAGGATGGCATCAACCAGCAGCAGTTGCCCCTGCGTGCTGTGATTTGTTTCTCTCTCTAAGTGTTAAAGGACCTGCTTGCCAATGCAGGAGACATAAGAGACTGGGGTGTATCCTGGTTCTTTCTCTGCCTCCTTCCCCACTGTGGTCGGACCAACCTGCAGGGCTTCTGAAGCTACGCTCATCGGCGTCCTGTTGTTGACAGCTGTGTGATCTTGGGCAAGAGGATTAACCTCTCTGAGCCTCTGTTTCCTATACAAATAAGGGCAGTGGTCCATCATTGGCTGAATTGGTGTGGGTATCAGAAATGTGGTCTCTGGGCATCCAAGTCACTTAAATAAGTGTTCATGATGATAATTCAATGGACATGAACTTGGGCAAACTCTGGGAGATGGTGAGAGACAGGGAGGCCTGGCATGCTGCAGTCCATGTGGTCCCAAAGAGTTGGACACGACTTAGTGACTGAACAGCCACAATATGATGATGAAGGAATGTGTGATACGTGATTTGGAAAAATAAACCCTTTAGCATTGTCACAGAGTAAATGCCCTGGTTAAAGGCCCTCACCCTCTTTGTCCTTCCCAAGCTAGCATCATCAGGCCAATAAGCTAAATATTCAGTAAGCAGGAATGAAAGATGAAGGGGATGGGTGCCATGTTGACATTCCAACTGTGCAGACTTGTGTGAGAAGCTGCTGACAATGGTGCAGAAATCTTGAACTCAGAGGCCACTGGCCCCAGAGAAGATCCTCCGATGCCTCTTTTGTCTGGACTTTTTCCTGCTCACTGCTGGAGTGTAGTGGTTATAGTCATCTCCATCCAATTCTTAGGAAAACTCTTTTTTTAAAAAAAAGTTATTGAAATACAGTTGATTTATGTTGTTACGTTAGTTTCAGATGTGCAGCACCATGATTCAGTTATATATATATTTCAGATTATTTTCCATTCTAGGTTATTACGAGGTATTGAGCCTAGTTCTCTGTGCTGCATAGTAGGTCCTTGTTGGTTGGTTCCCCGTTTTAGGGAAAACCCTTAATGGAAATAGTGGTCGTAGGCTGCGGCTACCAGCTGGGTGAGGTGGGTTGTGAAGGAACAGGGCTGAGTTAGAGGACCTGCCCTGAGAACCAGCTCAGCTCCTACTGGCTGTGTGACCTTGGGCAAGTCACTTAACCTCTCTGTGCCCAGTTCCTTTCTCGTGATGTTCCCTGAAGGAAAACAGCTCTCTATGGTTGCTTAAACTCCCACTCCTGCCATGAGTTATCTTAATTTAAACTGCCCAGCAGCAGGCAGGGTCAGGATTGCATGAACCCCTTTGTCAGGGGCTGTGTCTGGAGATGGAGCTGGAAGAATTAAGCAGTGGTGGGGGTGGGGGATGGTCTCCCTCCAGAGCTTAGGTGTTGCTCCATGAAGCATGCCACTTCCTGTAACGGAAAGACAACTTTCTACAGGACTGGTGTGAGAAATCAATCAGAAGATCCTTCTTAGTGCTTTTAATAGAAACACGTTACCTTAAAGCCAGTAGTAGCTCTTGCTGTTGCTGTAGCCTGAGGCTCAGAAAAAGGCCTGCAGGCTGGCCACCAGAGGGACCTTGGCTTGTCACTCTAGCCCTCAATGCCTTTGGAAAATGTTTTCTTGTCTTATGCCTTTCCAAAGCCAGAAGGACAGCCCAGGCACTGTGGGTCAGCAGTGAGGGGCAAGGACCAGGAAGGGGGTCCTGGGGTCCTCATGGTGTGAAGGGCAGGGGTCAGGAGCCTCGCCTGTAGCGGGTGGGAAGGGGTGCTAGTGCTTTCAGGGCATAGCCCAGGAGGGTTTAATTACCAGGACATAATTAACGTGCTGGTACCCAGCAGCAGGGCTTCCCAGGTGGCGCCAGTGGTAAGGAACCTGCCTGCCAATGCAGGAGACATAAGAGAGGTGGGTTGAATCCCTGGATTGGGAAGATCCCCTGGAGGAGGGCATGGCAACCCCCTCCAGCATTCTTGTCTGGAGAACCACATGGACAGAGGAGCCTGACTGGCTATGGTCCACAGAGTTGCAAAGAGTCAAACACGACTGATGCCATTTAGCCTGCATGGGGCGGCAGAGGGAGGGCACTGGGGTTCTCAGAGTGAGGGAGGAGCCAGCTCCCTAGTGGGGAGCTGGGCTCTGCTCTTGTCTTTGGTGATAGTATTTATTTTCAGAACCAAGGAATACCGTTCATCTCACTGAGGTCTACGGACTTGAATTGAGACAAATGCTGCTTTCCTTAATGGTAACTATTAACATTGCCTGAAATAGAACTGCCATATGACCCAGCAATCCCACTTCTGGGCATACACACTGAGGAAACCAGATCTGAAAGAGACACGTGCACCCCAGTGTTCATCGCAGCACTGTTTATAATAGCCAGGACATGGAAACAACCTAGATGCCCATCAGCAGATGAATGGATAAGGAAGCTGTGGTACATATACACCATGGAATATTACTCAGCCATTAAAAAGAACTCATTTGAACCAGTCCTAATGAGATGGATGAAGCTGGAGCCCCTCATACAGAGTGAAGTAAGCCAGAAAGATAAAGGACATTACAGCATACTGACACATATATATGGAATTTAGAAAGATGGTAACGATAACCCTATATGCAAAACAGAAAAAGAGACACAGAAATACAGAACAGACTTTTGAACTCTGTGGGAGAATGTGAGGGTGGGATATTTCAAAAGAACAGCATGTATACTATCTATGGTGAAACAGATCACCAGCCCAGGTGGGATGCATGAGACAAGTGCTCCGGCCTGGTGCACTGGGAAGACCCAGAGGAATCGGGTGGAGAGGGGGGTGGGAGTGGGGATCGGGATGGGGAATACGTGTAAATCCATGGCTGATTCATATCAATGTATGACAAAACCCACTGGGAAAAAAAAATAATAATAATAAAAATTAAAAAAGAAAAAAAGAAAAAAAAAAATAAAACTCAACATTCAGAAAACTAAAAAAAAAAAAAAAAAAAAAAAACATTGCCTGAGTACTTACCAAGTCCCAGACTATCCACAAGCTCCAGCTCATCCACCCGGTGCTTGACGTTGTAAATAAAGTTTTATTGGCACACAGCCATGCCAGTTTGTGTACCTGTCGTCTGTGGCTGCTTCTGCCCTGTACTGGCAGAGTTGGGCAGTTGGGGCAGACATCTGTCAAGTCAAACATTTACTACCTGGCCCTTTGCAGAAGTTTGCTGCCCTCTGGTCTGTGCTGTCTCCCTGGTTTGAGTTCATCCAGTCCTGGACACAGCCCCAGGGGCTTCCCTGATAGCTCAGTTGGTAAAGAATCTGCCTGCAATGTAGGAGACCCCGGTTCGATTCCTGGGTCGGGAAAATCCACTGGAGAAGGCATAGGCTACCCACTCCAGTATTCTTGGGCTTCCCTTGTGGCTCAGCTGGTAAAGAATCTGCCTGCAATACAGGAGACCTGGGTTCGATCCCTGGGTTGGGAAGAGCCCCTGGAGACGGGAAAGGCTACCCACTCCAGTATTCTGGCCTGGAGAATTCCATGGACTGTATAGTCCATGGGACCACAGAGTCAGACATGACTGAGTGATTTTCACTTGGACACAACCCCAGAGGAAGATGTTTACATTTCTCATTTTATCAGTGGGCACATAGAGGCTCTGAAGCCTACCCAGGGTCACAAAACTGGCAGCCCATGTTATTTTCTTTTTTTTGAAGAGGGGGATAATTTATGTTTTTTGTTAGCTGCTAATTGAATCTTACACATGTTCAGAGAATGTGGTTCTGTATGATACCTATTTTAAAAAATTTCGATCCCACAATTTCTTAATGTCCCGGTACCTGATGACTTCTTAAAATATCTTTGTTTAAAATATGTCCATATAGTCCAGTGGCATTGAATACCTCACAGTGTTGTGTGACCACCATCAGCATCCATCTTCAGCGCTTTTCCATCTTCCCAAACTGGCAGGTCACGTTCTTAACCATGACCCCCTCCTGCCTTGTGGGAGTTTTGTAGAATAAAGCAAGCATCAGCAGCATTATAATTTAGCACAGGAGGCTTTGCTGGAAGCCTTGGGATTGAATGCTGGCTCTGCAATATACTGACCGTGGATGATCGTCTGTACCCTTTGAACCCTCTGGGGCTCAGTGGCCTCATTTGTGAAATGCACATAGCCCCAGTCCCTGTCCCTGCAGACCACGTGGGTGCGAGGAGGAAATAAAGAACAGAGGTGAAGGCCCAGCCTCATGCACTGGATAGTATCTATGATGCTGTCCCTGGAACAACCACACCTGAAACAGGTGTGAGGTCAGTCTGTCCTCTCTGTGTGGCTCGTGGTGTTTCCTTTATCCTTTCCAGGTCCTAGAATCATCCACAGGACCCATCGTGTATCCTAAAGCCCCCAGCTAGACCTCAGGGGACCTGTGTGCTGTGTGGATGCAGGTTTCCTGCTGTCCTTTCTCCCCTGTGGCCCAGACTTGGCTGAAAGGCCACTCTAGGGAATGAAAGGAGGTTCTGTTGCGGCCATCCCGGGGCTGCCAAGGGCCGCCCATCGTGGCAGTAATGCCCTTGTGTGTGCCAGGTCAGGGGATGCATTGGCTCAGCCTGCTGGCCCCCGAGGCTCCATCTCGGCTGCATTTTGATACAGGAACCCTGGACTGGCCCCTGGTCCCTTCCTCAGGGCTGGGGGGAGTGGGGCACACCACCAGGAGTGTCCTGCTTCCCTTGCGGGACAGACCCTGAGGATTACAGGCATCTGCAGCGGAGGCGTGCTGCTGTCCATGGGATCGCGAAGAGTCGGACACAACTGAGTGACTGAACAGCAACAAATAGTGGAGGCGAGAGTGATCCGGTAAAGTCGCTTTCTGCTTCTTTTAGCTTTGGAAAGTCCATCTTCTCTCTTTTCCATTTCTATTCTGGTACTTCTGGAGGCTGATCACTCCTGCCTGCTTTCTGAGACATGGGGTTTTATTTTATTTAACAGAATCACCACCTGACTCTTCTGTCGAAACAATTCTTTTTTTCCTCCTTTCCCCTCTCCTTTTTAAAGCTGAGCTGGACTTCAGGATTAGCCATGTTAAAGTATACAAGTCAGTGGCATTTGGTATTACTATATTCACAGTGTTTTACAACCAACACCTCTGTGGGTTTAAAAACACTCATCACCCCCAAGGAAAACCCCTCCCCTCCCTCAGCCTTTGGCAACCACCCACCTGCCTTCTGTCTGTCTGATTCCCCTATTGTGGAATTTCATATACACAGACTCATATATAGTGTGTGGCCTTTTGTGTCTGGCTTCTTTCACTCAGCATAATGCCCTCAAGATTCATCCAGGTCATAGCATGCATCCGTACTTCAGTCCTTTTTAAGGCTGAGTAATGTTCCATTGTAAGGATGGACCACATTTTGTGACCCGTTCATTGTTTCCAAATGGGCACTTAGGTGGTTTTCACCTTTTGGCTATTGTTCAGACTGTTTGAAGCCTGGCTTAAAGTATTAAAAAACTTTCTTCCTGGGGCCTTGGCTGCCAAGGTTCTGTTCTGGTGTTTACCACTTTCTTCCCATTACTCACTGATTCATCTGTTCGGACACTCATAAGTTAGCTGTAGATGTGTCCTCCACGCCCAGCTCTGCGCTGGGGACCTCCAGCCTTGACTTGCTCTTGATATCTGGAGAACAGTTTATTGATGTCTCATTTTCCAAGCCAGAGTGTGGGAGTACCCAGAGGCAGGAGGGCCGGCACGGGGCACCCGAGTGGCCCAGAGAAGCAGCTGGCACTGCACAGGGAGCCCAACCACCCTTCTCTGTGTTCCTGGAATGTGCCAGATGCTTTGCAGTTGGGTCTGCCCCTTGCTTCCTGGCCTCTTCATCTCCTGCCCTCTCCAGAACTGGCTTCTTCTCACCCTTCAAGTCAGCTTAAATTGCCCCTCTTTGGAGAGGTCTTCCCTGCCCTTCCCTGGGAGATGCCCATCTGCCCCCTCCACTGTTAATGTCCCCTTCGTCCCCCTGTTGCTTCTGACATCAAGATCTGAAGTGGGTTTGTTTCCCCGTTTGTGATCATTGCCCTGGTCCTCACAAGCTAGACCGAAAGCACTTCGAGGGCAGGAACCTCATCTGGCGTGTTTTCTGTCTCCCAGCGCAGGTTGGGAGTTGTTACTGCTTGGAGTCAGGTGTGAGTTAATTTCTTAACTTCACCTTGCTAGCTTGGTGATCTTGAGCCTGTTTCTTAATCTTTCTGAGCTTCACTTTTTTCTTCTGTTCAGTATGGAGAAAAGTCCTGTGTCCCAAGCCTTGGGGTTAGAGTGGAGGTCAGAAATAACCATGCAGACAGCCCAGAGCCTGTCGGTGTACAACAGATGTTAGTTAGCGCTGCTGCTGGTGGTGGTTCCAAAAGTAGTGCTCATAATAATTGTGAATGAGCCTCCTAAGTCATATGCTCGCGTGCCCTGGAGAGTGGAAAACATAGTCTGAATTTCAAAGACTTTGTAGGAAAAAGAGAATGAGAAAGATCTCAGTAATAACTTGAACACTGATTACTTATTACAACGGAACCATTTTGGATGTATTGGCTACATGAAATGTATTATTAAAATTAGTGTCACTTGTTTATGTTTACATTTTTTAATGTGGCTACTAGAAAGTTTAAAATTGCATGTGGGGTTCCCATTGTATTTTGGGGGACAGTGCTGCTCCAGAGGTTGGTGGCTTTGCCTTTGTGAAGTGTGTGGCCCTGGGCAAGTGAGTCACATGTTTTCCATGCTTCAGTTTCCTCCTCTGTAAACAAGAAGCTCAATCTGATGACAAAGAATGACAGTGCACTTTTGAGGGCCTCCTGTGTGCCCCTGAAAGGAACTATAACCCCATGAACACGAGTGGCTAGGTCCCTGCCCATGGCAACTTTCAGTCTGAGAGAGGAGAGACCCAAATAAAACACAAACCCCGCCACTAAGACTGTGACTATTCTCTAAAGGGTATAAGTAAGGGTACCTGGCAAACAGTGATAGAGTGAAGAGGGCTGGGTCTCTAGCTCTGAGCGATCAGGGCTGAAACTTCAATACTTTGGCCACCTGATGTGAAGAACTGACTCATTTGAAAAGACCCTGATGCTGGGAAAGATTGAAGGCAGGAGGAGAAAGGGACGACAGAGGATGAGATGGTTGGATGGCATCACTGACTCGATGGACATGAGTTTGGGTAAACTCCAGGAGTTGGTGATGGACAGGGAAGCCTGGTATGCTGCAGTCCATGGGGTTACAAAGAGTCAGACATGACTGAGCGACTGCTGAACTGAACTGTGAGGAGAGCTGGGGTGGATCCACCTACAGCCTGAAGCAGGATAAGCTCTGCATAACTGGCAGCCAAGATGGACACTTTGGGATGATCTGAGAGCTCTGGAACATTGGGCCACTCTACTCAGAGTTGCCTCCATTCAGCGGCTCTGGCCTTTTTAATCCCTCTGCATATAACTGCACCAGAATTTTTATGTCCTGTGAAGAATTTGCATTTCATTTCTCAGAGGGCCCCCCAGAATGCAGGCCTCCCTTGTGGCTCAGCTGGTAAAGAATCCCCCTGCAGTGCGGGAGGCCTGGGTTTGATCCCTGAGTTGGGATGATCCCTTGGAGAAGGGAAAGGCTACCCACTCCAGTATCCTGGCCTGGAGAATTCCATGGAATGTATAGTCCGTAGGGTCGCAAAGAGTTGGACACGACTGAGCAACTTTCACTCACCGTGGAATACAGAGATCTCTCCTGAGCATCTCGTGGGCGGCACTGCCCCATGGTCAGCGCTGATTGGATGAGGGTCACTGATGCTCTGGGCGTGGCAAGGCTGTCTTCTGGTTTTGCCCACCTTCTCTGCTGGAGACCGCATCTTTTCTGCTTTCTGCCAGACTTGGGAGGGAGGCTGTATTGAGCTGCTTTCTGTCTTGCCAGAAACCACGAAGGAGACAAATCACTTCACCATTGGGAGCTCTGGCGTTTGGGGTGAGGGTCACACCCGGACCCTGGCCAGGGATGCATGTGCTTCACGTGGAGAGATGCCAGGGGAGGCTTTGTCCCGGTTTTTCATGGGTCAGGGACATTCTCATCTTCCACACACACACACCTGCCAGCAGGTGCCTGATCTTGTGCACCTGCTGGGTGGGGGCTTAGGGGTGGGCCTTGCGCACGTGTAAGTGGAAATGGGTTATTGTGGGCGACAGCCAGTCTTCCTATCCAGCCCTCATTGGGCTGCACTTACTGCTGGAGAACGAGTGGCTTACCTGAGGTTGCCCACGTAGAAGTCGCAGTGGTGGTGGTGGGGGGGTGGGGGTCAGATCTCTGGCTCCTCTGACAGTTGCTGATTACTTCTGCAAAGAGTGCAGCCACCTTCACCTCCGTTCAAGGCCCCCATGGCCTGCTTCCAACTCAATTCCCGTATCTCCCCCAGTGAATGGTACCCCTCTCCTAAGCACTGTCCCTCCTCCCAGACCCTTGCTTGCCAGCTCCCTCTGCCTGCAACACCTCCCTCACCGACCCCAACTTGTGAAACCCTGCAGGCTCCAAAGCCCAGCTTGGATGGTGGGGCCCCAGGAGGGACCTATCAGCTTGATCTACGAGTGAAGACACTGTGAATGAAGTCAGTGGGGCTGGATTAAGACAGGAAGAGCCTGGAGGCAGAGGAACAGACTAAAGAGGCTTCCTCCTGCTCTGCCCAGGGTGTCGTGGCCTGCCCCTGCCTCTGTCCTCCCAGGCCTTGACCAGAGCATGCGTCCAGCCATACCATCTGCCTGCCGTTCCTGAGTGAGTCTGGCCTTTGCACATGCTGTTCCCTCTGGCAGATCTGCCCATTAGCCTTCCCTGCTCCATTCACTTGGTGAACATCCTCTGCATGGGCTGAGAGTCCATCATCAGCCTTATTTCCTCCAGAAAACCTTCCTTGACAACACTTCCACATTTGCAGGCCATGTCGCGTGTGTCCCCAGGGCTCTGTATTCTAGCTGCCAGTGACTTGCCTGACTTTTCTGCTAGACAGAAGGTTCCAGGAAGTGGAGATGCTGCCTGGTCCACAGGAGGGCTCCCACAGCCTGGCACAGGGTGGGGCCACAGTGGGTGGTCAATAGCTTTTGGCCTTTAGCTTCAGTGTTTGGTGTTGATAATATTATGACTGATTCGTCTTCACTTCTGAGCCAGGAAATGAAAAATGAGTATGTTTCTTCTGCCTATAATGTCAGTGTTGGGAGGGACCTCATCCGCGTGCTGTTGGTTCTTCTCTCTGTTGTTTGCATCGAGTCCATTCTGCCCTTAATA
The DNA here is from genome assembly GCF_033118175.1 of Dama dama. Classification (NCBI taxonomy): domain Eukaryota; kingdom Metazoa; phylum Chordata; class Mammalia; order Artiodactyla; family Cervidae; genus Dama; species Dama dama. The sequence continues at coordinate 13,898,936 of NC_083686.1, read as the reverse complement.
AGCCCCACTCCTTCCTTGGCAGCGGCCACCTCTAGTGACATCAACTCTTCAAAACTTCGATGCCTCAGTACTCGTGGTTGACACACCCCTGGTTGTTCCATCAGTCCCGAGATGACAGTTGTGAAGCTTCTATTGTTGTTGTTTAGTCTCTAAGTTATGTCCAACTCATTGTGACCCCTTGGACTGTAGCCTGCCAGGCTTTTCTGTCCATGGGAATTCCCAGACAGGAATACTGGGGTGGGTTGCCATTTTCTTCTCGAGCAAAGCTTCTATGTAACTTAATAAAGTTTTCTTTCTGCACAGGGGGGTTTCACTGCCTTACAGTGCAGCCTGCTTTTATTTTAGGGCAGGAAAAAAAAAAAGTTGGAAAGCTGTTCTTCAGAATCCAAACCATGTTCTTGTGTTCACAGGTCATACTTCTTGTTAAAGTGATCTGATTTTTCCATTTCTCCAAAGCTGCACCTCAGAACATGCTCTGGAAGGCACATCTCTCTTTGGAAATTGGCAGGGCTGCTTCGTGGGCCAGGGCAGCTGGGCAAGTGGGCTCATTAAGGCTGGCAGCAATTGAGTTTCTGTGGCAAGTCTTGGAGCCTTTCAGGATCAGGGCCAGAAGAGGTTCTTTTGCCCACCAGACACCTTATTTTGAACAAAGGCCTGGATGCCCCCCGGATTCTGCCTAATCTGTTTAAACTATTGGGCAAATGGGTGTTTTACTTACATGATCTGTCTCTCCCTGGAAATTTTCCAGATACCCAGGACGAGTCCAGTTTATAAGGGCTTGAGCATTACAGATCCCCTGAGTTTTCTATAGACATGGCTAAAGGCGCATGCAAGACGTTCATGCATGCATGCTAAGTCCATTCAGTTGTATCCCGACTCTTAGTGACCCTATGGACTATAGCTGTCCATGGGATTCTCCAGGCAAGAATACTAGAGTAGGTTGCCGTGCCCTCCTCAAGGGGATCTTCCTGACCCAGGGATGGAACTCACATCTCATTATGTTTTCTGCACTGGCAAGTGGGTTCTTTACCACTAGCAAGATGGATGCAAGACACTTCATACCAAAAATAAGTGAACAAGTCCTGTAGCTGGAGAGGATATCGGAAATCGGGCGTGCCCCGTGCTAGAAAATGAGGGAGGAGTTCTGGGTGCCCCAAACCTCAGGTGTTTACAACATGAATTGTAAATTTTGGACTTCATTATTCACAAACTCCTAGATTGTAGTTTTGCTTTCTGGAACAGAGGGCTTTGTAGGTAAACTAAGAGGTCAAGTGACAAGGAGATTGGTGGGGAGGGGTGATAACACTCCCAGGCAGACATGTACACTGATCATTTTGTAGTGTCTTACCTGTTCATTGTAGCAGCTATAGAAAAGTCTCTTACTCATTAGATCTTTGTTAGCATCTGTGCCAGGTGTCTGTGAAAGCAATGCCATAACACTTGAAAATACCCATGGAACCGTCCTTTTCCACCTTGGTCTGAAGCACTGAACTGTTTTGATACTTCTCATCATCACATGTCATGAACGTGATCCTCAAAATGTTGTGAATGGCTCTATCCCTCCTCTGTGTGGGAAGGTCAAATTGTAGCCTCAAATTCTCCACCCCAGGAAGCTGGTAATGGACATTATTGTAGTTGGTGTTCCATGACTATTGGGTGAATAATTGATTTGCTCCTGTTTACTGGAACCAGAGCGAAAAATCAGGATTGATTAGAAAGTGAACTGTTTAAGAACCTAAAAATTGTTGGAGAGGTAATTTTGTATCTGAATTAAAAAGAGTTAGCTCTTTGAAGTTCTTGCTGTGACATTGGTCTGATTCATCTAATGCAGAATAGCATAGTAAAGGAGGAATAGAGGAACTAAAATGACATGGGACATACAGAAAACAAAAAGTAATGTGGAGGATGTAAACTCAACTATATCAATAATATTAATAACATTAAATGTGAATGGATTCAACAAACCAATCAAAAGGCAGAGATTGTTAGACTGTATTAAAAATGACTTAACTTTATGCTGTCTACAGATGATATACCTCTTTAGACTCAGATATGCAAATAGATTGGAAGTAAAAGTATGAAAAAAGATACATCATTCAAAGATATGAAAGTAACAGTGACTATACTGATATCATGTGTATGCTTAGTCGCTCAGTCATGTCCAACTCTTTGCAACCCCATGGACTGTTGCCCACCAGGCTCCTCTGTTCATGGGGATTCTCCAGGCAAGAATACTGGATTAGGTTGCCATGTCCTACCCACTGCTATCATACCAGATAGATTTAAAATAAAAAAGCAGAGATAAGGAGGGATATTTTATAATTATGTTTAATTAGATTTTATAATGATAAAAGGGTAAATTCAACGAGAAGATATAACAATTATAAACACATACGCTCCTAACAACAGAACACCCAGATATATGGAGCAAATACTAATCGAAAAGAAAGGAGAAATAGATAATTCAACAGTAATAGTTGGATACTTCAAATACTATTTGAAAAATACTATTCAAAATACTTCAAATACTATTCAAAAATATACTTGCAAATTACTGAAAGTTGGATACTTTCAATAATGGATAGAACAACTAGACAGAAGATCAGTAAGGAAACAGAAAACTTGAACCACGCTATAAACCAATCAGACTTAACACATAGCAATAGAATATACTCCACCAACAACATCAGAATATGTATGTGTATATATGTGTTGTGCCCAGTCATTCAGTCATGTCTGACTGTTTGTGACCCTATGGACTGTAGCCCACCAGGCTCCTCTCTGTGGGATTTTCCCAGCAAGAATACTGGAGTGGGTTGCCATGCCCTCCTACAGGGGATCTGCCCAACCAAGGGACTGAACTCATCAATCCAGCAATTGCAGGTGGATTCTTTACCATCTGAGCCACCAGGAAAACTTCCATGTGTGTGTGTGTGTGTATATATATATATAAATAACATATTTTTAACTGAGATATAATTGAGGCAAAATATATTAGTTTCAGGTATATAACATACTGATTTGATATTTGTATACACTGTGAAATGATAACAGCAATGTCTAGTGAACATCTGTCACTATATATAATTCCAAAAAATTTTTTTCTTGTGACAAGAACTTTTAAGATACACTGTCTTAGCAAATTTCAAATGTACAACACAGTATTACAAACTATAGTTAGCATGTTTCAAATATACAAAACAGTCTTATTAACTATAGTCACCATGCTGTATATTACATCCCCATGACTTTTATATTTTACAACTGGAAGTTTGTGCTTGGTGACCTCCTTAACCCATTTTGCCCACTCTCCTACCCACCCCCCCCAACCTCTGGCAACCACCAATCTGTTCTCTGTGTCTGTGAATTTGAGTTTGTTGTTGTTGTTTTAAGATTCCACTTATAAGTGAGGTCATGCAGCATTTTTCTTTCTCTGTGTGACTCATTTCACTTAGCATAATACCGTCGAGGTCCATCCATGTTTCACAAGTGGCAAGCTTTCATTCTTTTTTAACTGAATAACACTCCATTTTATATTTACCTATTTTACATTGTCTTTATCCATTCATCCACTAATGGACACTTGGAAGTCAAAGTTGCTCAGTCGTGTCCAAGTCTTTGCAACCCCATGGACTGTAGCCCGCCAGGCTCCTTTGTCCATGAGATTTTCCAGGCAAGAATACTGGAGGGGGTAGTCTTTTCCTTCTCCAGGGGATCTTCCCAACCCAGGGATCAAACCCAGGTCTTCCACATTGCAGGCAGATTCTTTACCATCTGCGCCACTAGGGAAACCCTAGTGGACAACCTAGTGGGTACTTAGGATTTTTCAATTTCTTGGGCATTATAAATAATGCTTCAGTGAACATAGAGGTGCATATATCTTTTCAAGTTAGTCTTTTCATTTTCTCTGGATGAATACCCAGAAGCAGAGAATGGTGCAGAAAATGTGATAGTTCTACGTTTAATTTTTTGAGGAACCTCCATACTGTTGTCCATAGTGGCTATACCAGTTTACATTCCCACCAAGAGTGCACAGGTTTCCGTTTTCTCCACTTCTTCACCAAGAATATACTTCTCAAGTGCCCGTGGATCAACCTCCAGGATAGACCATATGCTTTGCCGTCAAATAACTCAATAAACTTTAAAGGACAGATATAATACAGAGGGTGTTCCCTGACCACAGTGCAATGAAATTAGAAATCAATAGCAGCACAGGGCCTGGTCCATAGCTGATGCTCTTTCACCCTTGTCAGCCTGTCATCTCCAGCCCCCGCTTTTTCCTCCCTCCTCATCCTCCAGTGCTCCTCGTCACCCCTTGGACCGCAGTGAACTACTGACTTCCTTACCCACTGTTTCCAGCTGCTGTGTGTTTGCTCACGCTGCTCACTTCCTGGAATGCCTAGTCCTCTGCCTTCTCCACCCTCCCTGTCTTAGGAGGACCTACCTGTCCAGGTTTACAGGACCACCTGCCTTAATGAGCCACACTAAGGAGACTTTGTAATGAATAGGTTACAGCAGTGGTTCTTCAAGTAGGGTCCTGGACCAGCAGTAGCATCATTGGTTGGGAACATTTCAGAAATGCGCTGTCTCAAGCCTCACCCTGGACTGCTGGATCAGAAACACTGTGTTAAAAATCAGAAGTCTGGCTTTTAACTAAATTTGTCTGGGGAATTCTGATACCCTCCCTCCCTCCAGTTTGAGAATCAGAGTAGGCAGGACTGGTCCTCCACTTCTCTTATAGTTACACAATCTGGTTTTTTCTAAAATAGTTGACAACTGTTGATTCCCTCCAATAAGGGTGAATCACATATATCATCTTGCTGAACCTTTTAGGTGAGACTAGGGGACCTTGTGGAGAAGGCAATGGCACCCCGCTCCAGTACTCTGGCCTATAATATCCCATGGATGGAGGAGCCTGGTGGGCTGCAGTCCATGGGGTCGCAAAAAGTCGGACATGACTGAGTGACTTCACTTTCACTTTTCACTTTCATGCATTGGAGAAGGAAATGGCAACCCACTCCATTGTTCTTGCCTGGAGAATCCCAGGGACGGCAGAGCCTGGTGGGCTGCCGTCTGTGGGGTCACATAGAGTCGGACATGACTGAAGTGACTTAGCAGCAGCAGCAGCAGCAGGGGACCTTGATTCATAGAGTGTAAAGGATAGTTGTCCACCCAAACATGTACAGATTTGAGAGTTGGACCATAAAAAAGGCTGAGTGCTGAAGAATTGATGCTTTTGAACTGTGGTGCTGGAGAAGACTCTTGAGAGTCCCTTGGACTGCAAAGAGATCAAGCCAGTCAATCCTAAAGGAAAGGAAATGAAATGAAAGTCGCTCAGTCATGTCTGACTCTTTGCGACCCCATGGACTCTACGGTCCATAGAATTCTCCAGGCCAGAATACTGGAGTGGGTAGCCTTTCCCTTCTCCAGGGGATCTTCCCAACCCAGGGATCGCAGCCAGGTCTCCCATATTGCAGGCAAATTCTTTACCAACTTAGCTACAAGGGAAACCCAAGAATACTGGAGTGGGTAGCTTATCCCTTCTCCAGGGGATCTTCCCAACCCAGGAATCAAACTGAGGTCTCCTGCATTTCAGGCGGATTCTTTACTAACTGAGCTACTGGGGAAGCTATCCTAAAGGAAATCAACCCTGAATACTCATTGGAAGGACTGATGCTGAAGCTGAAGTTCCAGTACTTTGACTACCTGATGTGAAGAGCCGACTCATTGGAAAAGACCCTGATACTGAGAAACATTGATGGCAGGAGGAGAAGGGGGCGACAGGATGAGATGGTTGGATGGCATCACAGACTCAATGCACATGAGTTTGAGAAAACTCTGAGAGATAGTGAAGGACAGGGAAGCCTGGTGTGCTGCTGTGATCAGACGTGACTTCGCGACTGAATAACAACAAACCACCAAACAGTACACATTTCAAATTGGTGCTCAGAGTGAAGGGTGTGTCAGCTGTCCGTGGCTTCCTGCAGGAGAAGGAGGGCCGCCTGGCCCTGTTACACTATACTCTGTCTCTCAGGGTGGTGGGCGTGGACTGCTTCATCATTTCTAGGAAAGGAGTGAAGGCAGCAGAGTGTAAAACCAAGCCTGAGCCAGAAGTCACAAGGCTTGGGTTTTAGTTCTGCCCACCCCCTACCTGTAATGCTTTGCAGGGGTCCTTCCTCTGCCTGCTATGTGCTGGACATTTGCTTTCTGCCCTCCTGAAGCCCACTGAGCAGGAGTGATAATCAAAGATAATCATAGAATGACACAATACCCTTCCCTCTGTCTGGGTCTGCTTCCCCATCTATAATAATGAAGTGTTTTTTTTTTTTCTTTTTTAATTGTTTTAACAGCTAATGTCCTCCCCCAATACCCAAAACAGGGAGGCACTAATTTACCATCACATTTATTTTATGACTTTAAACTTAACAGCGTTTCAAGTTATGAGTCAGCCCGTGAGAACCGTGAGGTTGGTCTGATGAATATAACTTTCAAAATTAAGTCTGGAGTGTTACTTGGGCTTTATTGTGGGTGTGAAGCTACTCTGGTTTGAGAATCTTTTACCCACCACATTTGCTCATGGTAGCGTTTTTGTCAACAACTCGTCTTGCTGTTTGGGGATCCATTTTCCTGGACAGGACAGGAGAGTCTCAACCCTAAGAGGTACACAAAGCTGAGTGTTTACCGAGTAGCTCAGGTCCATGCGGTGGAGTCTTTTGGTGTGCATCTCATTTGAGTTTGTATGCTCTTGTCTGTAGCTTAAAATTATTGCACCTAAAAAAATAGAATCAAACATTGTTGCTCCAGCACCCTGATCTTTGACATCCCGAAGCACCTTCAGGGAGGACCAGGGCTCCATGGAATGTGGTTTGAAACCCAGGCCTGGTCACCATCCCCCGGTGCCCCTCAGTCCTGATGGTCTGCTCTGTTTTAGGTGGTGGTTGTTGTAATTCAGTTGCTCAGTTCAGTTCAGTCGCTCAGTCCTGCCCAATTCTTTGTGACCCCATGGACTGCAGCACGCCAGGCCTCCCTGTCCATCACTGTTTCCCAGAGTTTGCTCAAACTCATGTCCATTGAGGCGGTGATGCCATCCAACCATCTCATCCTCTGTTGTCCCCTTCTCCTCCCACCTTCAATCTTTCCCAGCATCAGGGTCTTTTCCAATGAGTCAGTTCTTCACATTAGGTGGCCAAAGTATTGGAATTTCAGCTTCAGCATCAGTCCTTCCAGTGAATATTCAGGGCTGATTTCCTTTAGGATGGACTGGTTGGATCTCCTTGCAGTCTAAGGGATTCTCACATGTCTTCTTCAGCACCACAGTTAAAAAGCATCAATACCGGTCGCCATCTCTTCGCAGACACGTGTCTCTGTGTTGCCATCTGCTCCTCAGTATATCACATTGGGTTGTTTGTTCTGTCTCAGCCTCCAAATGTCCTCACATCCCTAGGACCATGTCCTGGGAAGGAAGAGCCTCCAGGACTGTCATTGATGGAGCTGAGCTAGGCTGGAGAAAGAGCCACATCAAAATATGAATTTGTGGGGGACACAAACATTCAGTCCATAACACTGCCCCCTGCCTTATGGAACAATCTGTCTTCCTTGAATTTGCCCTTGTTCCTCCTGTCTTTGTACATCTGTTCTCTTGCCACAGCACACCCTTTATGCCCTCTCTAAAGGTGGCTCAGGCTCATATCCTCGGGTACTTCTTGACTCCCTAGGCCCTGCATATCTTTCTGTCCCAAACTTTCTGTGCCAAACTCTGAGCCTATTGTGTTTCATAGTTTTTCTTCTGCACTGGTGGGAGTCCAGGACCTGGGTGGGATTCGTGTCTGAGGCCTCTGTGCCCAGGACAGGGCCTGGAAATGGGCAGCCACTGGGATGTTGAATGAATGAGTGAATAAACAAATGAATGAATGAATGAATGGAGCTTGCGCTCCTGCCTCTCTTCCTGCCTCAGTGCCATTCAAGCTTCCTTAGACCCCTGCTGCCTTGTCTACATGTCTGCATTTCGCTCCTGCCAGGGTCCATTTCAGATGTCTCTTTCTTCCCATTCTCCTGGGATCCACAGCTCCAGGTCTTCAGTTATCACCTGGGCTTGCTACACTCTGTTTCCTCGCCTGCCTCCCTGACTCAACTGGAACTCCTCATGCGGGTGGGCCCACCACTGGGACACACAGTCCTGAGCCATCACGTTTAAGGGACTGGGCAAACATCTGCACCAGATGACATCATCCTTAAGCATCTTCCTTCCCTGTGATGGCAGTAACCTGGTAGTTAGTAATCTGGCCATACGTTCATCTTGGTCCAGGCACCCCAGCCCTGTAGCAAACCCCTGGTCTCACCCTGGTTGCTTCAGCTCACGGCTGTGCAGCAGCTCTGGAGTCCTTCTCTTGAGAGAAGCCAGGATGTGGATGAGCTCTGTGTACCCCTCCTCCAAGCCTGCGCACGCAGCAGGTGCTCTGTCGTTGGCTGGTGAGGAGTGCCCTAGGCATATCGAGCCCCATTCAGTGGCTGGTGTACAAAGGATGTGGAAACCACAAAAGAAGTTGCTCTTAGCTTGGAGGTCACCAGTCACCCTGCTTGTTCTCAGCGGTGTGATTATGTGATTCATTTCAAGAGAGGTGAGAGAGAAATGGCCTGATGGCTGGGGCCTTTTCTGGGACTAGTTAAGGGGCCCTTGCACATTAATAAAGGGGAGATTCCAAAATGGTGTAGGGAGTTTGTGAAGAGTCAGCAAGTAGCAGTAGAAAGAGCAAACGCTTTGTATTCGGGGCGGCGGGGGGGGGTGTTTGAGCAAGTCCTTTACTTGCTTTCAACTGAAACTGTGTCCCTATTAAATGAGGAAAATAACCTGTGCTTCTCCAGGACCTCGTGAGAACCAGGATTATGTACGTAAAAACCTGATGCCTTCTTGCTGCCTAAGGAGTGGCAGCCATCTATCCCCAGGTATGAAGAATAGCTGTGGCTTCTTTATTATTGTAAACATAGTTTCTTTGACTTTTTGTGGATGAGGCAGTGCGCGGGCTAGCCTGTGGTTCTGTCTTCACAACCTAGCACAATATCTGACACCTGAAAGTTTCACAACAGAGCAGGTACAAACGTGGACATTGGACCCAGACTACCAGGGTACAACCTCCCACACCTACTTGCTAGCTATGTCACCCAGTCAAAGTACTTCTGTCTTTTCTGCCTGAACACTAAAATGGGGCACTAATAATAATACCCATGTCATGGGGCTGTGGAATTATAGAGAATTTGAAATGTTTGGAAGAGTTTCTAGTACAGAGAGATTGCTACATAAGCAGCGACTGTTATTTTTACTACTACTTGGTATGTGTTTGTGGAATTGTATCAAATTCTATTTGATGGGAGAGGAGCGTTGGTGCCGCCATGATGCTTTATTTCCCTTGCAGCACAGTTACTGGTTCCCATTGCTCTTTCCCACCTCAAAGTTTCTCTCTTTGTTCAGGATCTGGTAAGATTTTACAGTGAAAAGCTAAAGAAAGAGAAAATCTCACATGCACAGAATATTCTAAAGGAAGTTTCACCATGTTCTCATGAGTGTTGCTAAATAATTCTCATTCCTCTAGTTGATGAGAATTTTGTTATGTGGGTCCTGAATATGAGTAGCAATTTTATCAGTAATTGTGTTTGTGTTTGGTAGGGAACTGAAGTAGGTGGTTTTCTGATGATATTGGAAGTTTTTCATGATTGAAAAAGTTTTACTGTTTTATATAAGCATTGCTATTAATTTGGTGACGTTTGATATGCTGTCAGTATTCTTTGTTCTTCGAGGGGATGGCATAATCTGCAGGAAGGCGCCTTGCACTTCATTCCTAAAAATGGTCTTAGATGCCATCTAAGAACATGCCGGACATAATGCTGGGTCCATGGGACAGAAGACAAAACTGACAATTCTTTGGGCACCTGAAAAGTGGCCTTAGAGTCAGACACATCCGGGTTCAGTCCTGGCTTTGCCACTTAAAAGCTGTGAACCTTAGGCAGGCGACTTCACCTCTTTGAGCTTCAGTTTCCTTATCTGTCAAATGGGGATCATACTTGTTTCACAAGGAGGTTTTGAGGATGGCTTGAGATGGGTGTCCCCAACACACTGCCTGGCATAGAGCAGGCTCCCATATGTGGCAGCTCTTGGTTTAACTGCTGCTTTTAGGGTTCAGGGAAAGAAGTCAGGCCTCAAGAGACCCATGCAGCCTGACTCCGGGCCACCCTCAGCCACTTTTCTCTTGTTCTCTGGCTTGCAGGATGGGTAGGGTCACCTTTTGCAGAGGAGGTGGCTGTGTGTGGGGCCAGAGGCCTGGTTTCCTGTGGGTTTGTGGCTTTGCAGCGTTGTCCTGTTGATGGCACCTGTGGGTTTCTGGAAGGTGGAGGAGGCGGGTGGTGGTAGATGGGATGAGGTCTCCAAGCCAGCCACCCTAGACTTGGTCTGGACCATCCTGTCCTGATCCATCCAGTCTACCTCTTAGCTGTGATATTTATTGAGTAACCCCTGGATGGATGCTTTATGCTCCTCTATGGGTCTCTGAACCATCGTTCGGAGAAGGCAGGAAGAAACAGATGCTGTGGGAGGTTACATAAGACATTAATCGTCAGAATTAGTGAATGGTGGACCCTAAGAAGGAAAGCCTTGCCTTCTCTCCACCCATGCTGGACCTTTCTGGGTGGGCTCAGCAAGGGGATTATAACAGGTTGAGGTTTGGGAGTGGGTCCTTCCAAGAGCAGATTAATGTGGACTGCACAAAAAGATTTCATTTCCTGAAAAAAAAAAAAAGAAGCAAAAAGTATTTGAAAAGTACCTCTAATCTTTATATATGTATGTATGTATGTATGTATTTTGCCCTCTAAACACATATGCTAGCTTTATATTTTACTGGAGTTCATACTGCACCAACTTTGTAGCCTGCCCTCCTTTTTAAGTGGAGAAATCCGTGTTGAAGATATCCCCATCATAATATTCCTTTGTAACAGGGGCAGGAAGCAGGTTGTGGGCGTGGCCAAGGAGGTGGGGCACTGATAGGAAGCGGAAGGGGAGGAGTCAGGTTCAACTTTAAAAGTCAGTGGCAGGAAGTGATGTTGGACTGGCCGGAAGTGGGAGAGACTGGAGTCAGAGTTGGGGTGTTAGGGGTAACCTCAGCGCTTTAGTGCAGAAATTTGCTTTTGGAGTTGAGGAGGCTTGGCAGGGGCAGAGGAGAGGAGCCTGGATAGAGGGACGACCTGCAGCGTGTGAGACACTCAGTCAGGACAGAGCCGAGTGCTTCCCAGGCCAATGAGAAGATAAGGTGGTGACTCTGATGTAGGTAGTGGCATTGGAGGGGAGCACTGGGCTTGGCATTGATATTCAGGGGAAGGCTGCCGTTATTGTGTGACTGCTCTCTGGGTCCATCCATGAAAGGGGCTGCTTTTCGTAACAGACCCTACAGGGGTGGCCTAAATTCTCGTAATCCATGGAGCATTCTCCGGAGACAGTTTTCTCTGGCTCAGGTAACAGGATTTGATGTCGGTCCTACAGCCTGTAAGAAATGGAGTCAGGATTCAACTTGGGGACTGACAGGGAAGTCCAGGCTTTTTTAGGGCAGCCCAGGTTTTCAGGGGCAGGGGCGTTAGCAACCATGGAGGACTTCCTGAAGCAGGCAGTAATGTGGCTTATACACCTTTACTTGGTTAAGCATGAGGCCAGGGTAAGGAGAGCAGAGGATTGGGTTCAGTTCCCGCCTCCTTGTGTACATTTGCATTAGACACACCCTCTCTGGGCTCCATGACCTGTCAGTACAATGTGGAAGTAGGACCAGATGGCCTTTCTCAGCATCCCTTCTGAGTGTGGGGCTCACTCCTTCTCTACATAAGTGTTTGCTAAATAGTTTTCTCTTGAGGAAGCCTAATGTCTGACTGCCAACACAGCCTCCCTTCCTGAGCTCCCTTCCTGATTGCAGGATGCCAGTGGGTGTCCAGGTGGGTGTCCCTGTTCATGACAACAAGACTGTGCCCTGCCTGCCATTTTGAAAGACTCTTAACTCTGGCCACCCAGGCTATCAGTGATACTAGGAGGTTCACCCACTGGGTGATGTTATGGAGTAAGCCCTGGGGCCTGACAGATCTGTGTTCAGATCCCAGTCTTCCTGCATGTTCAGTGGAGCCTTAGGCCAGTTCTTTGACTCAGAAAACCTCCATTTCCATATTTGTTAACAGGGAAGTGTTATCTCACTGAATCACCTAACTTCCCCACCCCATACCCCCGCCCATCACCCCCTACCCCCTACCCCTGCCCCAGTCCTCTTGGTTTTCTTGAAACTGTGCTGCTTCCCATTTCTGTAGAAAAGTAGCCCTGGGGTAGGAGTGATAAGGAGCTTGGTAAATGTTTGAAGAGATTTAAAATTAGATTAAAATGTAAAATATAGGGCTTCCTTGGTAGCTTAGATGGTAAAGAATCTACCTGCAATGCTGGAGACCCAGATTTGATTGCTGGGTCAGGAAGATACGCTGGAGAAGGGAATGGCAACCCACTCCAGTATTCTTGCCTGGAGAATCATGGACAGAGGTGCCTGGTGGGCTACAGTCCATGGGGTCGGTCAGACACATCTGACCAACTTTCACTTTTCTTTTCACTTTTCAAAATGTAAAATACAGCTCAATTCAAGCTTTAGTAATTCTTTGTCCTCATTCACTTGGACTATACTCCTAAGGTTTTGCCTCTTGAAATATTCATATCAAATATTCATATGACATCCCCTCAGGCTTCTTCATCCCCTACCAGGTAAAGATACACAGCCTCAGGACACTGTCTCTGCCTCTGGGGGCCCCCCTCCAGGCAGCCCTCCCTGTTGACCCTGAGTAAGCAGTCAGAAATGCATGGGTGTCTGACCTTGTCCTCCTGGCCATAAACCTCTCCAGTGGCTTCCTGCTGTGCTTAAAGGTCAAGTACTAGCCCTTGAGGAATTTATTGTCCTCCCCCCATGCCCCACACCCCACCCCCCAACATTAGGCCTCTAATCACTCCAGGGTAGCACTGTGCCTTCTTCTGTGTACCTTTAGTGCCTGGTATCTGACACTGAGTAGATTGTCAGGAAGTGGTAATGATGCTGCCTGTCACTGTTATCTTCTGAGCAGAACACATCCTCTGCTATTAGGAGTTTCACTTATAGCCCTTTAGATGCCAGTGTTCCTATTTCTTATACAGATGAAGAATCTGGGGTTCAGAGATGATAATGGGTCTTGACAGAATTCAAAATAATCATTAAATAATACACAGTTAATCTCTTAAACTCTTTAGAGGGAGCCATGAGGCATTTATTGGGGCTTCCCAAGTGGCACAGTGATAAAGAATTCACCTGCCAATACAGGAGACACAAGAGATGTGGGTTCAATTCCTGGGTTGGGAAGATCCCCTGGAGTAGGAGATGACAACCCACTGCAATATTCTTGCCTGGAAAATTCCATGGACATAGGAGCCTAGGGGGCTACAGTTCAAGGGGTCACAGAGTCAGACACAACTGAGCAACTGAGCACACACACACACACATGAGGCATCTGTTACTTCAATTGGAAGAAAAAAATCTGAAATCTTTTCCAGGTGCAGAGAGAGTCCAGGATTGGTAGGCATGCTCCAGTTTGGGCAGGGTCCTGGTCTAACGTCCACCTGCCTGGGCAGAGCTGAGTGGGAAATTCTGCCTGTGCCGACTATGCTAGGATGAGCTCCTAGCTGAAATCAGGCCACCAGTCCTGCTTCCTGTGCATAGCGTGTCAGTGATGTAGTGATAGTGAGATGCTTGTGGGAGTCTCCATCATTAGTGCTTGTGGATTTTTAGTTACTATTATTTTTCCACTGTGAAATTTAAAGCTATACAGAAGTAGTGAAAGCATTTCATAAAGAAAAAAGCCATCAGCATTCACCTTTATTCCCAGCACCTTCTGAGCCACTGTTTTAGTGTCTTTTCCAGCATTGTCCAGAGGCAGCATGCAGGTTGAGACCTGTGTCGATGAAACCTTTTGCTTTTCACATGGGCAGAAGGGCTCTAGTTTGGAGCTTACTTCTTGGCGCCTTGGTTCTGTTACTCCTGAGCTGTTGAACTTGGGCCAGTTCCTCAACCTCTCTGGGCCTCCATGGCCTCAGCAATCAGTCCCCTGGAGAAAACACCACTGCTGGTTAGGGCTGCTGCTTTCTGACATTGGTTGGGATACTGGTGAGGAGAGTCTCAGGGGATTCAGGGGAAGGAGGAGGGGACAGATGAGGAAGGGCTTTATCCAAGCCAAGGAGTTTGGTTTTCACCCCGAGGGCAGTGAGGCGTCAACGATAGTCTGTGAATATATTTTACTGTTTCAGATTCTCAAAAACGTAGTGGTGGACACCCGGATCAGGGACCCTAGATCAGAACTCAGCAGGGCTCAGGGTGGCCGTGAATGAGGGGGCAGAGGGTGAGGAAGTGGCCAGACTTCATCCCTACAGATGGGGAAACTGAGGCCCACAGTGTCTGTGAGACTACTCCAGGTAGACTCAGCAGTTGAGAGGTGGGAGCCCAGATCCCCTGCTTTTCTGTACTGTGGCCCACCTGACCCAGGCTGCCAGCTCCCAAGGACAGAAGGACCCCACTGTCATGCCTGCAGGTATGTGGTTTCTTAGACATAGAGCTGAAGACCAGGGCTGGTATCACCTGAGGGTTCATCATCCTCGATCACGGTGCCTTTCCAGCTGCCCTGTTCTACTACTTGTCAAAGATTATTCTATTGAGGCTTATTATTCTTAATTGTCTTTATGTTTTGCTTTTCCACTTGAATATTTAGGGAAGTTTGTGGTTTGGAGTACCTCTGACAGAGACACGACCTCATCCTGAATACAACTGCTCTTTAATTAAAGTGCTGGGTCAAAAAAAAGAATTATTTTGCTAAGTAGGACAGCACTGCAGCAAATGGTGTCATACATTGGAGTGGGAAACGTATCAGTGATAAAATCTCCGGGTTTTGGTAATTGTGTTGTGATCACATCATGTCTTTGATGTTAAGAGATGAAAGCCATAGCACTGAGGGTGAGCTTTCGTGGTGTCTGCAATTTATTTTCAAGTGGTTCATAAAAATAGACTTTTATGTATAGAAACATCTTTATAGATAAAGTAGCAGAGCGAAACTTTGAACAATTGGTGAGTCTAGGGAAGATGTGAAGAGTTCACTATACTATTCTTGGGACTTTTCTGCAGTTTTGAAACTTTGCAAATTGAAAAGTTTGTACTTTTCAATTTGTACTCCTAGCGGGAGAGGCTTGGAGGCTCGGCTATGTTCACCATCCACCCTTTGGTCTCTGGCCTCTTCGGTATCTCCATCACCTCCAGGTGGAGAGAACTACTCACTCCACAGTTCCATTCTGATCAGCCTCTTGGGGACCAGTCTTGAATTAGAGACACAGACTTTTGACAAAATTCATTCTACCTTTAGAGAAATCATTTCATTTTCAGAATCTTTCCTTTTGGGTCAACTTTCCTTAAATTTTTCATTTCTCTTCTGCCTTTACATGTTTATTGTGTTGACTTCTAAAATTACCAAAGTCATATTTTTATTGTAACTATTCAAACAAAGAGGAGAATAAAGAAATAAATAAATTCTCTCCATCTCATGTGAGGTAACCCGTGGTAGGTGGAACCCCAGAACTTTCCCCTGTGCTTATGGGAACACATAGAAATTCACACACACATCTAGTAGGGCTTGGTGTCTTTGTTTTTTTTTTTTTTTTTTTTTTTTTATCCTTTGCTAACCTGGGATCCCTACCTCTCCGTGAAGACATGACTTAAGGGCTTCCTTCTCCAAGAAGCCCTCCAGGCTCTGAGCACTGACCTTACTTCATTGCAGTCATCTGATTATAAGCCACCGCCCCTGCCAAATCGTGGGTAATGCAAGGGCAGCAGCTGTTTCCATTTCATCGTCTGTGCTCAAGCCGGGAGCCTAGGAGATGTACAGTCAGTGTTTGTGGAGTGAAGAGATGGGCAGGGCCGACATCCTGGGCAAGGATGCTGCCTGAGCAGAGCCTTGCAGGTAAGAGACGCCTCCTCCTTCAAACATTCCTTCTGGCCCTGAGGAAGAGAGTTCCGAGGCCCTGGGCATCTGGGACAGGAAGTCACTTTGGGGACAATGGTCACTGCCGCCCTGAGACTCCCATGCCCTGGCTGGCTGTCCTAACACTAATGCCCTGTGTGGGCCCAGCTGGTGGGATGGGTCATGAGTGACCAAGGGTGACTGGGGCTGGGTTCTCTCCTTTCCCCCAGGTCCGGTACAGGCTGGCCCGCTGGGGGTCTTGGGCGTGAGGAAGAAGCCCAGGCTAAGGCTGGAGCAGCACAGGGTTTAGACGTGGGCCTGGCCTGGGTCTCATTATCTTGCCCCATCCCGGCTCGGTCCTCATTAGAGGAGGGACTGCTTTCTGCAGCTGGGATTTATTAATCTTGTCTGCAGATCACCCAGTTGGTGCCAAGGGACCAGGGCACTGCCAGCTGGAGGAAGTTGAAAGATCAGCAGGATGTAAAGCTGAGGGGCTGGCGTCTCAGCCAGTGTGCTGGGGAGCATAGACAGGAACATCCCTTGCTCTGGGCAGCTGTCTTGAGCTCTCCTGCCGGTTCAGGCTGGAGGGGTCTCAGCTCGCCTGAAGGCAGGACTATAGACATTAGACATAGACATAGACTGAGATTTCAGAGGATTTGCATTACTGGAAGAGAGTGGGCTGAGAATTCTCTAGTGGCCTGGTGTGTCCTGGGAAGAGTGGTCAGCATCAGTTGGGGAGCCTGTGGAGAAGTGAGAAATTCATCTTCTCTGTTAGTTTCAATTATTAATGATGAATATTAGTAATGCTTAACTTTTAGATATCTTCATAGCTCTGTAAGAATATACACTTCAGCAACTTCAAAATTAGCATTTTCCCTATTTAATGGAAGCATAAACTGAGTAGGAAAGTGACTTTGAAAAGTCAAGTCTGTGGATTCATTCCTGATTCCTTGGCCAGGCTCTGTACCAGGAGTTGACATTTGGAGGTGAAAGAAGCACAGCCCTAATCTCACCTGGTCTAGGTGGTTTCTGAGGTTGAATCACCAACATGCAGGACATGTAAAGATTCCTTTTCCGTCTTCCTACACCCATCACTATTTTGCATTCATTTCCTTGGCATTTGTCTCTGAACAAATGTTGAACTGAATTGAGTTGGTCTAACCAACCAGGGGTCCCCAACCTCCGGGATCTAACACCTACCTGATGATCCAAGGAGGAAATGATGTAATAATAATAGAAATAAAGTGCACAGTAAATGTAATGTGCTTGGATCACCCCCAAATCATCCCCCTACCAGGTCCGTGGAAAAATTTTCTTCCATGAAACCACTCCCTGGTGCCAAAATGGTTGGGGACCGCTGGTCTGCATGACAGTAGGTTCTATATTCTCTCTCTCTCTCTCTCTCTCTGTTTCTTGTCTGCCTGTCTGCCTAGGCTGACAATCTTTGATGACGGGGACTGTATTGTGAATACCCAGTGGTGGTGGTAGTGATGGTGATGCTGGGAGGGTGTTGGGGAGGGTGGTGATGGTGATGGTGTCATGGTAATAAGGGTGGTGGTGGTACGGGTGATGGTGCTGGTGGTCATTGTGGTCATGCTGATGATGGAGGTGGCAGTGAAAGCGGCTTTGGTGCTGGCAGCGGTGATGGTGATGATACTGGTGATGGTGGTGGTATTGGTGAGGGTGGTTGTGGTGACGGGTGTTGGTGATAATGATGATTTGGTGGTGGTGATGGTAGTGATGGTGGAAATGATGCTGATAGAGTGGTGGGGTGGTGGGGAGAGTGGTGGTGGTACTGGTGGTGGTGGTGTGAGGGTGGTTGTGGTGATGGGTGTTGGTTACTAATAAGGTAAGAGATGCCTCCTCCTTCAAACATTCCTTCTAGCCCCAGGGAAGAGAGTCCCAGGGCCCCGGGCATCTGGGATAGAAAGTCACTTTGGGGAACATGGCCACTGCCATCCTGAGGCTCCCGTGCCCTGGCTGGCTGTCCTCACACTAATGCCCTATGTGGGCCAGGCTGGTGGGATGGGTCATGAGTGACCACAGGTGAGGCCGGGGCTGGGTCCTCTCTCATCCCCCAGGCCCAGAACAGGCTGGCCCCCTCGGGGTCTTTGGGGTGAGGAAGAAGCTCAGGCCAGGGCTGGAGCTACACAGGATTTATGCGTGGTGGTAGTGATGGTGGTGGGGAGAGAGGTGGTGGTGTTGCAGGTGATGGTAGTATTGTGTTGGTGGTGGAAATGATGAGGGTGGTGATGGTGATGATGGTGTTTGTGAGGATGGTGGTGGTGGTGAGGGTGATGTCGTGGTGGGGTTGGTGGTGGGAGTTGCTGATGGTAGGGATGGTGGTGGCTGTGGTTTTGGTGGTAGTGTGAAAGTGAAAGTCGCTGAGTCATGTCTGACTCTTTGTGACCCCATGGACTAGATGGTCCATGAAATTCTCCTGGCCAGAATATTGAAGTGGGTAGCTGTTCCCTTCTCCAGGGGATCTTCCTGACCCAGGACTCGAACCCAGGTCTCCCACATTGCAGGCAGATTCTTCACCACCTGAGCTACCAGGGAATCCCTGTGTGTGTAGTAAAACTTAAAATTATGGGTCCACTTGTACTCGGCACTCATGTAAGCACTTTGGTTGTCAATCTGCTGCCTCTTCATGACAAGTAATGAGGTTGGAGTCACCACTAGGCTCCTCTGCCAGACGAGACACAGGGCTGCACAGTTAGTGCATGCGAAAGTTGGATTCGAACCCTGATAGATTGGCTTCAGAGCTGACACTAAATCAGGGTTAGTCAAGTGTGATCCTGGGACCTCCGGCATGACATCGCCTGTGGAAATGCTGACTCATGGGCCCAACCCATTTGATCAGCATTACTGGGGATGGGCCAGCTAAGGGACATTCAGGGAGCCTGTCGTCCTCAAGCACATTAAAGTTTGAGAAGCACGGTCCTCCTCTCAGTGGCTGAGTCAGTCAGTGAGTGTGTAACCCAGGCTCACGTGTCTCTGGCCTTAATCCTTCGAGTGGCCTGCGTGCACCAGAGCATCAGGACCGTGGCCTCCTTCCTGGTGAGATGAGAGCTAATCCAAAAAGGGGAAGAAGAGCAGATCCTGTCTTTACTGTGTGCTTGACTCACCTGGGCATCTAGTTAAAATGCAGGTTCTGAGTCAGTGGGTCTGGGGATGGGGGGCTGAGACCCTGTATCTCTCAGGAGATCCCGGGGATGCTGACGCTACTGGCCTGTGGACCCACTTTGAGTTACAAGAGCTTCTGCCCCTTGAACTAGCATCAGCGGCACCTGAAGGACTGGCTAAACTCACCCCCACGTTTCCGATTCAGCAGCTCTGGGTTGGACCTGAAATCTTGCATTTCTAACAAGCTCCCTGGCTGTGCCAGTGCTCCGGACCTGGAGGCCACACCTGGAACAGGTAAGGCCCGAAGCCAGCAGCTGCAGCTTTGGCTGCACGTTGGAATCACCTGAGGACCTTAAAGAACCACTGAGACCTGCACCCCACTCCAAGATGCTGAGTCACTGGGACGGAGCAGGGCCTGAGTGTCAGGAATTTTCAGCCAAGGTTGAGAACCGCTGCTGGAGCCAATTTTTTTTTTTTAAGCCTAGCTCCCTGGGGAGATGAGACTATGATACCATCTTGGCCCCTGGAGAGTTCTGAAATTCAGTGGCCAGGTGGAGCCGGGCACAGGTATGAACAATCAATTCTCTGGGCTTTTCCCGTGGTCAGCAGGGCTGGGAGCAGTTACCCTGGACTGACAGCTTGTGCCTGGCCCCTTGAGGCTCCTGTGCTGCTGGCCGTAGGTCCTGAGGACTGGCCTCGTGCTCCAGGCCTCTAACTTCTGCCCTTGGCGAGGTGAAGCGCCTTGCTCTCAAAGAGACTCTGCAGAGTCTCCGCTTCTGCTACTCCCCACTGGACTGTGTGACCTCCTGGAACTTCCTGAACTCTGCCTTCATCTATAAAGTGAGGAAAATAAGCTATTTGCTCCAAGGAGTTGCCTGAGAAATAATGTTTATAAATGGCTTGTGCAGCACCCGACACCCAGGAGTGCCCCTCAAGATCAGTAGCTGCGTTCTATTTATTTATCATTTATTTATTACTGATACATCAAATGGAGTGGCTCTGAAACATGAGGGGCAGGAGAATCATGGGGGAACTTTAGGCTTCTGTGAGATTCATTAGGCTCCAGGGCTTCTGGCGCACAGCAGTTTGAAAACCACCGATGTTAGAATAATCTGGTGGTGGTTATTAGCTACTAGCTAAGAAGGACTCACTCGTTGTCTCTGACTCTGTGACCCCCATGGACTGTAGCCCACCAGTCTCCTCTGTCCGTGGGATTTTCCAGGCAAGAATACTGGAGTGGGTTGCCATGTCCTTCTCCAAGGGATCTTCCTGACTCAGGGGTCAAATCCAGGTCTTATGCATTTCAGGCAGATTCTTTACTGTCTGAGCCACTAGGGAAGCCCAAGAAGGACACCCAGATTTCTGGCCTGGGGGGCTGGTGGGATATTCCCTGGGGTGAGAAACTTGAGAGAAGCACAGAGGTAAGGATGGGAAGTGGGGAGCCCAGTTCTGGGCTGCTTATTATGAGGTGTCTGTGGGCCAGCGGGAAGGTACGGATGGCAGTTGGAGACATGCGCCTGAAACACATGAGGCAGTCCTGGGCTGTATTCCCACCATCTCTAAGGAAAGGCTCCAGTTCTTCAGCACTTAGAGCTTCTTGTATTGCGCTGTGACATTGACAGCTGGTCATGTGAGCGAGACGCATTTGCGGCATCTGATGAGCTGCTGTGTGCCATGAACTGGCTCTGGGTCTTGCTCACGGCCTGCTTTGGGCCTCACGCATGGCTCTCAACACTTTGACCGTTGCTTCCTCCGAGCACTGTCAACCCCTTGCCTCAGTTTCTCTGCCCTTCCCTCCCCCGACACCCCCTCGGAGGCTGCCTCTTGGAGGCCATGGTAAGTGGTTTAATGTCTTGGGTCAGGCCTGGTCACAGCTGTCCTTGGTAGGCTCTGGGCATGGACATGGCTCCTCTCAGCCTTGAGGGTTTTGTTTGGTTCCCCTTGCCTAATGGTTAAAAGTCAATTTAAAAATAAATCATATATACTCAACATTTCTAATTATTAAAGAAGTGCAAATCAAAACTACCATGAGGTCCCATCTCACACTGGTCAGAATGGCCATTATCAAAATGTCTACAAATAAATGCTGGAGAGGGTATGGAAAAAAGGAGACCCTCCCACACTGTTGATGGGAATGTAAATTCATGTTGCCACTATGAAGAACAGTATGGAGGTTCCTTAAAAAACTGAAAATAGAGTTACCATATGATCCAGCAATTTCACTTTTGGGTATTTATCTGGAGAAAACCATAATTCAAAAAGATACATGCACCTCAAAGTTCATTGCAGCCCTGTTTACAATAGGCAAGACATGGAAACAACCTATATGTCCATTTATTGAATGTATAAAGAAGATGCGGCCCATATAAACAATGGAATACTACTCCCCCCACAAAAGAATGAAATATTGCCATTTGCTTCAGTGTGGAAGATTGCTAATGCTGAGTGATGTTAAATAGAGAAAGGCAGATGTTATATGGTATCACTTATATGTGAAATCTAAAAAATAATACTCAATACAAATGAATTTATTTACAAAACAGAAATAGGCTCACAAACATAGGGAAAAAAAAAAGTACCAAAGGGGAAAGGGGGGAGGGAGAAGTTAGTAGTACAGGATTAATGGATATACAGTAAGTGAGTGAAGTCGCTCGGTCGTGTCCGACTCTTTGTGACCCCCATGGACTGTAGCCCACCAGGATCCTCAGTCCATGGGATTTTCCAGGCAAGAATACTGGAGTGGGTTGCCATTTCTTTCTTCAGGGGATCTTCCCGACACAGAGATCGAATCCGGGTCTCTATGAATTAGATAAACAGCAAGGATTTACTGTATAGCACAGAGAACTATATTCAATATGTTGCAATAACCTGTATCAGAAAAAAATCTGATATATATATATGTACATATATGTATATGTGAATCATTTTGCTGTGTACCTGAAATGAACATAATATTGTAAATCAAACTTCAGTATTAAAAAAATCATACATATGTGTGTGCACACATACTCAGTTTCCTGGGGCCACTGTAACAAAATACCACAGGCTGGGTGGCTTAAAACACATATTTTTTCTCTAGTGGGTGTGAAGTGCAGTGTCATTGTGGTTTTGATTTTCATTAATGACTCACGAGTTGAGTTGAGCATCTTTTCATCTGTCTACTGGCTGTTGGTATATATCTTCTTTGGAAAAATATCTATTTAAATCCTTTGCCTGTTTAAAAATGAGATTGTTTGTCTCAATTGTTGAGTTGTAAGAGTTCTTTCTATGTCCTGGATATAGCCCCTGTTGACTAAAAAAAGATGTACAACTTGAGAGTTGCAAGTTAAGTTTTATTTGGGGCAAAATGAGGACTGCAGCCCAGGAGGCAGCACCTCGGATAGCTCTGGGAGAGTGTTTCAAAGCGTCAGTGGGGGAAGGCCAATATATAAGCTTTTGGTGAAGGGGGAGTTCAGTATCATGAAGTACTCATTTTACAGAAGTTTTTTGTTAGTCATGAGGATCTGATGAAGTCACTGATCTGATGAAGGGATTTAGTGCTTCTCAGGATATGAGGCAATGCAAGGACTGAGATCATGAAATTTGTTCCTAAAAACATCCAATATCTAAAGACCTGTCCCACCAGGTTCCCTGGAGCACAGAGTGCCCCACCCCCCCCCCCCCTGAACTCCCTCAGGGGTGTTGAAGGTCAGCAGCTGCAGCAGCACGGGCTTCAGTCTTCTTAGAGGCAGATGGCAAGCACTTTTGTTGTTCACTCATTGGCAATGCCCTTGGTAAGTGCCAATTTGTAGTTGACAGCCCCTTATTGGGTGTGTGACTTGCAAATATTTTCTTCTGTGGGTTTTCTTTTAATTTTCTTTGTGCTGTCTGTATTAGTTTCCTGGGACTGCTATAACAAATAACTACAAACTGGGTGGTATGGTCCTAAAACAACAGAAATCTCCTTTCCCAGTGCTGGAGGTCAGAAGTCTCAAATCAGGGTGTCAGCAGGGTCATGCTCCTTGTGAAGTCTCATCTTGCCTCTTCCAAGTTTCTGGTGGCCCCGAGCATTCCTTGGCTGGTGGCCACATCACTCCAAACTTTCACCACTGTTTTCACATGGCCTTCTTCCTTGTGTGCCTTTCTGGTATCCTCTTCTCTTCTTATAGACACCAGTTCCAGAATGATCTCATCTCAAGATCCTTAACTTATTATGTCTGCACATACTCCATTGCTAAATAAGGTCACATTCTGAGGTTCCCGGTGGACTTGAATTTTTGAAGGACACTATTCAAAACACTGCAGGGTCCTTCAAAGTTTAAAATTCTGGTCAAGTTCAGTTTATCTGTTTTTTTTTTTTTTTTTGCCATTTGTGCTTTGCATATCTTATCTAAGAATTCATTTCCCAGTGCAAGGTCATGAAGATTTATTCCTGTGTTTCCTTCTAAGGGTTTTTTTTTTTTTTTTGTATATGACGTGAAATGGGTTTTCAGCTTCACTCTTTTGCTTGTGAATATCTAGTTGTCCCAGCACCATTAGTTATAACGGCTATTGTTTCTATCAATTTATCTTTATATTCTTGTCAAAAATAAAAATGACCATAAATGTAAAGGTTTATATTTGAATTTTCAGTTCTATTCCATTTATTTCTATGTCTGTCCTCATGCAGGTATCACATTTTCTTGATCACTGCAGCTTTGTGGTGAGTTTTGAAATCAGGAAATTTGTGTCCTCAAACTTTTTTTATTGTTTGTTTTCGAGGTGGTTCATGTTGAAATGTGAAATGTGAAATGCTGAAATGTGAAAATATTCAACATGAATTTCGGGACTAGCTTCTTAAAGAAGTCAGCTGGGATTTTGATAGGAATTGTGTAGAATCAGTAGGTAAATCTGGTCTTGAACTATATTAAGTCTTCTGATCCATGAACATAGGATGCCTCTCCATTTATTAGGGTCATCTTTAATTTCTCTCCACAATATTTTATATTTTTCAGTCTTTTACTAAATCCATTTTATTCTTTTTAAGTTATGTTTTTAATTGGAGGATAGTCGCTTTATAATGTTGTGTTAGTTTCTGCCACATATCAACATGAATCAGCCATAGGTATCCATATGGTCCCCTCCCTCTTGAATCTCCTTCCCACCTCCCACTGATACAGCCACTATGGAGAACAATATGGAGAATCCTTTAAAAACTAGGAATAAAACTGCCATATGATCCATTTTATTCTTTTAAATATTATTTATTCTTAGAGGTTGTCCCCGAAACAAAATTCCCCACTGGGGGAGACTCCTCCAGTTTGAGAAATGATTGTTTCTCTCCTTTGAGTACTGTTTCATCTGAAGATTTTCCTTCTAAGCTGAGCCTAGGAATTGAGGTCCAGACCCCAGGCATCAGGGGGACTGCTCCATAAAGTCTTAGAAACTCAGGTTGGAAGGAATCTCAGGGACCCTGGCACCAAGCTCTGCTTGGGCTGTATTGAAGTTCTGAATTGAACTGAGTCATTTTTTTTGTTTATTTCTGTGTTCATCTGTCCATCCATCCATTCATCCATCCATCCATCCTTCCATCCATTCACCCTCCCACCTCTTTAACCCCATCACCAGGATATCCCACATGGCCCTCTGTGCTGAGGGATAGAGACTGAGGTGACTTAGACCCAGTCCCTGCCCCCAGGAAGCTCACAGTCAGCAGGAAATGAGGAGGCAGTCTAGATGACAGCCTCAAAGACAGAGAGGCAGAGGTTAGGGGTGTTGGGGACAGAGAGAGGTCTGTTTATTTTAATGGAGATGACTAGAGTAACTAAAGTTGATGGTGAAGAGACCTGGAAGGAGGTGACACTGTAGTCGCTGGGACAAAGGAGGGAGGTTTGAGAGAAGATGGGAATGAGAAGGGGTCTAAGGCCAGAGAAGAAGCAGGTGTTGATTTTGGGAGTGTAAGCTTGAGAGTGACTGTCTGCTTCTCAGTTCAGCTTGCTCTGTCCCTTATAGAAAAATACCATTTTCTCCTCTCTCCTGAACAATCTGTGCTGTTCATTCCTAGCTCATTTTGATTCAGTTACAAATGGAATCATCTTCCAGTTTTTATCCATGAATTGGTTATTGCTGGTATATAGGAAAGGAAGCTATTATTTTTGTCAGTTAGACCTATTCATCTACTTTGGGAGATTCTAAAAGTCCCGTTAGTATATTTAGTCCCATTTGGATATTTAGTATATTTCATCTTCTTGGTGCCATTGTCACTTCTCTGCAGCCTAATTTATTCTCCCTCTCTTTTTCTTGGCCCAAACCTACCCTGCCCTGACTCCATTTCCTGGTTCTTCTCTCCCTCCCCACCGTTGACAGCAGCCTTCCACCTTGTCTTTCTAAGAATCCTCTTTGTTCACACAGCCACCTTCCCTGCCCCTAAATGGAAATACTTTCTTGGCTTATCCTGCTCATTAGAGCTGTGATGCCAGTGAGTGTCTCGACATGGGGCTTTTCCCCTGAGAAAAGGGATCACTCGATTTGTGACCGGCTTTTCACACAAAGAAATCTTGCGACAGCCTCTGCTGCTTGGCTTTATTTAACGAGTCCCTTATTATTCCCATCTTTATGGATTATCTCCCTGTCTGATTGTTCCCTTAGGAAAGATTCTAGAAGTGAAGCTACTAAGCGAAAGCAATCCGTATTTAAAATTTTTCACAGGAGTTGCCAAATGGCACTCTACAAGAGTTGTGCCAATTTGTACCCACCAGGACTGAATGGAAATAGCCATGTCCCAGGACCTTGCCAACAGCGCAGACCTTCGCCAGCGTGATAAGTGAGGATTCTCATCCCCAGTCTCGTTTTTGGATTTCCGTGAGGCTGAGCATCTTGTCGCCTGTGTACTGGCCACGTGCTTTTCTTTTTGGAGAATCGCTTCTTCATTATTTATACTTAGTTCTCTGTTGGCACGTTGCTTAAAGCAGATTTGATTTGTAAGGCTTCATAACCTAAAAGGGATATTAACCCCTGCTCTTTAATATGTTACAATAATTTTTTCCCCATCTTGGACTCTTGATGTTTTCACTCTGGGATGCTTTTCCCCAACAGAAGTTTAACCTTAGTGCCCTCTGTGGATGCTTAAACTGTTGGCCTCCTCTAATACTTGTTTTTAGGAGATTTCTTTGTTTCATGGTTTCTTTTCTTTTCTTTTTTTTAATGTATTTTTAAATTGAAGTATAGTTGACTTACGATGTTTTAGGTGTGAAACAAAGCGATTCAGTATATATATACACAGAGATCTATTCTTTCAGATTCTTTTCCATTATAGATTGTTACAAGATACTGAATATAGTCCCCTGTGCTATACAATAGGACCTTGCTGTTTATCTGTTTTACACATAGTAGTGTAAATATCTGTTAATCCCAGATTCCTAATTTATCCCTCCCCCTTCCACCTTTCCCCACTGGTAACCATAAGTTTGTTTTCTAAGTCTGTAAGTCTGTTCCTGTTTTGTAAATAAGTTAATTTGTATTAATATTTTAGATTCCACATGTAAGTGATATCATACGATGTTTGTCTTTCTCTGTCCAACTTACCTCATTTAGTACGATAATCTCTAGGTCTATCCATGTTGCTGCAAATGACATCACTTCATTCCTTTTATGGCTGAGTAGTATTCCAGTGTGTATATGTACATATATATACATATAAGCTGTGGTATACACACATGGGTATGTGAATATACACAGATGTATACGTACACATCTGTGTATACCACATCTTCTTAGTCCATTCATCTGTCAGTGGAGCTTTGTTTTTATCTGTGTGTAATCCACATGAAAGTTGTTTTACTATAAGGACCTAGATAGATCCAGTTTTATTTTTCCCAAACAGCTTGTCTTCTCTCCCAGTCCAGTGGTAGTGCGTGAGCTGTTCTCTCTCTCCTCATTTGTGTGGGTTAAATTCCTGTGTCTGTCCTTGGATCTGTTTTTTGGACTTTCTCTCCTATCTCACTGATCTATTGATCAGCCCACATGGCATCCCTTAGGAAAGAGGCACAGACTCCCAGCTTGAAGCTTTCAAACCAGGTTTTTCTTTCCTTCAAAACAGATAGATTTCCTGTCTGAGGATGACAACTCTGTGTGTGTGTGTGTGTGTATGTGTGTGTGAAAGTTGCTCAGTCATGTCTGACTCTTTGCAACCCCATGGATGGTAGCCCACCAGGCTCCTCTGTTCATGGGATCCTCCAGGCAAGAATACTGCAGTGGGTTGCCATTCCATTTTCTAGGGGATCTTTCTGACCCAGGGATCGAACCCAGGTCTTCTGCATTGCAGGCAGATTCTTTATTGACTGAGCCAGTCTGGAGGAGCCCAGAAGACCCTGTGGGAGTGATCACCCATATACCTCCGACCCTCTGAAATGTTCTCATACCTTCTTTCTGCCTAATCATATCTCACCAGTGGCTCCAAAACTAAATTTCTATTTAACTTACAAACATTGACTTGCCACCTCCTCCGCCAGACGCTGTATACTAGGTTAGCCACATGAATTAAGCAGGGGCTTCAGAAGCCATGACCCCTGCATACTTGCTTCACCCAGCACAAAGCCTCTGGACCTGTGTTCACTCACAGCACCTCTGACATTTCCTACGTGGCAGCAGGTGGGCAGGCAGACACCATCACTCCACTGCTGACCCTGTGCTGGAAGGTTCTTGGCCTTCAAGTGCTTCGTGTTTGAGGTTGTGGGAAGCTGGCAGATCCCTGCGAGAAGCCGGGATGTCTGGAGCACTCCCTCTGTGCTACCCTTGTCTGTGCGCAGTCCCGACAGCATTCCTGGGAGGTGCTCCGCCCGCATCATCCTCACTTTCCAGGTTGCGGGATGGAGACCGGGAAGCGAGGGCAGAGGAACCCGGTCAGGGTCCCCCACAGAGGAAGGGGCGGAGCCAGCCTACAACTGGGGCCCTACCCCACAGCACTGTTCTCTGTTGCCGTAGCCCTGGAAATGTGGCCCAAATAACTTGCGAAGCTGTAGACGCTTAGTTAGCTCTTGTTCTTTGGGTTGAAAGAAAGTGTTAGTCGCTCAGTTGTGTCCGACTCTTTGCAACCTATGGACTGCAGCCCACCAGGCTCCTCTGTCCATGGGATTTTCCATGCAAGGATACTGGAGTGGTTTGCCATTTCCTCCTCCAGGGGATCTTCCCTAAGCAGGGATCGAACCTGGGTCTCCTGCATTGCAGGCAGATTCTTTACCGGCTGAGCTTTGTTCTTTGGGGGAATAAAATGCTCCATAGAAGAGAAGCTGAGCCACCCTAGCGCTGTTGCTTTAAGTGAGGACATCCCGGGAGTGGACTCCCTCACGCAGACGCACTGTGGGAGGCTCCGTGCCGGGTGCTTTACAGACAGGCGGCTCTAACTGGACAGGGAAAGGGACAGCGTAGACAGCGAGCCCCAGTCTATGCACGAGGAGGTGGTGCCTCGGGGAGCTTAGGTGACGTGTCCAGGGCAGCCCAGGGCAACAATGTGGCATTCTGGTCCGAGTTCCTGGCCCTTCGCTGCTCTGACAGTTTGGGCCACTGGCTCATAAAAAGGTCTAGACAATGGTAGATTTTAGTCAAAAGAAGGCAGGTGTTACAGTGGAAAGTAGGTGCTAAAGTTTCATCTCTAAGTTTGAGATATTCTACACATTTGTATCTTTCTAAATGTCACGAATCACCCGATATAGACATTGCTACTCTCCAGAGAATGTTCAAATGAACTTCATTTGGTTCTCAGAACGACCCTGTGCAGTGGGCCAGATTTGCATCCCCATCCCTCTTTTTGCACATGAGGGTAACCAGCCTAGGGCATCCGGCTCTCTTCTAATCGTGGGACCAGTTACGGCACGTGCAGGGCTGTAGAGCATTGGCCAAGGGGCGTCAGTCCTTCGAGTGCCAAGAAGTCACGAGAGGACCAGTAGCTGTTGCGGACAGACCACGTGCCAGGATGAACCTCCGGGGAGTGGTGGGGCTGGGATGAACACAAGAATGGGCCAGAACCATCCTCTGGCACATCCTGCGGCCTCCAGGGATGTAGAGAAGCCTTCCAAACGATGCTGTCAGAAGTTTCCCAGGTGAAGACAGATGAGAGCCTGTCATTCATACCAGATTATGGGTTTGCACCTCAGCAGCGAAGGGTTGGATGACCAGGACTACTTGGGCCTCCTGCAGCCAAAAGCTCAGGACAGATGGTATTGGGTAGATTTTTGCAAATCATAAGAAAGGGAATGCACAGCAATCTGTTAGCTGTGTTGGCATCTGACTTGAATTTTTTGTGAAATCAGAATGATGTACTCAGTTCCCATATTTGAATAAATTTAAGATGACACCAATTGAGAGGTGCTTTATTGTTTTTTGTACCACTAAGGAAAGGGAAGAAACAATGCCGCCAGCTAAACCACAACAGGGCTAGGTCATAAGACACATTCCGTGTCTAAAGTGAGAGAGCATGCAGCTCAGAAGCAAGGCACATGTCTGTTCACGTGTTCACGTGCTGGCGGATCATGCCAGAGGGCTGACTTTGCACTGGGTACAGCAGGGTGAAATTATGTGCACAGGCCCTGCTCCTCTGAGGCACACAGACTGGTCAGATACTTAGATCTGCCAACAGCTCATGGCAGAATCGTTCATCAATTGATGGGTTCATTCAGTCACCAAAGTCTTCGTGAGCATCTGCTATGTGCCAGACCCTGTTCTAGGCACTGGAGACGCTGAGGTGAACAAAACTGCTCACGGAGCTGACCCTTTCCATGGCAGTGAATATTCACCTCCAGCAGCAGTTCTCAAACATTACCATGCAGAAAAGTCTGCATGCAAGGATTCTGATTGCCAGGCCCCACTTCCAGGCATGGCCTGTCAGGAGGTCCAGGATGTGTGTGCACTCAGTCGTGTCTGACTCTGTGTGACCCCATGGACTGTGGCCTGCCAGGCTTCTGTGTCCAGGGGATTTTCCAGGCAAGAATATGCTGGAGGAGGTTGTCATTTCCTTCTCCAGGGGATCTTCCCAACCCAGAGATCAAACTCAACATCTCTGGCGTCTCCTGCATTGGCCAGCGGGTTCTTTACCACTGAGCCACCCAGGGGGGCCCTCAGGTCCAGGACGGACCCAGGAATCTGCATTTTAAGAGGCGCCCTGGGAGATCCAGGGACAGGAGGACTTCAAACCGAAATGTGAGAAATACAGTTTACAAGTCTGTTAGCACGTTAAGGACTTCATAGCAGCCCACTGAGTAACTCCTGTGGAGCAGTTGCTAATGTTTGGATGTCTGGGAGATACTTAGTTGTTTTTCAGTTTTCCTCTGGTGAACAAAACATCCGTGAATGTCCTTGGAGCTGAATCCCCCATAGTTTCTTTCGGGTACATTGGGTACCTGGGCTGACTTTTTAAGGGTGAGGTTTGGGTCTTCCGTAGTTCTCCCAGCCACCATATCTGACTCTGGCCTGACTGCCTGCCTTCCTTTCCCACTTGTTACCTAGGCACTTCTGAGCAGCTTCTTGAATCTTCCCCTGATTTTCAAATCCCTAAAACAGGACAATAATAGCAGCTACATTTTCGGGCTATTGTAAGGAGTCAATGTAGGTGCTCAGAGCAGGGCTGATAAAGGGAAAGGCTATGTTATGTGCATGTGAGCTATGGTGGTGGTGGTACCACGTTGGAGTGAGGGAGGAGTCTTGCTTTCTCTGCCCCTGTCTGGGCACAGCAGTGACTCTGGAAGGAAGCTCTGGATACCAGCAGCCAAGCAGCTATGATTTGATGCTGGAGACTCACTTTGTCATCATAGATCCAACTTCAGTCTGTCTCCCACATTGTCACCAGAAATTCCCTACCACATTGGTCTGGATGTGTTTTTCTGCTCACGGCTCCTCCCTGACTTCCCACCCTGCGTGAGAATGACCTGTAAATTCCTTCCACACTGGACAATGATGGAAGGCCCTTTAGAACTTGGCCCCAGCCCCAAGGAACACCCCCACCCTACCCCATCCTGTTCCCTCTATGCTGTTCTGTGGAGGGAGAGACTCTCTGAGGGGAGACTTCCGGTGGGAGGTGATGGTTGAACTTGGCCATCATTCCTAGGCCTTCGAGGAATGAATAGGAGTTTTCCAGGTGGAGGAAGGAAAAAGGGCCATCCTGGCTGCTGAACCAACACATGCAAGGGTGTAACTGAATGTTTGGGGTGATCTCAGTAGATCATTGCGGCCCAGTGTGGGGTGTTGGGATGGGGCGGGATAATCAGTATATTGAGAAGGTTGCAGCTATGAGCTGGATTGGAAGGAGCTCCAGTTGCTGGGTTGCAGAGTTCCTACACGCAGTGGACCTGCCATGCCAGGGCTCTTGAAATCATGCCAAGTTTCCCTGCCTACCTTTTCATTAGTGCCTTTTTCTGAGCTGCAAGTCACCTCTCCGTTCATCTTCTATTTCTAGTATTTAAAGGGCTGTAAACATCTGACAAACTCCTTGCTCAGTTGCTAAGGACACAGAAGGCTTCCCTTCAATTATTTAGTTCGTCGCGAAACTGGGGCTTTGGAAGGCGACCAGTCTGTCTTTGCGCTCTTTGTGGTAAATCCCTTCTGGGAATGCAGATGCGACATCTTGGAGGGCTTTTCTAGCAAAAGGTTTTGCTGTGAAAGCGACCGAGTTATTAAAATAACTTCGTGGGCTAAAAAAATGCAAGCAGAGGGTGGAGACTTAGGAGCAGCTTCCCCAAACGCGGCCTCCGCACTTTCGCTGATTTGCTTCTCTTCCTCGCCCACCTGGTTTCCTTCCTGGCTCTGTATCTGCACCCTTCTCCCATCTCTCTGAATGCAGCATTTATCAGCTCTGAGGAATACCAGCTGCTGCCTCCCACCGGGGGTGGTGGATGTCGGTCACGTCGGTCAGAGATGGAAAAGAGATGGGCCGTGGATTTTCCCTTGTGTTGGGCAGCCAGTATTTAGCAAGCACTTGCTGTGACTTAGCATGCATGCTGTGGCGCTAGTGGTAAAGAATCCAGCTGCCAATGCAGGAGACGCAAGAGACTCGGGTTCGATCCTGGGTTGGAAAGATCCCCTGGAGAAGGAAATGGCAACCCACTCCATTATTTTTGCCTGGGAAATCCCATGGATGGAGGAGACTGGTGGCTCCCAGTCGATGGGGTCGCAAAGAGTCGAACGTGACCGAGTACCTGCACATGCATGCATGCATGCATGCATTCTGAATACAGGACATGAGGCCAGACTCAGTGACAAGAGATGGAATCCAGATTTTCAGAGCTAAAGAGGCCTCGGGAGGGAGTGGTCATTTCATTGAGTATTTCTCCATGGGGCACGCATGGCTCCGTAGATATGCGAGAAGATTTTAGGTAGCACTTGGGTATTTTTTTCTTAAGATTTTTTTTTTTTTTGGCATGGACCATTTTTAAAGTCTTTATTGACTTTGTTACAGTATTGCTTCTGCTGTATGTTTTGGCCAAGAGGCAGGTAGGATCTTAGCTCCAAAACCAGGGATAGAACCTGCACCCCCTGTATTGGAAGGTGCAGTCTTAACCACCTGGCTGCCAGGGGAGTCCTGACATTTTATTTTAGTAGGAATTATTTTTGTGTGTATAAGAGAAAATATACCTAGCCCATCAAGCTTGTGATTTTGTGGATATTATTGCTTAGAATCAAGCTGAATCAGTGTTATTTTTTTTTTTTTTCAGTGTTGTATTTTTAAAACGTCAGTTATTTTAAAGAAAAATACTAAGCAGTTAAAGGGAAGTTGCAAACGGGCATGAGGGAATTTTGGCAGAGGTTCCCCCAAATATTCTCTATCTCAATTGCAAAAGCCCTCTGAGGATCCATTTAAAGTTGATTTTTTAAAAGTAGTACACGTTGTATGTGTTTTATGCAAAAATTACAACAGCTGCAACTGGATGACTTGAAACAATGTCCAGCCCAAATGTGCATTTTTCAAAGGATGAAATTGCGGCCCAGAGAGAGGCGATTCGTGGCCCAAGGTCACACAGTGCTTTGAAGGAAGTATAAGTTGCTCAGTTGTGTTTAACTCTTTGTGGCCTCATGGACTGTAGCCCACCAGGCTCCTCTGTCCATGGAATTCTCCAGGCAAGAATACCAGAAGTAGGTTGCCATGGCCTTCTCCAGGGGATCTTCCCAATCTAGGGATCGAACCTGGGTCTCCCTGCCTTGCAGGCATATTCTTTACTGTCTGAGTCACCAGAGGCCTATGAGGGAAGAATGGGAATCAAAACCCAGGGCTGATGGCATTCAGCTCAGAGGCTCCCTTTCTCACCCCAGATCCGCCCTGGCTCCAAGGCCTGTGATCACCGGAGGCTGGAGTGCAGCAATGTCCGGAGTGGAGGCTGCCGTGGCGGGGGAATCTGAGTGCTGGGGACGTGGAGCAGGTGCACAACAGTCTGGGTGGGGCTGAGTTTGAGACCTGGAGGCTGGATTTGCCTGCTTATTTGTCAAGGAGGGCGGGAGTGGTGGACGTGCCTGGGTGTGGCTGGTTATAGCAAAACAGGTGGTCCTCAGATGAGCAGGTCGGTGGTGTGGGTTATTAGAGTTGCTTAAGAATAACCGCTTCTTCAAGAAGATTCTGAAGACATTCCCATGGCAAGAGTGAAGGTCAGAGAACCAGAGTTTAGATTAACTTGGGAGTTAAAGCGTCACGTAAACACTCTCAGGTCTCAGATGTTACGGCTCTCTTGTTGACCTCCTGCGTTTTGAGGCCTGACCCAGCTCGTCTGGTGCCTGGTCTTATCTTTTCACTCATGGCACATGGCATTCCTCAGCAGGTTGGAGGGGGGGTGGGTGCAGCGGGCGGGGTGGGAGGGTCACTGAGAGCAGAGGCTCCCAGCTCAGGTAATGCCGTTTTCACCAAAGAGGATGAAGGTCAGGCTCGGATAAGTTGTGTGTGCGCTTTAGTCACTTAGTCGTGTCTGACTCTGTGTGACCCCGTGGACGGTAGCCCACAAGGCTCCTCTGTCCGTGGGATTCTCCAGGCAAGAGTACTGGAGTGGCCTGCCATTTCTTCCTCCAGGGGATCTTCTCGACCCAGGGATCGAACCTGCGGCTCTCGTGTCTCTTGCATTGCAAGCAGATTGTTTACCCTCTGAGCCATCAGGCTGAGGATAGTTCATCAAAGCAGCTGTGGGGTGTCATGGCCAGAATTCGAAGAAATTTGCCTTTTTTTCGCTACCCTTTAGGGCACTGTCTGTTGGTTATGTGGTTCTATTCCCGGTAGAATGATTGGTCTTATTCTTCCTTCCTCCTTCCCTCCCTTCCTCTCTAAAGTGGTTCACGGTATATCAGCCAGAGTGGTGAGGACTATAATGGGTACTGTGTCATCACAGTAATGTCAGCTCATGTTTGTGAGGGTGTGTCAGGCGCCCAGCACTGTGTTAAGCTTTTACTTATATTATTCCGTTTACTTTTCACAACAACAGAGTTGGGTATGGTTATTTAAGAATCCCATCTTTCAGGTGTGCATCCCCTTGAGCTTGCTGAAGGACCCCCTGCTCCAGGTGGCGAACTGGGTGTCTTCTGACTGGAGACACGACTGCCCCGCTAAAACAGAGGAACACAAGACTGGGGTGTAGACAAACAGGAACCTGTCACTGTTCCCTAACCGTCACAGTCTAGGGAGCTGGTTTTAGA